>NW_028227265.1:35605192-35702692 GCF_978045245.1 Mus caroli | reverse complement strand
CGCGGCTCCCTCGCGCTCTCCCCGTCTCCTGTCCGCTCCGCCGAGCGATGCGAGTTCTGGGCCCCGGCGACGCCGCCTCCTGCTAGAGAGAGCTGCACCCCCCCACCCCCAGCCCGGCCCTCTGCCCAGCCCTGCTCCGCGCGCGGGGGTCGGAGAAGGCGCCGCGGACGCACCGACGGCCGAGGAGCGGCGATGCACATGCACTAGCGGCACCCCCTAACTCACTCCCTCCACACCCCGCGCCGCCGCCGCCTCCACCTTCTCTGCCTCCGCCTCCTCCTCCTCCGCCTCCGGCAGCCGCGGCAGAAGGACCCACCCTGCCCCCCACCCCACCCTCCGCCGGCTCCGGCTGCGGATCCAGCCTCGACTCCTATTTTATTTATTTTGGGTCGTGCACTAGCCTCGGTGCTTGCAACCCGCGCCTCCCCGGCCCGCGGGCGCCTCCTCTCTCGGCTCCGGAGCCCCAGACCCCGGCTACCCTCACCTCGACACCCCCAGACCCCAGCCAGCCGCCGCTAATCTTCGCCGCTGGAATCTTAATAGAGGCTGTCCTTTTGGGGGGATTCAGGTCTTTCGACAATTTTGTTCCCAGCCAAGGAGAGGATATCGTGATTTTCTCCCCTTTGAGCCCAGGCTCTGCTCTGTGGGGGGGTGGGGGGCGCGCCGACCCGGGGAGTCGTGCCAGCCAAGTCGTGCGGGCTGTGGCAGGGAAGGGGCCACCATGGGATGTACGCTGAGCGCAGAGGAGAGAGCCGCCCTCGAGCGGAGCAAGGCGATTGAGAAAAACCTCAAAGAAGATGGCATCAGCGCCGCCAAAGACGTGAAATTACTCCTGCTGGGTAAGGACCTCGGTAGCCACCCCCGCCCCTCGACCCCCGCCACAGTTCCCTACCCGACTTGCGCCCTGGGAGACCTGGTCCCTGAGTTGGCAACACCTTGTGCCCAGGAGCGCCCACCCCGTGCATGCCTTGAAGCCCCCTTCCCATTTCCATGAGCTGACACTCATCAGTTTTCCCCCCCTCTCTGTGTCCCAACAGGGGCTGGAGAATCAGGAAAAAGCACCATTGTGAAGCAGATGAAGTAAGTCCCTGTGTCATTGGGATTTGTACTTTTATTAAGAATAATTTTATATCGTTTTTATTATCTTGCTCACGCATATTTGCTCTCCAGGCCTGCTTTTTAATTCGCGCACACACAGAAGAAACCCGAGGTTGCCTCCCCTCCCCCACTCCCTACGTTGGTTCTGGGTCCCCCACCCCAACTCCTGGGGTCGGTGTTTGCGGGGAGGGAATGAGAGCGCCTCTAGTTGTATGAATGACAGTGTCCGCCATATTGATCAGAACATCACACTATTGGCGTGCTTATGATCATAACTCTTGCTCGTGGAGTATTTCGTGTTTCGCTACCTCCATTTCTCTCTCTGCCTCATCTTCTTTCCCCTCCTCCTCCACCCCACCCCTCGAATCCCACTTCCCCCTGCTTCTCTTGAGGCAGTGATTTTGAACTTGACTAAAACATGGAGGGGACCCAGCCCTAGCAGATTGGGGTGGAGGATCAAGTGTTTGCTGTTCACGAGTTTGGTGCTGAATTCCTGGTGGCTGTGGCTGTGGCTTAGACGCCCCCCCCCCCCAAAAAAAAAGCGAGCAAGGGTTAGGGGAGGGGGCGTGCACTGGGGAGAAAGGATGGATTTCCAAGCGGATGTGACAGACACAGCCTTTTCCAAGGCAGAGGTGGGAGGGTCTGTGGGGCTGAAAGCCAGTCTCATCTGCTCTCCAGCCCCTCTCCTCCCTGGCCCTCCAGCCTTTGCTCTTCTGACACCCGCAGGTTCCAGTCACTGTGTAGCCTTTATCGTATTTACACTCTGTATTCTACCTTCAATGCGGATTTCAGGCCCTACTTGCCACCGCCCCCTTTCTGCCTTAGATATCAGTTTCCCCTCCTAATTAACTGGGGGTGGATTTGAGTGATGGTTGAAAATTAAAACAAAATGGGATATTCCTTCCTTTCCACATTTCCCCACTAAGGAGCCTCGCCCGTCCTTCCTCCTCTCTGGCTTGCTTCTTGCCCCATCCACTCCACGGTTCCCGGTGAGCCTCCAGGCAGCTCTGCCTGGGGAGGGGTGGCCGACAGGGAACCGGTGCGTGCCTTCCGGGCCTCCTGGCCCTGTTTCCGTTGGCCTGTCAGTTCGGGACGGAGGAGTTCGTTAGGACCGTTTAGCGAGGATTCCATGTCGCTTTGCTGTGACACCTTCGTGCACATACAGCTCCTAATTAGAGGTTGCTGTGCAGTAAACAAAAATGATTATTTTTCAACTTGACAGAATAGCCGAAGTAATTGCATCCCGTAGGAAAACAATGGAAAATAAAAGCCCCTTTCGAGGGAAGGTGGGTGGGAGACAAATCGTGCTTGTGGTTTCAAAACCAAGAAGCAAAAATTCTTGCATGTGTAACAGGCATGACAAGCGAGTTCCAGGCGGCGCCATGATGGTAGGGAGCAGCGACTAGGAGACAGTTTCTCCCATCTGCTTGGCATGTTCTTATTTGCGTTCGAGAGCTCCCGGGGGCTTTCTTCTCACAGGCCCCTTCGGCTAGCCTCACCCTTCTGAGCCACCAGTAATTTGGCCTGGGGTTTCTCTGGGGCTTGTGCAGTCCAAATGGATGGGGAGGCGGGGCCTGGGGAATTGCTCTTTGCAACAAGGTGCATGTTGCATCTGCCTGGAGCCCTCGCGTGTCGGGAAATGCAAACCGCGCCACCTCTTTCTCCTTAGGGGCAGGTTTCAAAACTTCACAAGTCTGTAATCCACTGTGGCAGGCCGGGAGTCCGGTAGAAGCCTCGGCCTCCCGAGCCGGGGTGAGGTTTCAGGCGTTGTAAGTGGTGGACAGCGCCCAGCCGAGGCTGGAAAAGTCGATGGGGCTGAGCTTGGCTCGGCGGTGCTCGGCTCCGCTCGGCCTGACCTGGGAGCGGGGCTCGGAGGATCTCGACAGTGTTCGGAGCACAGTCGGGGTCCAAGCGGAGAGGGCCGAGCGGCTTCGGCGGCTTCGGAAAGGCCCCGAAGACATTCGGAAACCCTCGGCGAGAGGAGGGCAAAGGAGGTGGAATTGGGGGTGTGGGAGGGGATGGCAAAGAAACTTTGCATCCACCAAAGCAGCTTGCTACCTGCTCTTCCTGAATATGCCTCATAAATTAGGTTGATTTAATAAGAGGTTTAAAAATACGTATCGAGTCCCCAAAAGGGCAACTTGCCTTTTTTATTCAAAGAAAGCTTAGCTCTCTGAGGAGATCCGTGTGCCACTTTAGAATGGAAATTCCTGATTAAGTCCTGGGGCACGAAATCTTAAAGGAAGACTGAGGAGGCATTCTGAGGAAAGTCCTGTGTGTCTGACTTATATTGGGTTGCACTGAAGAAGATGGAGTGAAGTGTCCGATGTTTGATTCGATTTAATCGGAAATCAGAACATTTTTCTCTTTTCCTGCATTTCTTCCTTTCTCTATTCCCACAAACACCTTTTCTGTGAAAACTGCCTGTCAAAACTGAGATTTTTTTGTAATTGATTTTTGTTTGTTTGTTTCGCTTTAAGAACAAAATGTGCCAGATCTCTTTAGGAAATCGGCTAGGTTTGATCAAGATGTCCACCAGAAATGGGTGTGAGCACGCCAGTTGTGCCACAGAAGACCCAGCTGAAGCATTCATGAATGGCAGTTTTTCCTATGAGCTGGGCCTGAAATAAATCAGATCAGGGCCTTGTGCCAAGCTGAATGCAGGACTTGTTTTATTAACCACAAAATGTGAGGTTGGTGTCATTGTATCCCGGTGACAGATTCTTTGGAGTCCTCACTTCCAGAGATGGGTTTTGAGATCACCACTTGAGTGAGAGTCATTTGTAGCCGGGGAAGATTGTACTTTCTGGGTGGGGCCAGCCCAGAAAGCCTCGGTAGCATTTGCAGAAAGCAATTTCCTGTTTCCCTGTGCAATATGATTGGTGACGAGCCCGTCAGGCCATATGTGTAAGTTAATTCAGATGCTGTGTTACTTCACCTAGGCAGATGAAATTAGATGGTTACAGAGTCTGCTGTTGGTGACACCCTGTGAGGAGCCCGGAATTGGACCTAGTAGCACAGCCCTTTGGGTTGAGAGGAAGAATATTGATATTCGAATGTTATCAGATCCTTTGTCATCAGCATTTTCAGAAAGCAAGGAGCTGCTTCAGTCGGCTTGTGTCCTCATCCAGGTTGTGGTCTGTTGCTTATGAGGAAGAATCAGAATATGTGTCCGTAGCAGCTGAGATGAAGCCATTAGGGACTGGCAGGCAGAGATGCTGCTTAGAGCAGGGTGTTATTACCCTCATCAGCCCAGGACCATTATGGAGACAAACCTTTGGAATTTTTCTGCCCAATACAATACAATACATAAGGGGGAGTTTGCATCAATTTTCAGAAGCCTAATTCTCAAGTGTCTAAAATCTTTTGGCGTGTGTGTGTGTAAAGAACAACTCCAGGGAGTCTGTTCTTCCTTCTACCTTTGCATGGGTTCGGAGATCGAACTCAAATTGCCAGCCTTGTGACAAAGTGCCTTTATCCACTGAGCTATCTCGCTGGCGCTGCCTTTACCTTCGTTCTCTCTCTCTCTCTCTCTCTCTCTCTCTCTCTCTCTCTCTCTCTCTCTCTCTCTCGTGCATTTGTGAATTAGTGTCTGGAAGGTCTCTGTCATGCAATACAAGACATTTAAGTTCCAAGACATGAGCAGTGGTGATTGAAGTAGTGCAAGGGCAGCCTCACATGTCCTATGAGTTGGGGTGGCTCCTTTTCTCTGCGTGGCAGTTTGCTTGTGTTAGGGGCCTGGGACCTCACGTGGGATATAAACTCATCATTGTTTCAGTAATTAGGGATGCTTTTACACAGACGAATAAAACTTTTAAGGCGAGTATAAGTTTTATTGGATTTCTGAACCCTTGCAAAGAAACGTCTTAGAATTATATTTTATGATGCATAGAATCAATAGAGTGTCACTTTAACTGACCTCCCAGTTCTGAACACTGGGTGACAGATGCTTGGACGTGGCACTGTAAAATGACCGCTGGACTTGCTCTAAACATTATAATTTGCCTTGACTCGAGGTGCAATGTTTACTGGGGTACTTACCCCACATTCTCTAGAGCATTAGGTTTTTGTTTTGTTTTGTTTTTCAGTAAGTAGAGGTTAAAGTTTGCAAAAAAGGCTTGGCTTACTAAAGGCTAGTAGACTTTACCTGTATAGGCAGAATGAAATGAAACATTAATTTCTGGAGTGCAATTTTTAAAGAAATTTAAGGATTTGCCTATTGAAGATATCACTGTTCATACAAACATCCCAGCCCTTACAACTGAGGCTTTAGCATAGCACTCTGTCAGGGAAGGTGGTGGTTTTGAAAGGTCATTGTCTGCCAAAATGATGGTAGCTTCCTCCCAGCCGACCTTGACTTTATAACTGGGTGTCAAGACCATTTGTTTGGCTTCAGGCCTGTGGTGCTTTCAGCATCTAGTGAGTGACAGGCATTAACAGAGGGGGAGGTGACAACTTGCAACCATTACTTTGTGCAAATACAGCCATCTGAAAGGGCATTTCCTACCCTTGTCCAAAGATCTCTCAGTGACAGTAGCAGCCCACTGAGAGCTGCTCTTCAAGATGGTGGGGTTGCTGTTTCTGTAGTCACTTTGTTGGCTGCCCTCCCTCCCCACTTCTGTCTCCACATTTATTCAAGTAGATGTACCTTGCTCCCCGGAGACAGTGTGAGTGCGAACCGAATGGCAGACCCAGGAGCAGCAGAGGAGTCCTCCCTCGATGTGGATGGCGCTCTCTCCCTTCTTGCTGTTCACTGAGGTGCAATTCTTGAACCTCAATGGATTCTGAGATGGAACCTGTGTACTTGAGGAAAGGTCTGTGGTCATTGGGTTAAGTAGGTGAAGCTTTTACGCAGACTGGGAAGGCTGAATAGGAATCCAGCATTGCTTCCCCCATGTTTGGGAAGCCGGTTCGGTGCTCAGGAGGCTGGCTTGCTTCTTTTAATGCCTGGGGTGCCTAGATTCTCTTGTGCATCTTAGGAGGCCACGTCTGTTAGAGTTAGGCTGAGATCACTGGTGGTTTTCAGCTGCTTATCCTACACTATGTCAGTTAACGCTGGAGATCTGAGCAGAGTAGGGCCTACTTTCCTGACTTGTGCTCATGTGAATGCATTAATGTGGGTGTGGGCACTTGATTTCCCTGTATGCCAGGCTGCGTTCAGTTAGACCAGCGCTTCTCAACCTTCCTAATGCTGTGACCCTATAATTCAGGTCCTCATGTTGAGGTGACCCCCCCAGCTATACAGTTATTTTCATTGCTACTTGATAAGTGTAATTTTACTACTGTCATGAATCTTAATATAAACATTTTTAGAAATAGAGGATTGCCAAAGGGGTTGAAGCCCACAGGTTGAGAACCTCTGGAACCCATCTTACTCTGAAAGGCAACCAGCAAGACGGCGATAGGATATGGTTTCCTGCTGAAAATCATTTGGGCAGGGTTACCCTCCAAAGCTGACACTAGTAAAGAACAACTTTTAATTCTGAAGAAAAAAAAGTATATATGTATGTGTGCTCATGCACATAACTGCATGGGCTTAAAATCAGGTGCATGTTTGTTGATTTCATTACAGAAGGTCTTAACATGCTCAGATGAACTATATTGTAGGAATTGGTTTAAATTTATATCCTATTTGTATTTTATCACATTTTTCTCATTATGCCGCCTAGCCCTGGTGAGAAGGACATTGTTGAACAATCAGCAGTTTGTACATGGGGCAAGCGGAGAAATAGTGGTAGCCTGACTGGCCTGGGCAAACAGATGGCTTCTCACTTAGAGAAACCAGTTGGCATGCTTCTCTGGAGTGGAGAGATGTTGAGAAAATTACTCTGCAGCCAGGCTGCTGGCCTTAAAACGTCAAGTCTAGATTCTATTGTGTAGATGTGTGTGTGTGTGTGTTACCTCTTGCCTATGAGACAGGGCTGACAATCAAAGCAACTATTCAAAGTTGGTGCAAGAATGAAATGAGTTAACATAGGAAAGACTTATAACTGTGCCAGGAACATAATAATCATTATACAAAGGTTAGTTCCGTTTTTATTCCTTTGATTGATTAGCGGGTGTTTATTTCCCCTATGCAGTTCTCTTGGAAGTATGGACTTGGCTGACCTCTGAACCATAGATGAGGGACAGTGGTTCACACTCTGCTCAAGACCTCTTCCCCTTGCCTACTCTGCAGCACCAGTTACATAACACATCATGTCGTCAGAACTGAGGTGACATTTCTTTATGGCGCAGCTGCTTCAGCCCAAGAGACTGGGGTAATATTACAGAGTGGGAAAGAGCACTGAACCCAGGGTACAGACGGGCACCCCTGCTCCTGCTTGTGAGCACAGCTTCTTGAAAGACTTGGATCAAGTGAGCCCAAGTCCCTTAATGGGCTGTGAAACTGAGTGTGTAGCCCAATCTATCTCTCTTTCTCTCTCTCTCTCTCTCTCTCTCTCTCTCTCTCTCTCTCTCTCTTTACCCCTCTCCCTTTCTTCCCCTCCCCCACTCGATAGCATCTTGCAATACTACAGATAAAAGCATCCATTATGGTTCTATCCTGAGAGGGTATGTGATACCCATGAAAGTCTTTTAGGGGTCATATAACTATACAATAGAATCTAGACCATAAACCCTGCCAGCCAGCAAAGTCATAGTACTGAAAAGCATTCTGACAAAAACATGTCTAGCTGAACTTTTCATGGAGAAATGGTTCCCAAACCAAAAAGTCCTGCTAGTGTGAAACATGATGTCACTGGTGGAAGAAAGAACCAGAGAGAAGTGGTAGCTTCTAGGATGTTCAAAAGTGGAGACAACCCAGCCATTCACCATGGATGGATGCATGTACAGGAATGTGTCTGGGTTCATATGCCAAAGAGCCAGGGAATAGGGATAGGGACTTGTGTTGTAATCTTTACTCATTCGCTGGTTGACTCTGGGCAGACCATTTAGCTCTTCTTGGCCCTGGGTGGTTTGTCTCTTACCTAGTGGATGGCTTTCACTGTGAAATTTCTCTAGTGTCTTTTCTAGCTCTAAGGCAACAGTAAATGCAGAGAGAGACCTGGAATCTGGAAATAGAGGAGGGAGAGGGGGAGTATCTGCCACCCACAGCTTTCATCCGCTGAGCTGTCTTTAGTTCTAATATGCTTCACAGAGAAGAGGAAAAATATTGTGCTTTTCATAGCACCAAAAAAATTAAGGTAAAATAAAATCCTGCAAGACTAATAGAATTTGCCCCTTGCTTTGTCAACTGTCTGAGAAGCAAGCAAAATGGAAACTGGAGGGTAATATACAAGAATAAGACTCCATGGCCAAGGATTTACCCTGACTTCTAGGTTTGTCTTAGATCACAGATAGGTTTTCTATAGAAGCTTGTCACCTGTAAGTCAGGAGAGGTAGCATACACGTACATATAAGCTCAGAGGAACACAAGGACCACTTTGTGGGATCAGCTGGGTTTCCATAGGAGTGTTTAGAGCAATAGAGCAAGATTCTGTCTCAAAAGAAAAGGATGAAAGAGAGGAGGAGCCAGAGAAAGAATGTTACTTATAAGAATACCTTCCCTGTAAAGTGGCCCAGGGTCATCTTTGGCCCCCACATGCATACCACACATTGTAAACTAATTAGATGTTAATATGTTTGTTCCTTAGTAGTCTGGGTGTCCCTTCTTCACCAAGATGATTCCTCATTCCCACAGGCACTAAAAAACTGATACAAAGAAACTGCTCACAGAATACTGACTGATGTGCATAGGAATATGCCTCGTTACTTTGCTTAAGTCAGAATAATATTGAACGCTTTTAGTGGCTATGGCTGTTCAATCTGTTATCTTCATTTGTGGTTTCACAGCAGTTCATGAGGAAATAGCATTTACATCCTACAGCTAAGAGGCAAGGATCAGAGACATTAAATAGTTTGTTCAAGGTCATACAAGTTAGTAAGTTAGTGGCAGTCTCGTTCAGACACTGATTTGTTTAATTCCAAACCTGTCCCTTCCATTGCTACACCACACTAGTTCTTAATAGCTGATTACCACCAGTATGGACAATGGGAACTAGAATCTGGGGTCTGAAATCCATCTATAAATTGGATGTCACCAGTTTTGACCAAGGTTGGTGACTGAGAGACTAGCACGGGCCCAATAATGCTGCTATTCTTCGAAATGTAGTAGTGCTGGTGGTCCTCTTGTATCACGTTGACTTGGACACCAGTAGTAGTTTTCCCTAGCAACCACCCCGAGAGCTCCTGTCTTTTCTATCCCTGCCTTTGAGGTGTGAGCCATGCTCCTGTGGCAGCAGAGAGGAGCTGCTTCTGAAAGCCTTGGCTTTGACTCCTGGAGGTGGCTTAGCAAAGACTGTGGGAAGACAGGAAGGAGATACAGCCACAAACTCAACCACAGGGATGAGGCCAGCATGCCATGCACATAGAGAGGAGAGTGTTAGTCCCTAGCCTTGAAGAACCCAGGGCTTCCTTGATGTCTGTGTGTGCAGTGTGCTATGTGAAAACAGGGCGTGGCTTCTCAGGCAGGGAGATCAGGGAAGTCACCTGAATAAA
The DNA here is from genome assembly GCF_978045245.1 of Mus caroli. NCBI lineage: Eukaryota > Metazoa > Chordata > Mammalia > Rodentia > Muridae > Mus > Mus caroli. The sequence goes on along the minus strand of NW_028227265.1, from coordinate 35,693,056 downwards.
ATGACCCATGGGACACAACTTCAGAACAAGTGGTAGTTAGCCTGGTGGAAAAGGGAAAGCCAGCAGAGGACCAGAATGTACAGAGGCTGGATGTGTCGCCCAGAAGATGCTAGGGATACGGGTAACTCTCGTTCTGACTGGAGCAGTCTGTGAAAGAAATGTTAGAAAACGAGGGAGGAGAGGTGAGGTGGACACCAGATCATGGAAGATCTAATGTGCTGTGCTAACAACTTGATTTTATTCTGAAGATACCAAACTGCCACCAAAAGGAAATGGATGGCAGGGTCAGTGCATTCGAGTCTGGGAGAGCAGATGGAAAGTCACTTGTACAATCCAGGCAGGAAACCATTTGGAACTAAGTTAAAGCAGCGGGGGTGGGGCGGATGGGGGAGGGGGAGCAGGCGGAGGAGGGGCAGGAAGAATGCCTATTTGGGCAATGAGGTGATTAAACTTGCCTGAAGATTGGTTGAAAGGTGGATTGAGGAAGAGAGCAAGTTTTGACAATATTGACAAGAATGTGTCTAGGATTCCTGGTTGGGGTCTCTGATGGGTGTTTATTCCCTTAGCCAAGAGGAAGAAAGAGGGAAGGTGTAGGGAGAGAAAGATGGCAGCGTAAGCAGTGAGTGCTGTGGAAGTTGATTACCTCAGCAGGCCAAGTGAGCTGGGCAGAAAGGCATGTGTACATCCTCACAGAGAGATCCCCGAATAACTTCAAAAGAACGGCCTGAGATGGAAAGGAAAAGGGACCCCAAGGCAGAACAACATCATGAAAATAAAGGCAGGGACCATTGAGGATGGGTCAGATATTCCCAGTGTAGGAGACAGTGAAGGCTGGCAAGTGTCTTTTGAGTGTGGCAAGTTGGTGATTTGAACAAGAACATTCTCAGTGGCGTGGTGGGAGAAAAGCCAAACTGTAGTAGGAGTTAGGTGTGTGCGTCTGAGGAACGAACACAGTAGGGTCATGAATGGAGACCTGCTTACCTCCTGCATCAGCCTTGGAAGGGAGGAGATGAAGGTGAGGAGTGAGGCAGAGGTGTGGGGCCCGAGGAGGGCCTGATTCTTTGCCTTCTCTCGGCTAACATGGGAATGCTTAGGTTCCTTGCAAAGCTGGGGGTGTGGGGGGGCTCAATGGAAGCAGAAATTAAAGGCACAGAAAGAAGAAGATGAGGGAAGGAGCAGAGCACCCTGTCCCCCACCGACCCCCAGTTCCCTAGGATGCACAGCTTGTGCTGGACGGGCTACACCATGCTTCCTGCTTCTGATGGGACCTCTAAGAACTGAGAGTGTGTGGAAGAGTGGGGGGCGGGGGGGGCAGGGTTAAGAGACACCTTCACCTTCCCATTTCTTTTCCTCTCTGAAGTGGGAAAGAAAGCTGTGTTTGCTTATTGGAACTCCAAGGGCTTGTCTCCTCTGTTCTGTTCAAACCATTTAGCCATTCACATATCCAGTACTTACCTACTTCCTGTTATGTGCTAGGTACGGCTTTGCGTGCTTAGAGATTCAGTGGTGAACAGGGTACGTCTCCAGGACATCAAGCAGTCTCCATGTGAGCTTAGTAATAACAGACTTGAGTTTTTGTTGTTGTTGTTTTGTTCTGTTTTTTTAGTCACACCTTTGGAACAGATCTTGGGCTAATTGCAGAAGGCTCCAGTCCCTATTCTCAGAGACCTGGCTTCATCACAGGAGATAACCAGAGGCATGAAGGTGGTGAGAGGCAGCAAGGGCAGGTTTAATTTGGGTGGGAGCCTGGGTTGAATTGGGATGGGGCTGATTGGAGAAATGAAAGCTCAGTAGATACCTCTTACTGGCTGCAGGCCAGTAGTGGAACTGGTTGTCACAGCAGCTCAGATATAGAAGTGACTCCGGCTTTCCCAAGGGTAGTGACCCTGGGGTGGGCATGTGACTTAAGCCAGGCCTTTCTCTGGGATTCGTATGAAAAGGAAGCTGTTCAGTTGTACCCAGTGGGGAGCAAAGACAGTGGAAACCTGGAGCTGTCTGAGGCCAGGTTTGCACATCTCTGTTGTCCCCTACAGAGAGAAGCTTGCTTAGAGGGAGGCAGACGGGGGCTATGAGAGTTTGGGAGACAGGGATCAGGGAGAAGAGACGTCTGATGGTCCTACTGCAATCTAGGAAGTTGAGAGAACAAATCAGATCCTGCCTTTTCTTCTAACTGACTTGACAACTAGTTTTTCATTGTTGTTTTAATGTGGTGCTGAGGATTGAACTCGGGGCCTTTCACATCCTCCTTTGCAAGTACTTCTACCACTGAGTTGCTATCACAACGTATGAACTGGGCTTCTGTCCCTTTCTGTCCCTTATAGCCGTAATCATCCCACAGAAGGGGAAGAGCTTGCAAAAAGGCCAAAGAATGAGTACTAGGTAAAGCATAAAATCAAGTCCTGACAGCCAGGGCTATACAGAGAAACCCTGTCTCAAAAACCCAAAAAAAAAAAAAAAAATCAAGTCCTGAGCATGGATGGGCCCTCATGTAGTAGACAGTTTTGTATATGACAAGGTTGGGGACTTCAGGGAATATGACAAGTGACTGGAAAGGAGGAATAAGACTGGCCTGTAGGTTCTCCTGATCATTAGGTACAGAGGTAAAGAGAAGAGATTCTTGCAGGAAGACTAGTGTCTGGTGGGACTTAGGGCTGAGAGCATCCTTCTGGTGTGAGTCTGTGGTAGAGCTTGTATCAAACCAGCAGGTTGGAAAGCAGAGTATCAGGAAGCGCCAAGGCTCAGGAGAGGAACCAGGTCAAGCCATGAGCTGGCATCTTGGGTTCTTTAGCGTCAGTTTCTGGAAATGCTGAGCAACGAGTTTGAGAGGAACTTCTTTAGTTTAGAGAAGGGGTCTGGTAGGATCTTGGGAGTACATGTCATTCCCTGGGGTACTTATGGACAGGAGGAATCTATAAGGTGGATGTGAGCCAGGGCACCTACCTGCATGGGCCCCTATGGGAAGCTCCACCTAGCAATGGGGCCAAGAGGTCAGAAGCCCTGGAGGAAGCTGAGAGTGCCAGGGAGGGAATGGGCATCTGGAAGACATGAGAAATGAGGAAAGACTTAGTGTTCGGTGACTCAAACTACTGACCTCTGAAAGAGAGGAAAGGGACAGGACAAACTGAAGAAAATCTCAGTGGCAGAAAGAAATCTGGACTAAGAGTCAAAACACTCAAGTCCCTGTGACCCTGGCAAGTTCCCTAATTTCTCAAGGTCTCAGCATTCTGCATGTAACTTGTGGAACCTGGACTGATCTGTTAAGTTTCTGGTTCAGTCTTAAGATCATAATTTAAATCCTGCTATTCAGCAAAACCGATGCTTTCCCAGTAAGGGATTTCCTCTTTCTCCCATGGTCATTTCCAGCTGACATAACAAATATAACAAAATTAACCTTTCAAGTCCCTAGTGCTAAGGGAGAAAGAAACTGGGATGTCAGGGATTTGTGGACACACACACCTGTTGGTCCATGTGTTCTCTGCCCTGAGGATGTAGAGATTTGTTGCACACTGTTGGGGTTGCCAGAAGGACCGGTGCTGACAAGAAGACAAAGGCAAGACAACTTCTGGAGTCCCTGAGTGAATTTACATGGAGAGGAGGTAGGCTTGTCAGCCTGACATGCTGTGTGTGGAGCTCCGGCCAGGGCAGGTATAAACAAGCCTGGGAACCCATGTCTTAGGAGGTCGACTAGCCTGAGGACACTGGAGGGTAGGGACAAGAGGCTCCTGATGTAACTTCGCATTCCTTCACAGATCGCCAACCCCCATCAGTGGGGGGCATCTGGGGACAGGTAGTGGAATGACAGAAAGGAGAACTTAGTTCTAAGCCATCCCTTCTGCACTGCCCACCCCATGTGAAGCTCTATGGCCGTTTCTGCTTTGGATGTTTCCTTAGACCTGCAGCCATCAATGGGCCTTATTACTCTACCTTTGACACATGGGTGTTTACTTTTACAAATATCAGTGAAGGACCAGCTGCTTTTTGGCACTTTCTTCTCTCTCATGAGCTCAAGAGGATGGACAAACTTCTGTCGTCAGGATGTGACAGCGTTAGGGAAGGGACACAGTGAATAAATAAGGAAAATTAGCTTATTTCCTAGAGTGGTGTGTGTCCCCCATGAAGGAAATTGGGGTTGAATAATGGGAAATCGTTAGGGAGAGAAGGGATAAGGAAGCAAGCCCAAATGCAAAAGCCCTGAGACAGGAATCAGCAGAGGCCACAGCAGAGAGAAGGGATAAGGAAGCAAGCCCAAATGCAAAAGCCCTGAGACAGGAATCAGCAGAGACCACGGGGATGGAGGAGTGAGGCCTGGTAAAGCTGAAGGGGCTGAAAGGGCAGCAGTAGAACGTGGGATTCATTATGAATGCCATGAGAGATGTGACTGTGTGTTTAAAAGATCCCCATAGGGCTGGTGAGATGGCTCAGTGGCTAAAAGTACCTGCAGCCAAGTTGGAAAGCCTGAGTTCAATCCCAGAACTCAATGGTGGAAGGAGAGAACTGACCACCACTAGTATATATATATATATATATATATATATATATATATATATATATATATATATATATATACACTACACATACGTACACATACTATACTACATACATACATACATACACACACACACTGGAGGGGGGAGGATAAATGTAAAAATTAAATGTAGAAGTCTAAAATATCCCTCTATGTTCAAGAAAAGAGAAAACCAGGAAGACAGAAGTTGTGGCATTTTGGTTGAGGGACTGGGGTGCGGGTTGAGGGGAGGAGTGGACTGTGGGGGCACCTGGGAGCGTCTGTGGGAGGTGGAAACAGTCCATGCCCTAATTGTGCTCATAGTTACACAGCTGTGTATTTTTTCAAAAGGGTGGATTTACTCTGGGTTAATATACTTCAATAAACGTGTCTAGTAAAGTATACAGGATGCCATGTGTATATATAGGTGTATAAATAGGTTATACCTGTAATCCCTGAACTCATGGAGCTGAATCAGGAAGATGGCCAGTTGGAGGTCTGCCTGGCTTGTAGAGGGAGGCTGTCTCAGAAGTAGGGATGGGGGGAAGGGGATAAGAGAAAGTGGAAGGTAAATATGACTAGGAGGTATTATATAAATTGATGAAACTGTCAAAGAATCATTTTAAACTACAATTTAAATTTAAAGGGAACCACAGTAATCTTGGACAGAACTGTCATGTCTACTGTGTGGAGGATGGTGGCAGGGAAGTCTAGAGGGAGAGGCCACCAGGCAGATGGGCAGTTCCTTCATCCATGCCTTCTTACAGCTTAGACTGTATCGCATGTTGTTCTGGGGACTTCCTCACATCGGTTTATTGATGTGTGTTCCTAGTCTTCCTGTTTACACAGCTTTCCTTTACAACTGTTGTATAAGCTCGAGTGGATAGAAGCCATCTGCCTCATGGGGCAGGCCCACAGGATGGACGTGCTTACCACATCAGTGCCCTTACATCCAAGGGCCGCCTTCAAGTTCCTCAGCCCTTTGAGCCAGGTCTGGTCTAGCTGAACAGAGAGCATAGATACACATGTCACACTATCCCCATTTTATAGATAAAGAAGTCAAGGTGAAAAGAAATGCATACAGCAGCATCCAGAGTCATGAGCTGTGGTGATATGGAGTTTGCCCTTTCCATAGCCATCATCGTGGTGTGGGTGGGAAATTAAACAGTTTTTCCGAATCTTAATTTAATCATTGACAAGAGACAAAAACTGAACAATCCCTGCGAATACACTGTAAGGATTGAATGAGGCCATGCAGCTGAGAACGGTTAGCAGGTTAGCACCTAGCTCAAGTTTTCAAACTAGCTATTGCTGTCACTTTATTTTAGTAACAAAATGGTTTCTTGTTAGTGACTAGTCCATAACCACTGGTGTGCGCACAGTGGGTCTGGATGTTGGATCTCAGGGTATCTCCGGCCATGGCAGAGCTAACTCAGTTTAGTGTGTTCTTATTACCAGTTGCTCAGTTCAGAGCTAACGACTTGTTACCAACTCAGATACTTAAACACACTAGTAACTATGGAGTACTCACCATGGCGGGGCACTGTAGACAGATTACAATAGTGTCAATTCCACATCTGCCCCTTGTAGCAGAGCTGTTTTTATGGCTGGTGAGCCCTGTCACCACATGAAATGGAAGTCTCCCTGGTAGCTCCCACCAAGGAAGACATCTGGGAAGACTCCCTGGAAGTAGTAACATTGAAACTATTTTGAGGGCTGCAGAGAAGTCTCGGTGGTTGCTCTTCCAGAGGCTCTGGGTTCAATTCCCAGCACCTGTGTAAACTACCAACTTCCTGGCACTCCAGTTCCAGACCTGGCCTCTGCAGGCACTGCATTCACATGCTATGCAAATATACCTACAGGCAAAACACCTATACACATAAAGTGAAAATAAATAACTAAAAACAAGGAAAGAAACTGTTTTGCAAAGTTAATTAAGAGGCTGTAGGGTTGCCTCAGCAACTAAAGCAGTGGCTGATCTTACAAGGAACCCAGGTTCGATTCCCAGCACCCACATGGTGGCTTACAATCATCTGTAACTCCTGTTCTAGAGGATCTGACACTATTTTCTGGCCTCCGTAGGCCCTAGGCTCACAAGTGGTGCACAGACACACATGCAGGCAAAATACCCTTACATATAAAATTTAAAAAAAAAAAAATTAAAGAGTGCATATATATTTCTAATTTTTTGTATTTTAAGACATCTTATTTTTAAATTATTCATATATGTGGAGTCCAAAAGTAAACATTGGATCTCCTGGAGCTGGAGTGATAGGCATTTATGAGCCACTGATGTGAGTCCTAGGAATTGAACTCTGGTTCTTTCTGTTAAAAGCATTTACACATTCTTAACTCCTTAGCCATCTCTCCAGCCCATGTATATAACTGTTACATAAAACAGAATGTACACACAATGTAGTTTATATCTGTTTCAGATGTTTTTGACAGGCAGTGCTTTAGTAATTATTAGTATGTGAAAAGGCAGGCTATTGCTGGTACCCAGGAATATCTTCCTTCCCAGTCACAGCTCCCGCCTCATCCTTGGGACCTTGGCATTTCTGACAGGTGCCTCCATTCTTTCTCTAGAGTTCACACCAGTGTATGAAGCCTTTAATCAGACTGTCTAGTTTTTGCCTGAGTTTGACATAGTTGGAACTATACCACTAGATACCAAGTCTTGTGATCTTTCTTTCAATGATATGTTTATAATATTTGCCCAAATTGGTATATATAGTTGGGATTTGTTCATTTTAATTGTTATATAATATTATTATATAACATACTGTATATTCATTTATTATTATGAATTTTAATGTTTTATGGAGCACTCAGAAATATTTGTGCACATTCATGAAAATGTACTATATATTACATATTTCCTTGCTGTGTGGTATTATTGTTATAAATCAGCCAGGACTATGCCAGTTTTAAGTTGGAGCTGATTACAAAGAGTGCTGCTTTGAATACATTCATGAGGGTGAGTGACTCTGTGTGTGTGTGTGTGTGTGTGTGTGTGTGTGTGTGTGTGTGTGTGTTCATTCTGGGGCATATGCATTTGTAAAGGGTTCTGATGTGGAATTGGTAGGAATTTTAACTGCCTGCCATGCAACGCTTCCCACACTCTGTGACAGTAAAGTTTTCTATCAGACTAATGGAGGGACCCCTATTGTCAGCGGTTTCTGTTCTACCAGCTTACAGGGCAGTGGGTCTTCACTGTGCATTTGCCTCCCGTGTTCTCAATGGGCTTAGAAGCAGAACAGTTCTCATGTCCATTGAGAAGTTCTTTCCTGTCCTGCTGAGCGGCTTGTACTCTTGCTGACTTTGCCCAGGTTCTAATCCTCTCGTTGGTTTGTAGGCACTCATCGTCGTGGTTCTGCGTCTGGTCCTGTCCCGGTTCTGGGTCCCACCCTCTTCTGTAACTAGTCCTCTCACCCTGCTCATGGTGCGTCTGTGATAGAGACGTGTCCTCATTTTTAATGCAGCCATGTTTTCTTTCTCTTATAGCTACTGGTTTTTGTGTCCTAATTAAGGAGCTTTCCTTTCAAGGTGACAAATGCTGCCCTTCTTTTTTGTCACTCTCTTCAACACACTTTGAGGCTTTTCCCCTTCCTATGGAGCTGTTTGATTTGCCTGTGTGCGCTCTATGATAGGGTCCAGTTTTGTTCCTCCCTAAATGGATGCTCACTTACTCCAGCATCAGTCATGGAGAAAGCCATTCTTCATGTCCCTGTTTTGTGAGATTGATTCTCTGTGCTGTGAACGATGTGTTTATACATAGGGGGGCGGTGGTCTTGACTGATTTTATTCTTAATCCATCACCATAAAGTGTCTTACATTTGATTTAGCAAATGTTCCTCTTTTGTGTTCACAGGCTATTGGCCCTCTGAGTACAAATGCAAGAATTTTTATATACAATGTGTGCATGCGCAAGCACGCGCGCACGCGCGCGCGCGCGCACACACACACACACACACACACAACATTCTTGTGACTTTGATTCTTTGAATTCTCTAATCTGTTAGATTAAAACTGATGTCTTGAAATGTCTAGAGTCTTTCTAATCCATGAGCATGCTCTCACTTGGAGTTACAGTTCACCTGCAGGTTTGCACTTGGTGTGCATCCTTGAGTGTAGGCAAATGTGTAATGGCATGTATGTCTCATTATAATAGCATACCTAGAATTTTCACTGTCCTAAATCTTCCTGTGCTCCCTCTATTCTAATCCCTCTCTCTCTAAGCCCTGAAGACCACTGGCCTTGTCACTATGCTCATCAATTGCTCTCCTGAAAGTCATAGAGTTGTAGGCACGTGGGAATTGTGACCTTTGCAGACTGACTTCATTCAGGTTTCCTTCATCTCTTCTCGGGCTTTAGAAGTCCGCTTACTGTTAGTGCTGAACAAGATTCCGTCATCTGAATTACCATAGATTTCTGCTTTTTCTTCTTTTATGTACATGGTTGGAAGTCTTCATTGCTTCCAAATATTGATGATTATTTTTATAGAGCAGTTAATAGCTGCTGTATATTTCTAAGTGCAGGTTTTATGGGAGACATGCTGTAAGCTTTTTTTTTTTCTTTGTAAATACCAAAGAACACAATTGCTTGGATCAAGTTTTAAAAAGACAGAAACAACAACAAACAGCATTAACCACTAAATTATTCCAGAGTGAGTGTACCCGCCATGTCCCCACCAACAATGCATGAGAGCTCCTGTTGCTCTGTGACCTTCCCAGCATTTGGTGGTGTCAGTGTTGTAGATTTTCAGATCTGTGTGTAGTGGTTCCTCAGGAATGTTAATTCCCTAATGAGGTGATATTGGGCACCTTTCTATTGACTCATTTGCCGTCTCTGTGTCTCCTCTAGCAAGATGTCTTTTGCTCACTTTAAAAGCAAGTGGTTACTGTTCATATTGTTGAGTCTTCAGGATTAGTATAGTTTGGAGCCAGAAAGATGGCTTGGCAGTTAAGAGGACTCAGAAAAGAGCAAAACTTAGTTGCCAGCACTGCTTGTGGGTAACTCCAGCTTCAGGAGTTCTGACGCCGCCCTCTTCTGGCCTGGATGTGCACCTGCAACTCACATACATACACACATACACACTCACATACACACACACACTTTCACCTAATTTAAAAATAAAATAATTAGTATAGTTTGATGAACAGTATTTGTCAGCTATGGGTTTTGTAAGTATTCCCTCTTAGCCTGTGCCTTGTCTTCATTCTTTTGACTTTGTGTATTGATTTTTGTATTCATCAACTTTAAATTTTGTATAAACTCGAATAGTTAATTCCTATGACTGAAAGCAAAACAAGAACAAATCTGATCTTATTTCTCCTGATTTCCAAAGAAATAACTTTAAGGAGGAACTGGAGAAAGCTAGCTGTGGGAAAGAAAAATAACACGTTTTGGACCCCTGTGGTTTGAGATGCTAAACAGAGATGGCCAGTCTGACTCTCACTAGAGAAAGGTCTTGATATTCAGAGACGTTATCCAGACCTTACTCAGGATCGTGCCTTGGCTGGTGATTGGAGAACTAGGGCTGCAGGAGACCTGTATGCCCTGCCCTGTGTGCCCTGGCATGTGCGCCCCACATGTGTGTGTGGCATAGGACTACATATGATCCATCTTGGAGTTCAGATACTCAGTAAAACCCCTCGCTCTGCCTCCTATCTTCTCCTTCTGTCTCACGAGGCCTTCCTTGGCTACTGACAGGGCTTCTGCTGCCTCTTAAAAAGCTGTGTCTACAGATCCAGGTTCCGGCAGCCTGGTTACTGTCAGCTCTTGGTTGAATTCCTGCCCTGAGTTTCTGCCCTCTCCACAATATTCCCTCCCCACAGAGGAAGTCAGTTACCAACTTGTGGGATTCTAAGAACCAAATTAGGAGTTACCTCGGGTATGCTTGATTCCAGAACAGTGGTTGGGATTTCACCACCTTGCTTCGTTATAGAGTGGATTACAGAGAATTTATTTATGCATCATTCTCAGCTCCTCCCTACCAACTGGTGGATGTTGGAGCTGCTTGCAAACAGGGGCAGGGGTTGCTGAAGGATCTTGGGGTTCTCTGAACACAGTCCAGGGGTGCTTTATTCAGTGTTACAGCTTCCTACTCTGCAACACATAGCCCTTCCCAGGGTGACAATAAATTACACAACTGCAGAATTAAACAATGAAGGAAAGGAAGGGACAACTGGATCTTAGCCTGGCTCTGAAATGTGAGCATGCAGACCTCAGCTACTTGGCAGAGGAAGGTCTCTAACAAACAGAGAACCTCCAGCCGGAAGTCCCGCACAGCACTGCTTGGGAGAGTAGGCCTGGCTGTTTAAAGAAGGTAAATATTCTTTTCACTCTGTTTATCAATTCCAGGAGAGTTTTAGAAACTAGGAGGGACATTTACAAAAGAAATTAGTCTTGCGGTGTCTGGAAAATAACTTGAATGCTGAATACGGTAGCAGTATTTAACCTTTGCCCCAATGGCCTTAAGTCGTCATTTTTTTATTATTGTCTTGTGCAAAAAAACAGTGTCCCTGAGGACAACTGATATGCAACTATTTGTCCTTCCCCACCTCTAAATGGTCCCGAGTGCAGTTAACTCCTCTTTGATAGGCATTGTATAATTTCCCTGTCTCTTCACTTGCTGACATCTGTCATACCTGGCTGCTTCCAGCCTTCCTCCAGATCCACCATTTTCCCTCTTCTCTGTGCTACTCTGAATCTATAATGGCCCAGGAATCTAAATGACCAGGCTTGTCACAGTAGTGTGTAGGACAAGAAGAAATAGCGTAGGCCCATGGACAAGGTAAAATAAAAAGTGGGTGCTTATGCTGTGTGCGTGGGCTGTTTTCTTCCATTTCTGCCTCCTTGTGACACGGGACTGCATACACATGAGCTGGTGTTGGGGAGAGGCTACATAGATGCTCTCGGTGGTGGGTAGCTGCTGCCCCTTTGGTCTCTAACTGTCTACAGTTACTCTTTCTCCCTCCCAGCAGACTGTCAGTCAATTCACAGGAATTGCTGGGCAGGTAACAGAGAGCTGCATCTTTAGTCAAGCTGCATCTTTGTTACAAAAGGTGCAGGCAGGCCTTAGCAAACAAGAAGGCCGGCATGAAGCCTCCCAAGCCCTGGTGCTGTGTGGGACTTTCTATAAAATGGTATGGGTTCACCTTGGGTGGGGCTTCCTGACAGGCAGAGGCATTTTCAAGACCTTACCCATGGTTTGGCATCATGGCGTCTGCCTACCTGCGAAAGCTAAATGCTGAACCCGACCCAACTGCTACTTCTGAGTCCAGGTGCCTATTAGCAATTTTAGGAAAGTGAGCATAAGAATTTGGCTGTTTCCAGCTGTTACAACCATCACATGAAACTGGTTGGAGAAATACCGTATGCCTACATCACTGTTGATTCATGTTTTCCGCTTTGTAGATGCATCCTGAGACCTGACTTTGTACCAAACACAGCCTTAGGTATTGGAACTGAGGTACACAAATCTCTGCCTTTAAGGATTGTCTTACATTTTAATGAGGGGAGGCAAGAAATAAACAAGTGAAATGCGTAGGATCCTAGCTGCTGATAGATGCTGTGATGGAAAATGAAGGGAGGAAGGAAAAGAGAGGAGCTATTAGTGTTTAACAGCAGTCAAGTAAGCCCACACTGAGAAGATGGGATTGAAGCACAGACTTGGTGGAGAAGAGGGATCTTCCACAACACACAGGGGAAGAGTGTCCTCCCAGCAAGAATAGGAAGTGTATGGGCTCTGTGTCAGAAGTGGGCCTTATATGTGATCATACACACATATGCATGCATTCACAGCTAGAGTTACAAATGAACTACAAAATGTGTGCTCTCATCAAGGCTATCTGTGATGTGACTCATCTACAAACAGGAGTTGGAAATGAAGCGTCATCACAGACTTTTGACTTTCGGACATTCAGGATTGTTAGACCCTTGCAAGCCCTGCTTTGAGAGGGGGAGGGGAGTGGAGGGAGATGGAGGAGAGGAAGAAGGAGTGTGTATCCTGACCCAGGGGGAGCACTGAAGGAAGAATGGAAGGGCTCTTACTATAAATGGACTGGCTTGAATCAACAGTCTAGCTGGGCCAGGCTGTTCTGGGTGGTCTGTAGAAGATAAGTACAAAAATGCATGGGCTGCCTGGTCCAGCTGGTCTCCTGGTAGAGGAGGTTCCCATCAACGGCATCTCCCGCCCCCAGCTCTGCCTCTCCTCCCTCCCCATTTTCCCTAGTACCATCACCAGACCATAATACTGAGGCTTGCGGTAGACTAACTCCCAAACCTTATTCAGAATGCTGACACAGGTGTGGGCATGGCCTTGGGCACGCCTAGCAATCAAGCTCTTAACCTAGTTGTAGATCCTGGTGACCCAGAGCTACAAGACAAGACTCTCCTAGTGCAGCCTAAAGGTTGAGTAGTATGCAAGTGAACACGTATGTCACTGTGTCTCTCACACAACAAAATCATGGCTAAATTTATAGGTAATCCGTGCTTAGGTGAACTTAAAGGTATTGGTGCAAAGATGAAAATGACATATGAACAATGCCAGCATCAAGCCTGCTGTTCGAGAGGTTCCTACCCTCTTGGACATGAGAAAGTGCTTTAGAGTCCTCTGCCATCCTATATGGATGCTATCTGAATCCTACCTTATGTCCAGGAGCTGCCACAGTTATCATTTCATCTTCTTAGCACTTGCTTATTGGTTGATCTATCCCATTACCTGTGCTGGACCCCAGCTCCTCACTGCCATTCCCTGCCCAGTCTTCTCATCTGTCTTCAGGTGAGGCTATTCCTGCTTCTTGCTGCCCTGCTTAGCCACATCCCATGCTTCCTCTCCCCCACTCCTAAGTTGACCCACGGCTGGAGCTCCCTTGACTGTGAGGATGTACCACAGTCAGGCCTGCCATGCTGATCCCAAGCTGTCGTGTCTGCAGGATGCCTTTGTTCAGGCACTTGCCCACAGCCCTGCCTATGCAGCTGCAGCTGCTGAGGCATAGGCCGGTCCCTCTCTCCTCTTCGGCAGATCTGACCTGCAAAGAAAGGTCAGCTCACATCTCCTCTGCTCCATGGGCCACCCTCTGCACACTAACCCATGCTGGCATCACCATTCTTGAGGTGGTTTAATATCTGATACCTGTACTACCAAATGAGAGGGTCTCTTTTTATGTGCTGGCAGGTGCTATTCAGTAGTGATGATGCCTTCATCTGTTTCAGCATTGCATACATATAAATATATGCATAAGCACAGAGAACAGTACCAAATGGGTCTGTTCACTAGGAGCCCAGCAGCAAGCTCTGCATAGAAGCTATTTACAGAGAAGCAGTTTCAGCACATGGTGAAGTGCCAACTCCAATGTCAGCCTTGCCTGGGTTGATCCTGTCTGTGTTACCTTCTAGCATTGTGACCTTGAGCAAATAAGTTTGAAGATGATAGGAAATGAGAGATGGGGGGGAGAGGAAGAGGAAGAGAGAGAGAGACTTTATAATCCCAGAACTGAGGAATCTGAGGCAGGAGGATTGTCATTAAATTCTAGGCCAGCATGGCCAATATCCCCCGTCTCAGAAAAATAAGTTTCAACCCAGCACTAGGAACACAAGAATGAATAGATATGGCCATTGCTGCTTACTAATTAACAAACATTTGGTATGTGCAGAGCTCGCTTCCTTACACAGGCTGTAAATTTTCTGGGGTGAGAACCCCAATTCATATTCCCCAGACTCTTAGCCAAATAGGGCTGTGACACACAGTGAATATTTGTGATGATATATATGAATGTAGTGGCCTTTGTTCACACTGCCTTCGGTTTTCTCATGTATTAGTGGTTAAAATATAAGTTGGTGTGAGATTTCAGCTTGTATCCATGACATAGAGTTTACATCTCCAGGTTAAAAGTTACTGAGCCCATGAGAGCACAGCTCTTTACTGAGTGTTTATCATATGCAGGGAGAGGGAAGGGCATTGTTGATTGCTCCCTCTCTTATCTCCACAGCCAAAACTGCACCTCATTCCCTCTCTGTGCAGATCTTAGAGCTTTCAGCCGTTTTCTGTAGGTGCTAGAGCTGACTCTAAGTCATAAGAGGAGACTGCGGTGGGTCTGAAGCCCTCATTCTGGTCTCCCTTGGATCATAAAGTCTATAAGAAATGGCATTGTGAGCGAGGTAGTGAATGTGCAGGTGAAGCATCTGTCAGACCCACTGAACTGTGCATGTTATACATGTTAGATTCGTGTGTGTAGATTATATGTAAATAATCAAATGATTAAAAAGCTAATAATGGTGGGGGTTTTGTTGTTCAACAAGGGAAAGCCTAGAAAATTAAGTGATACCTTTCTGAGCCCACTAATCCCTGAGTCCAGTTCTTTAGAAAGTGGAGGGGGTGTTGGTCAGGGAGGTTTTGAGCCCTCAGAAGGGCAGAGCAATCATTTCTGTTTGCTCTACTCAACTGCTTGGCCATGGCCACCTTTGAGCTCTCTCAGCCTTTGCACTTACCCCTGAAAAGAGTTGACCCGGAACTGCCCAGCATGGGAGTTTATGGCGCATCGTGTCCTTCAGCACATACTTGGCTGGCTTTGCAAGTCCAGGGCTCAGTTTCTAACTCTGCCTGCCTTGAATGAGCCTTTGACCCCCACCCGTCATGGATGCTGAGAATGATGTAGATGTCTTACCAAGTCACAGAACATAAGCTAGCCACTCTGTGCCCTTCCAGACCTGCTCAGTGACTGATGTGCGAGAGAACCAAGCATAAAGGGCTTTGGAGCGCAGGGGTTCTGGGCACAGGTTCTAGGGGACAGCCTGATACACTGGTCCAGACTTTCTACTTACTTGCTCATAAGGATGGCCACTGCTATTAATCCCCTCTCCCCCATCTTCCAAATGTAAAATGGAATTGATGGCGGTGGAATTGTACTCAGCGAGAAGTGAATTCATTCTGGAGAAATACTTGGCCCAGGGTTCAGTCTGTAGCTAATATCACCACAGGCAAGGCTCCCTCCCAGGCCTGGAAAGGGAATCTTTGCCAGGCGGAAGTAGAGAAAAACAGAGCAAGGATTGTTTGAACAGAACTGCTTCGTGTATTTGCTCCAGTTTTTAAGACTTAGGACTAGAAATTAGTTATTTTCTGTATTTGATAAGTTTTCCCATGGCAAAATATTTTTAAAGATTTTTTATTGCATTTATTTAGTGGTTGAGCATGGCCATGGTGTGCCTGCACAGCATGCATGCACAGAAGACAGCCTGTGGGAGTCCATCTCCTCCTGTCATGTGAGTCTGACAAGGTAGAAGTCAGATCGACAGGCTTGGCAGCGAACCCTTTTCCTGCTGGGCCATCTTGCCTGCCCCTATGCCAAAATCTTTAATCCTCTGAGTTAACCTAATAAACAGAAAGGCCCCTGTGACATGTCCTTGCCTTCAGAGATTTGCCGCAGCATCAATTGGGAGCTCTCAGAGGGGGGGAAAGTGACAGCCTGGGTATTCTCATTCAGTTCACAGTGATTGCTGCGGGGAGAAATCCCCTGGGGCTGGTGTGGCTTCAGTGCTGGGGAGTGTCAGACCCTGGTCGTGAGACTAGAATGTTGATTCCTCACCTGGTTCTTTGAATCGTCTGAAACACACACTCCAATCAGTCCTCTTAGCTGTATGTTATGATCTCCTTGTCCGGGAATGCTTCTGCTGTTCGAGGAACTGGCACAAGTGACTTTGAAGCTGTGCTTAGTTTTGTCTAGGTTAGGAAGTCCTCTCAAATGTCCCACCACAGTTTCATTCTCGCTTTCCTTCCTGCTCTTTCTTGAAATGAAAATGTCTCTTAGTATGAGGCTTAGGGCACTGCTTTGCCCCCTAAGCTTGATGTCCATGTGGCTTCACCTTCCAGAACAAGCGAGCCAGCCGACCTTTTCTGGTGGGTGGAGATGAACCAATACTTGTTCTTGCCCGTGTGGGAGTCATGAGGAGGAAGAGGGTGGTGTGGCAACATCTCGGAGAGACCAAAGCAGAACATTAGTGCTTTAGTGCGAGAGATTCCCAGTAAATCCAATAAAGAGAAGCGATGAGAGAGCCAGGACCCCATCACGCCATCTACTGTGATATCTGTCTGTGGACCAGAGCTTAGGAAGGGCGTTTCCTCTGCTTCCAGGAGAGCTCAGCTGTGGCTTATTGCCCTGCTGCCTGCTTCAGCCCTGTGCATCCTGGCTGCTCTGTCCAGCCTCATCCCTTGCTAGTTGTTAGGCCTTCTGTACTCGAGCCTTTTGGACTCCCCTCAGTGTTTACGGCAGACTCCTGTTGTCTCCAAGTGTTTGTTCATGGAACCCCTCCCCCATCCCATTTGCCAAATCCTCTCGCCATCTTTACCTCTTCTTTATAGGTGTCACTCCACAGATGTCTCCTCAGAACCTGAGACTCACTGACATTCCAGGTATAGGTAGAACAGATCAACCCTGGCTTCACACTCCTTCTTTGATTGTCTTTTCAGCTGTGGGCATGCGCACAGGCCATATCTGACCCATGAAAGACTGTGCTGATGAAGTATGCTCAGCTGTTTGCGCCCTCAGAACACCACAGGTGTGTGTCTGCCTTGTGGCATGGACTTGGTTGCTGGTAGAGATGTTGGTGCCCTGAGACAGTTCTTTTCTGTCACATTGGACCTTGGGTTGAAACCACCACGTTGAATTTAATCTTTCATCTCTACTCTCTTCTCTTCCCTTGCCTTCCTGGGGTTCCAGAGACCTTTGGCAAATACTCAACCCTCTTGCCCTCTCTGGCATGTCCCTAGCAGGGAAGAGGTCTCTAAATGGTTGAAATCCTCCAGAGTAAGGACTTGTTCAGGATCCTTCAGTTTGTCTGATCATCATGATTATGTGACTTCCAAAAGATCAGGATTAGAAAACTAAAAATAAAATCAGATGTTAGAAGATCAACTTTTCAATCATCTGTCCCAACCCCAGGTAAAGGCAGTAATAGACAGAGGGGAAGGCCGCTCCACAGCTGGGCGTGAAGACTGAAGCCCACTGCCTGGCCCTGGTGCAGGCTCATCTCCATTGCACGGTTGCTATGTGTGGCCTTTCAAAGCTCTGACCTCTGAAATCTCTGCCCACAGAACCAGTAAGGCAGAGGGAAGTTAGTGTTAGCCCGGTTGGTGTTGAAGAACAAGAGGTGAAGGGAACAGTGTGACAGAAAAGAAGCACAGGCAGCGACAACGCTCCTCTGCTCCTGTTATTTATGCAGCTTCCTGTGGCTCCTTGGACAGACAGACATGCAGGACAGACGTTTGCCCTCTTTTTCTAGGTAAAGGAGCAAATTGGAAACAGACCTAAGACAGGGACTCAGGCCTCCCAGATCCCAACTTGGGTGGAGGGGGTCTGCATATGCCTGTAAAAATAAAGAAAAAAATCTGTACCTCCTCTAAACATTACCAACCCCACCCCGCCCCACATCCCCCTGTGGGAGGAAACACAGAAACCACCTTGGAAGGCACTTCTGGGAACAGGTCTTAGAGAAATTGTTACCAAGAGCTGGCTCTCGGTGGGCTCCAGGCTTCCTGGGCAGAGTGATATCCACGGCCTCCTCAGGGCAAGAATCTTGGTTCTTACCAATCTGGGGTCACTGACTCCTTCAAGAAAATGGTGGAAACTATAGAGTCTCTTTAGGAAAAAAATACTACTTTTTAATTTTTAATTTAAAAATGAATGATAACATATGGGGGCTGCCGTGGTTTGATGTTGGTGGCCCCTCCAAAATGCAGGCTGAAACTTAATCCCTAATGCAGCAGTATTAAGAGCTGTGGTTTTTAGGAAATGGCTAAGTCCTAAAGGCTCCATCCTCACAAAAGGGATTAAAGCTTTAATAAAAGACCTGCAGGGGCTGACATGACCCCTGTGTCACTTTTGGCCTTAGAGTAAAGGTTGTGAAGGCCTTCCTATCTTGTTATCCCCAACCCCAGAGCTCCCAGCAAATAAAATCTTTCTTCTCTGTACGTTCCTAAGTCTCCAGTACTTTGTTATTCATATCACAAACATCTCCCAAGGCAGTCTGGAAAGAGACCTACCATTACCTACACCTAGATCTCATCTGCTACAGATTAAGGATCCCTGGACCAGTGGCATTTTATGGACTCCTTTGAGAGGAGTTACTTGTTGATTCTCCAGTTGGCAGCTTGTCCTAGCAGAGGACCAGAGCACAGGCATGTGCTCTGACATGACAGTAGCCATCGGATGAGCCTACAAAGATGCGCACATGCCAGTGTACTGTGGTGTTTGAATTTCCATGCCGTGGTGGAGGGGAAACCAAGGCAGAGAGGCTGACTTGCACCAGAGCCAGCCATGGTGCTTGGCAGGGTGTACTCATTGGACCCCAGGCCTCTGCTTCTGGGGTGGGGTGGCATAGCAGGGGGACAGGTAGGACGCTGGAGAAACTTGGGAAAAGAACTGAGAGTCTAGCTCAGAGGTTTTGCAAGGGGGTTAATGGAGTGCTTAAGAGAGCTCAACTTGAGATGAACGGAAGGTTCAGAAAGCCTTTATAAGGTCTTTCTAAATGATGCTGACAGCTAAGAGTGGCATGCCCCTGAGAGTCTATGATTATCTCGAAGGAAAGATCTTTATGGGAGCCTTATTAAGCACAGAGTATGTCAGTGGGAGGGAGGGAGGGAGCAGCAGTGTGCTCGCAGCTCTGGGGGGCAAGTGAGGCAGCTCCTCAGCCTGCAGAGCGCTGTGCAGGCCCTAGCTTTCATCTCTGCAAAGGACTCAGGATGCTGGTGAAAGAAAAAATCTCCCTGCTCTAATCGTGGAGTTCAAAGGTCAGAACCAAAGGCAGTGGGCTGCTGTCTAAACGTATCCTTAACATAAATGCTTGGATGGTCCTGGGGTATGTCCCTCTGCAGCTAAGGTGATATCACAATCCAGATTAGACTGTTTCCCCTCTCCCTAAACCCTAAGTCCCATGCCCCTCCCTCAGGCCTCAGCCAGTGGCCTCCTCAACCAAGAACATTACATTCCACTGCACCTGTCACCACGAGGTCTTCCGCCTCCTGTGTGCTTACCAAGTACGGGAAATCCCAGCAGCCCCGCTGAAGGTTGGAGACTTGCTTTGTGGAATGAATTTCCATCCTACATGTATGTGAATAAAGACACACAGACCAAAGAAAGCCCAAGAGAGAGATGCTTCAGAGAACATTGAGTCCAGCTCCACTGCATGACACTGGGGGAGCCACGTGACACCACTTTGCTGCTAGATTATGAGACCTGGTGATGGGGGCAACAGGAATGTGTTGGAATGCAGCCTGTACCAAGCATGCTGAATTGGTGACATTCTGTGCCTTGTCTAAGCAGAGCGTCCCCGCATGGCCAAGAACCTACGTTTATCTGTAAAAGTCCTGCATATAGTAAGGCTGGTACCCCCCCCCACTTCAACACCTTTTGGGTATACAGTTTCTATGCAGTTGTTCCAGGTTTCCATGGTGGTTGTGATTTAAGACAATACACTGTGTACTTTTCTCACAATTCTCGGAGTTCAGGGATCAGCAGGCTAGAGTCAAGGTATCCGGCTGCCTGTGCTCCTTTCTGGCCTGTAGAAGGAGATCCCTTTTACTGCTATTTGGGCGCACTCTTTTAATCTCAGCACTCGGGAGGCAGAGGCAGGCGGATTTCTGAGTTCGAGGCCAGCCTGGTCTACAAAGTGAGTTCCAGGACAGCCAGAGCTACACAGAGAAACCCTGTCTCAAAGAGAGAGAGAGAGAGAGAGAGAGAGAGAGAGAGAGAGAGAGAGTTGGCAGAATTCAGTCTTTTGCCTCTGAGTTCAGATACCCCCTCTTCTGAGGGCTACTCCCCACTTCCAGCCACAAAGTTCTTTTTAAGTGCTTTGAGGACTCATGTGATTAGGCGGACTGACCTGGATGATCCAGACTAATCTCCCCTCTCGTAACCCTAATGACATCAAATCCCTGTTCCCAGGGGAGGTCTGAGATTAGGGTGTAGACACTGCTGGCTGGGAGGCCATTAGTGCGCTCCTCACAGTGACCTGGAGATGTTTGCTTGACTCCTTGGTTTTGTTAGCTGAGACCATGATCCTCCCACTGAGGACTGAATATGGTGTGTAGCTGGGGGGCACATTGGTAGCTTGGTGTCGTCTGTGGGAATTGTTCTTCAAGGGAACCTGTTTCAACTGAGGACATATACATAGAGGTGTTGTTAATGAACTGCCTGAGAAACAAGATCAGAACTTCTTGAGAAGAAAAGAGTAAGTTACAGCCATCCCTGTAGCCCTGCCTCTGTACCACCAAGTGGGCACTGGTCCAGGCATGAGGCTCAGGGAATGTGTGTTGAATGAATGACCGAGAACTCTAAAGAGGAAGTGAGCTCTATCATAGATGTGCAGCATGCCAGAATTGGAGGAGGGGCTCAAAGCCTCAAGCATTTCATTTTATCCCCTGGGAACCTGAGGCGCAGTGGGGAGGGAGCTGCCCACGTGACAGTGACTGGCAGAGCACCAGCATGCTTGCTTGTATATCTTCTTTTGCACCATGCTAACCACTTTGTAAAGGTCTCTGTGCCCTGTGGCATAAGCCAAGCCAGGGATTACTCCAGAGGGAGAGAGGTATTACCTCTGTATCAGCCCCTGGTACAGCTGCAGAAACTGGAGCTAACACGAGGTGGGGAGAGGAAGAGGGAAGAGAGAGGGGGAGAGATGGAGAGGGAGGAGAGAGAATAGCCAATCCCACTCTTCCCTTCTAAAGGCTTCTTCTCTGACTGGCTTTTCCTCAGGCTCCTCAGGCTCCCAAGGCAGCTTCCCGACAGCATGTCAGCAGATACCTACTGCCCACTCTGTGCCTGCACTAATTTCCCTCTGCCCTGACAGAAGACCATGCACCAGTCAAGAGACTGGCAGTTTAGCCTGCCTGCTTATATGTATCTATATGATTTAGAACCATTTTTCACCTCCAATCTCAGTTTCCCCTTCTGTAACTCAGCATCTCAAATGATGACCCAGAATTTCAGTCCCTCTGAGAGAAATAATCAGAGAGCCTCAACTTCAGCCTTGAGGACAGAGCTGTCCTGTTATGCCAAGGGAGACCAAATAGTCTGATAGCTTGTGAGATCTTCCTTGACAGCTGATAGCATCTTCCCATGGGATCCAGCTAAGGTGGGGCCAACTGGTGCCCCAGATCTCTGGGCCCTGATGTGGTGCCAGTCCACCCCTGACGCGAGTTCTATGAGAAGCAGTCCTGTTACTGCACAGCAGGATATGGTATTTAATTAGTTTGTGGCTCTGGAATCATGTCTGTTTGGTGAAGGTTGATCAAAATCTGAACTATATGAATAGGCCCTGAAAAAGGAACTTGTGTGTGTCCCTACTATGCACAGTCCTCTTGGGGCATTGCTGTTGGCTCCTTGCTAGTTTTGCATATGAAGAAGAGCAGACTGGGAAGTGAGTGGAGAAATGCTAACAGAAATTCCCTGGGCCCTCAGAGGATGTGCTGGATCTGGCTCAGCTCAGTCTCCACCCAGGCTCAATCCATCCTGTCTGCCTTAATGAAACGATGGTGGGGGTCACTGTAGCAGGTGGGACTCAGGGAAACGGTAGCATCCACTGCATTGGCAGGATGGAGAGTACTCAATGTTTGCTATATGCACTGTCCTGTGGACACTGGGTATTCAGCTCCCCTAGGAAGCTGTGTGAAAGAGAGGCTGCAGCCGGGCAAGAGCAAGTGGGAGGCTGAGGAGGAAGTCATCCTGGCCTAGTCACTGGGCAAGAGATGGTGGTCACTGGGAGCTTGATTGTGGCAGTAGATGGTGAGTAGAGTCAATAGGACCTGCTTATGAGAGGACCATCATCTGCTGATAAGTCAGCAGTGTTGACAGAGAAACCCTTGTCTGTAGAGTTCCCTGTGTCCCCACCAAGGCTCCATCCAGTCTCCCAAAGGACTAAGAAAGAACAGCATGCTCTCTGCTCTTACAAGTCAGCCGGAGCCAGCCGGAGCCAGCCAGAGCCAGCCCAGCATAACTCTGTATCAGGCTGTGGAAGCAAAGCTTGAAGAACAGTACCAGGTCTTTGGCCTCAGCACCGGGATGGGCGGTGTGCCCTCAATGGAGGTGCAAACAGCTAGACGTGGTGAGGAGGAAGGGGAAGTAGGAGGAAAATGAGCTGTGTGGACTTACGCATCTTTTGATGCCCAAGTATCTGTTTAATACGTTCTGGGCACCTGCATATTTTGTCAGTAAATGGTATTTCTTTCAGGACGTGAGAGCTTGGTGGTTTCTGCTCTTATAGGATGATAAACTGAGGAAGAAAAGGCTAAGAAATGTGTCCACATTTGTATGTACGACCACAAATGGCAGAGTTGAGGTCTTGACTGCCCCCAACACTGACCCTTGGAATTCACATCCTCTTTAGCTCTATGCCTTACTTTAGGGGCTTTAGGGGAAAGCGAGGCTTTAAGACCGGAGAAGAAATGACAGAATATGTCCTAAGGCCACTCAGACTAAGGCCACATCCCACACTCAGACTGTTTGACAGTTTAAAAAAGATGAAGAAGAAGAAAAAGTAAGTGTAATTCCCTCAATAATGTCCCCTGCCGTGCCACCGCCACTCACCAGTTCCTCGGGTCACTGCTGTTCTCCACCTGCCCACTGGAATCTGGTTTTGCTCGATCCAGGAGGCATTTATAGCATCCCTCACTCTAGAGGAGCCAGGGTTTAATGGCCTCTGAGGGCTGCCCCTTGGCTTGTTCCCTGCACTATCTCAGGGCATAAGCACCCACCTCCTCTGGCCTGAGCCTGGCCTTGGGTCTTGCTGTGCGTTACTGACCACCATGCTTAGCTGCCTTCTTCCTGTCCAATGCCAGTTACCAATGTGGTAACAACTGACCCGGTGATACTAAGACCATATCACCTCTTTCCCTGGCTGATCCTTACTATTTTGCTTACAAGTGAAGGTGTTTTTCTATTGGTAGCTTTTTGACCTTCTGGTAAAAGTAATGAATATAATGGCCCACCTCAGCATCACCGGGTGTGGCTGGTGCTGAGCGAATGCTGCTGTCAGGTAGTCTGAAAGGAGCCCACAGCCTGCAGTCTGGCTCTCTGGGCAGCAGAGGCCTGTACTCTCTCCTGGGACAGTGCCTAGCTCTGTTACCCCAAGTGGCATAGCAGAACTGACAGGTAGGTCTCTCCCCAGCATGGCATGACCAGAAAGCCAAGGCTGATGGCACTTTCGAAGGCAGGGAGAAAAGACCAGCTTGCCTCATCTAGACAGTGTCTGGGTTCCAGGTGAAGCCATAGAGGAAGGTGTCCCCAGGTGGATCAGGGCCACATGCAGGCTGGAGTAGGCGGGTGTCTAGAGAACCCCATAGAGCAACAGGCCTTGCCAGGCATCGCCACCTAGGGGCCTTTTAGGTGAAAGATTTTGAACCTCTGCTTGTCTGTGTCGTTAGATTATGCACATTAAAATGCATAAGACAAATAGAAAATAGAGAAGTTAACCAAAAATTACTGTAATTAAAAATGCACTGGTTTTCCTGACTCTGCCAGTGCTGCTCCACCCCCACTCTGCTAACTTAGCCTGCTAGGATTGGACAGCCATGCCTCAGGAAGCATCGAGCACAGCATGGCCAGGAAATGCAGCAGATCTGCAGTTTTCTTCAGACAGTCTCCTTGAGACACACACACACACACGCGCGTGTGTGTGTGTGTGTGTGTGTGTGTGTCGTGTTTCCTAGCTGTCTTATCCTACTCTGAGGATTCACTTGTAAGAGCAGGGATTGTCTATTCCATGATCCCTGGCACACAGTGAGAATTTAGTTAAGTACTTGGTGATTGGATTAACCTTCTCTTTACAAATGCTACTTAGTAAACTTTTGTAATGGAGGATTCCAAAGGTGGAGGCGGGATCCTTGGAGGAATATCTGCTTTTTGGGGAAGACGTCACTGTTATCTTTACCTGTGGTTGGGGGCAGGCAGATACAGTAGTTGGCTATCAGCCAACTAGGAAGCACTGTTCTGGGGTAGACAGAGGCGTGGAACTTCACCTTCAGGTAAAGTGACGAATCAGTTCTGTGATCTGCATTTTGAAGATTCAAAACAAAACAAAAACCCCATATGATCCAGAAACTCAATTTTATCTAATTGCAATGTGCTAAAGCCACGGCTGACTGACAGGCAGCAAGCCCACTGGGGATGCCTGTGGAGCTGGAGAAAGGCAGCTTCTTTGCTCTCCTAGGGCTATCCCAGTCTCCCTCCAAGAAGCCCTACTGCAAAGGGAAGGCAGTTGAGCCAGGGCCTCTGAACTCATCACTAGGAGTGACCCACATCTGCCTGAGTTCCTTGGGTATCTGCTTACCTTTTTCTTTTAAAATTTCATGTGACTTCGTGCATTCTCCTTATATGGTAAAACAGATCCCTTCCGTTTTATCATAAACATAATGCTTTTGATTGTTTAACAACTTGGCATAAATAACTTGAAAAACAAACACCAACAAAAGAAAACAGAAAACTTCATTAGGGCTGCTGTCTTCTGTTTACCTCTTGAGCTTGCTCCTGCTGTGAGCTCTGCAAAGACTACTGCAGGCTGGGCTGGGTAGGCGGCCTGGTTTCTTCCATTGCCCACAGTGGGATCTCATGCCACTTGTCCCCTGTGCAAACACAGCTTGTCTGGAGGAAGCAGGACATTCACTTCTGAGCCTGACCATCTGTTATTTCAGATCTGGATGATGGCAGCACCAGGGTGAATGGAGCCTTTAGCAAACAGGGCCTAGCCTGACCCAACGATAAAAGGTTACCTCTCAAGCAGGTTTTATAGCTTGGCCCTGTATCTTTAATCTGAGAGTTGGTAAGGAGAAGCACAAAAAGTAGGAAATAGCTTTTCTTTTTTTTTTTTTTTTTTTTTTTTTTGGTTTTTCGAGTCAGGGTTTCTCTGTGTAGTCCTGGCTGTCCTGGAGCTCACTCTGTGGACCAGGCTGGCCTCGAACTTAGAAATATGCCTGCCTCTGCCTCCCAAGGGCTGGTATTAAAGGCATGTGCCACCACTGCATCTTGCTACATCTTGAAATAAGCCTTGTGGTTGATTTCATATCGACAGAGTTCTGGTGTAGTATGCAAAACAGACCAGTGAGACTCGATCCAGAAGACCATGGTTCCGATAGCTGAGGGCTCTATGTTGATGCTTCAGTGCCGGGTTCCCCTTTAACATAAGAGGGATCCTAAGACTTTGACTGACTCTTAGATGGGTTTCTTCACAGCTTTTCTTTTCCCCCTTCTGGGACTCTATTCTAGAGTCACACCATGGTACCAAACCAGGCCTCTTTCAGAACATCCAACCTAATGTTCCCAGATGGAAAACTGAGCCCAGAGACAGATTGGGTATCCCGCACCGCAGCATCATCTGACCATAAAGTAACAGACTGTCAAGTTTCTCAATTTCCTAGCCATGGTTAATCCCCACCCTGTGGCTGTACCATGAAACTAAGATTCAGAGGCACAGGAAAAGGGGAGGAGATTGAGGTGCACAATTCAAAAATCGAGCAGGCCGATTACCGGGCATTTGGATGCTTTCATGAAAGTGCTTCCTAGACCAGGTCTAGATCCGGCTCAGCCTCCTGTGCAGCCAGGCAGGGCCTATTCACAATGTATTTCCAAGGCCTCTGAAACCCAAGACGGTAAGTGGGCCCGAGTCTTTCTTACCCAAGGGATAGACTCCCTTTGTTTAGATCTCTGACCAAATGCTACTGTGTAACTACTTGTCTAAAACTTCAGCTTATCACTGTTGTTCTGCTGTTTGCAGGCTTCTACAGGCTCCCCCACCTCTCATAGAGTCATTTTATGCCCTTTCTGGTTTCTCTTTTTTGAATAAATGCTTGAGTACCCAGCTGGGTCCCCTGCAGTGTCTCTGTACCTAGAAGAGCACCTGACGTATCCCCTACAAGTAGACTGGATAGATAGAACATCTGGGGAAAACTAAGAGGGACTTGGAGCATAGGGGATGGAATTGGAGGGTGAGGTCAAGAGGAGCAGGAACCTTCTCAGAGATGCTTTGGAGGCCCATCTTTGAGTCTTTGAAAAGTCACAAAACTGAGCCCTCACATCAAGGGGGACTTCTGCTCCTTTTGGGCTCTTGTCTTCCCTGTCCTGTACAACGGGGCTCAGGGAAGGTGGTGCACACTTAGTTAGAGTGTATGCGTAGGCAGATCATAGAACAGAGGACAGTGTGGAGGCTAAAGAGCCACCCTCCCCCACATTCATCTGTTTCCTTCTTGTCTGTTGAGTGAGTAGAAACCAATGCTCACACAGGGTAAGACCCTACCCAAAGACTTACAACAACAAGGAATTAACAAGGAGCTTTGTTTTTTGGCTAAGCTTTTTGTCTTTTCTCACTCTGATCACCTCCCCTACTGAGGAGAAGAAAGCTAGGGATAGTGGAGAAGTAGGGGGGACTGATTGATCTTCCCCAAGGCTTGGTAAGAACCTCCTAATGTTTATACTAAAGTGGTTAACCATCTAAAGCCTTGGAGCTCTGAAGTAGCTTCTGAAGGTATTTATGCATCTTCAGTAGTTCCCAGTGAGATAAGATGGTGTTTCTGACTAGAAACAGAGGCTCTGGTGAGCCAGGCATTTCCCAGGTTTGTATTCCTTCAAATTCTGATTCTGTTGGCTTTAAACACGTGGTACACCTCTCCTAAAATGTTCTAAGGCCAAGTAGAAAATGTTCTTACAGGTATGAAACACCGAGCACTTTACTGTGTTGAAGGTTCTGAGACATTCTGCAGTCAAGAAAAATCCCTGCAGCTCGTTTTGTATAATTACCAGTTGTTTCCTTTGCTGGTTTGGTCTCAGTTCTCTCTTTGCATGAGATGCTATTAGCCAATGGTCTTTCTCTACCCACAGGAAAGCTGGACTATGTACACAGGACATCCTGATGTTTACCTTTTAGTGTATTCAGCCCGCTGTTTCTTTATCACAACAGTAAACTACTCTGGTGGAAAAAATGATATCCAGGCCCTCTCAGAAGTCATGGAGGCCACATTCCCTCCTAACAGATTTTTTGCTTCTTGTACTGAAAGGACAAAGGAAAGATGGGTCTGTAAAGACAGCCCTTTCTTTATAGACTCTGATTCTGTTTTTGTTCCTCTATAAGCCTACAGGCTCTTTCCATTCTGTGGGTACAAGAAAATACAGCTGCCACTACACAAATGGCTTTCACATGTCAGAAAGAACTCACCATTAGGAAATAGCTTCAGTGGTGCCCCTGTGGCTAGAGAGACTATCATACCATGAAGTAGGTTTGCATACACTTGTCATCAGAGAGCATGGCTTAATATAGGCATGCACATTTTGTACCTATAAACTGGATGTCCATAATCGTACATAGGATCAGCCATGGCCTCATGGGGTTTGAGAACTGCCAGGTCCACACTTAGCATTTAGAAGGGTGTTTGTTACAGAGCAGGTTCTAATGAACACTTGACTGCTAGTATTGCTGCACTATCACTCAGTATGTGGACAACATCTTGGTTTGCCTCATGGAGAGGGGTCTCTATGTAGCCTGGCCTCAGACTTGCTAGGTAGCTGAGGATGGCCTTGAACTCTTGAACTTCCTGCCTCTGTCTCCCAAGTGGTGAGACTTCAGCTGTACACAAACATGTCCAAAATCACCTTGATTCTGAACACTCTTATGTCCCAGTATTTTCTAATACATAGTAATAGATACTTACTGAAGATTTACAAATGAGTGAGTGAGGAAGATACCGGGTCTTCTCTATCTGGAGAGCAAGTTGCATGTCTGAGTCAGGTTCCCACAGAACTGGCACCCAGGGAGCTGCTGTCTACAGAGCAAGCCTTATGCTCCCTCCTCCCTCCCCTGTGTGTGCGTTAATGAGAAGCCAGCACCTAGCTGCTGTACATCACCAAGTGGAGCTCAGAAAGAGAGCGTGAGATGATTTCCTGGAAGGTGACAGTGTTGTCTGAAGGCTTTGGGCCTCGAGGTTCCAAGCCATGTGGATTTCTATTCCTGGCTACTACATAGTTGATCTGGGGCTGCCCTAGCCATGGAGTTGCCAGCAAAAGGAATACCACAGGAAATGTGCTACCTGTGGGACTGCTTTTAAAGAGAGAAACACCCATAGCTGGCAAAGGGAAAATAGAGCCCCTCAGCCACCATGACTTCTTGGCCCCTGAAGGCCCTACATTCGCCTTTCTGTGGATTGTTGGTACCATGGGACAGCCTGTGAACTTTTGGCCTTTCCAGTGTTGATTTTGCCCTCTCTTGAGGAAACATAACCAAGGCACTGGACCAAAGTAAGCAACTCAAACACTGATCTGGGACATTTTTGCTGGGAAGTATGATATTGGCCTGCATCAGGCTTTACTCTGCCTTCAGTAATCTTACCTCTGCTGAGGCAAGAGGCTGACTCTGCTCTATTCCATGGTGTTCATCCATACACTTGGTTTATGCTCCAGAAAGAGCCAGCATCAGTGACTGTTAAACACTGCTGGTGGACTTAGCAGCCCAAGCTTCTGATCTAGCATCCAGGCTTCTGGTCTATGTGGAATAGGAGGTGACTCTACTCTCGAGAAAAGACTAACTGGTTGGAAAAGACTAACAAGGGAAGTGAGAGGCAAAGGCCTGAGCTACCAGGCAATATCATAGCTTGGACCCTCCAGCCCAGATTGTCAGGAGGCTAAGAACACGCATGACTGAGGAGCAAGCCAGATCAGCCTTGATCTCTGGCAAGAAATGCAGCTGAAAGAGTTAGCTGTGGTTGGGCCAGGCTTACCTTCATTGGACTGTCCTGTAAGAGTCTAGTAGGCAGGATGGGGATTGCTCTGTGATCTAGGGGTCAGCCTGGGAACTCTTGGACTTGACCTGGCTTCTTCTTCTTTGTTCTGAAACATTCATTTACCCAAACACCAAATGTTTGCCTTTTTATCTGGATGGCTTCTGGGGGGCATCAGAATTCTTGAGGGAGTTCAGAATATGACCAGTCTTCCCCTCCTCTGACTTTCTCTTTCAGGAACAACACTTGGCATACACAGGACCATTTCCACCATAACAAGTCTCCAAGACTTAGCTTAGAAATTGAGAAAACCAATTTGCTTGTCTCCTTGGTTGTCTCTCTGGGTCCAAGAGCCCATTTCATAGGGGTGAACACTGTGGCTATCTTCAGTGGCACTGCCCCAGGCCAGTTAATGATCAGCCACTAGCTTCCTATGAGAGTGTCATTCATGTCTCTCACCCCACACTTCGCCTCAGTATTTAAACATGATGCTGGGTACATGGCTTCTACAGAAGAAACCCCCTCTTGACCAGGCATGACGTGCAACTGGGAAGGAGGAAGATGTGTACAGCCCATGTTCCCTTGAGGGCTGGTGGTCAACCTGGGTTATTTATTCTAGTATTTGTCTCCCTTAGGAAGATTCAGGACTTCTCTATTGTTTAGGTGGCTTAGCCCAGCCAGACCACTGAGCAACTTGACATCAATTTAGATTTTTAGAGAACAAAGAAGCAGACAAGTAATATAATCCAGTTCTTTACAGACAAGGAAGCTGATGGCCACAGAGACACAGGATAGAGGTGGAACTATAGGAGCTGATGGCCAACTAGACATGAGGTCGGCCCCTGGAAACTAGTGATGTGCTTTCCTTTCTCCTGCGGTCCCAGAGCACACATTGATTCCCAAGTGAAAACCTTCTGTCTACCATGGGCTCTGATGAAAGCGAAAGGTTTGTCCTGCAGTCTTTAACCCTGCCTCAACCAACTATCTCTCTTGCTGCACAGGGTGCAACCTCTCTCTCCTCTCACTACAAGAATCACCCAGCTCCAGCTTGAACCCAGGAGAGTCACACAGCCTTGTAGCCCTTAGTCTGCTGAGATAAAATGATTGTGCAGGCAGGTCTCTGTGAGCTTTGAGTTAGCCTGGACTATATAATAAATTCAAGGCTAGCAAAGGCTACATAATGAGAGACCCTGTCTGGGGAAAAAGAGCACTTATGGGCACAACTGGGGTTAGCCTGGACTACATAATGAATTCAAGGCTAGCAAAGGCTACATAATGAGAGACCCTGTCTGGGGAAAAAGAGCATTTATGGGCACAATTGGGGTTAGCCTGGACTACATAATGAATTCAAGGCTAGCAAAGGCTACATAATGAGAGACCCTGTCTGGGGAAAAAGAACATTTACGTGCACAACTGGGGTCTTTATTGCTTGAAATCACCCTGGGGAATCAGTCAGCCAGCCTACTTTGATGTCAGTCCTAAGCCAAGGACTCCCAACAGCCTGTCAGCCCAGGCCTCCCTGACAGTCATCCCTGGTTTAGTTAGTTCTCACCTAAATAAGAAACAGAAGTCTCCTCCTACTGCTTCCAAGAGCTTTCCTGACACTGATAAAATGGTTGCTCTTTGCTAGAAAATCCACTGAGTTCTACCTTGGAAGAAATAATGAGCAATAAGCTTCTGGCTGTATTTTAAGCTACAGAGTGGAACCTCAGATGTAGAAGCTTTCAAAGTAGCATGTAAGTTAAATTATGTATTATTTATTCTCCTTGCCTAAAGCACACTCACACTCATAGATACATGGAAATATTTGGACTGAATCTATAATTAACCACCAAAAAAACATATTGGAAGAAAGAAGGTAGAGAGGCCCTTCCTAATGCTTTAGACATTTCCCAAAGTGACTTCTTGATAGGTCTGAATGACATTGTTTTAGCCCCGCCCAGCCACATATTGGTCAGACTTAGAGAAGCGCAATGCCTCTGTGGTCACCCAGCAGAAGGCCCCTTATCCCCAGTCCAGGCCTATTTCATTCTCCCATTGTTCTCTCCCATAGTGACCTTTCTAACTTCATCCATGCCTTCCTAGAGAAAATTGATCTCATGGCTTTATAGTGATACCAGCAACTTTGTTTCCAAATCCTGTGGTCCAGTGTAATCACCGAATACCTTAGAGCTTTGAATGACTTTCCATAGTATCAGGAAGTCAGACTCACCAACAGAGAATGAAATGTAACCACCATTAAATATCTTCAGATGCTGAAAACATCTCAATTTCTGAGAATCCATCTCAGAAACTCTCAGCACAGTGGCATTGTTGAACACATAGGGTTATGCATTTGAACATCTGCATCTAATCCTTACTGCTGGGGATCTAGAATAATTTATTTATTGGCTCCTCAGTTACAACTATAATAAGGAAGTAATAATAGGACCTAATTAATAAAATTCTACTCAAAAGTAAATGGCTTGCTATGTACAACATGTCTAGCATATAGTATGCATTGAGAGCTATTCACTGTCATCATAATTTTATTTTAGGCCAGTCTTTCTCATAGACATTCCCACCAGTACAATGAATGGAGCATAAAGAATACAAAGTCAAAGAATTGGAAAATGATGGCATGGTTTGACTTCTACAGGTATTCAGAAACATTTGTTAAGCACCTAGTAGGGGAAAAAAGCACCTAGTAGGGTTCACAGCTGCATTCTGGGATGAAAAAGACATGTACTTCAATGAGCTCTTCCTGTTTGCAGGACAAAGAGGCCCTTCGTGTATGATAACCAGTGTGCAGAGTGTTATACACGGTTATACATAGATGCCCCACCCCAGAGGAGGAACCACGCATCCTGGGCCCCTCACCCCCACCCCCTGCTCCAACCGAAGCACAACCATCTCCCTGGAAATCAGTCTGTTTAAATTTAACTCGAGGGGGAGAAACACAGCCGTTCCATTTCCAAACTGAAATTCTCCCCCATGTGTTTTTGGGAAGCACAGATGCCTTGGCGTTCTCCCTCTAACAATAACAGAGATTGTTCACAATTATGAATGGTCTTGGTTGACTTCAGCTCCAACAAAAACCATGAATCATTTCATAACTTCTGAAATTGAAAAGAAATAACACCACTCTGGCTCTGAGGGACGGGGCGGGGCACACTGGGAAACAAAGTCATCCAAGTTAAAATGTTCATCGGCGTTGTTGTTGTTGTTGTTTATTGAGATGCTACACATTGTCAATCCAGCTGGCAATGAAAAAAACAAACACGCAACAACATAACAAAATAAAAATAAAAAAATAAAAAATAAAAACAAGTTAGTGTCTCTGCACCCTGTGTACTACTTGTACAGTCTCCTCTGTGGAATTTGTGACTGACCACAGTACAACCTTCCCTCCCCATCTCTCTGAGCTTTGGGCCAGAAATATTTCACTTGTGGTCCTATATTTTATGGAAACAAGAGCAAAAGGAGGTACATGGATGAGGTGTGTAACAGACATGCCGTCTCTGTCACAGACCCTGTCACAAGTACTCACATGCACACCCTTTTCTAAGATCGCTTTTCCAGCAAACTGTTATGCCATCCTGATTCCAGGTCACAAAATGAAGTTTTCAAACGATGTGACTCAGAGAGTCGACAGTCTGTGAGACACCAACAGCGCCTGGAGCTTTAGCACGACTGAAGTATGGGTCTGGAGCTTATTTCTTTCCTCTTGTTCTAGAAAAGTGTATCCTTTCTTGAAGGCCACAGTATGGCACATGCCAAAGGCCCAGATGGCTACTAGCCCTGCAAACTGAGACCAGAATGAGGAGACACAGAAAGGCAATCGTAACAAGGGCTACAGTCTTGGAGGCTTGCTTTCCCATCCCATGAGACCTTCTTTCATGCGTCACACCAGTATAGGTACAGAGGATGGCCAAAGGATCTTCCTGAGGAGACAGGCACAGTCGTCTCCTCCAAATCGTTTCCTATGCCTGCTCTGCTTCTGAAGGACACAGGACAACCAGCATCTGAAGACAGCATAGCAGGGCCTCCTTACATCCAGTTTTCATTATACAATTAATATTTATTTAGCACAGATAACAGCTACACAGACTTTACAATGAAAAGGAGTAAATATAACCTGTGTTTAAATATAACCCACTGTTATTGTCCAATGCCTACGATAATCGGAAAGAGGAAAGGTTTGTTTAGGTTTTGGAGATTGTGGTCTCCTGGCAGCATGCTGGCTTTGGGGCCAGTACTGAGGTAGTGCATCATGGCTGGAGTATGGGGTAGAAGAAGCCTGCTTACTCTGTGGACAGAAACAAAAGGAAAAAGGAAATGGTCTGGAGCCCCACTGTCCCTTTAAGGCCCCTTAATGACCAGTCCTCTCATTTGTATCCCCCTTTCAAAGGCTAGATCACCTCCCAGGAATTCCATAACCTGGGCTTTTCAGATACCCCAGTATGTGGCCTCTATACTCAAAGAAAGCCAAAAGATATTATCATACCAAATATATAATCTTGTTGCTTGTTCCTAGAATCAGTATACACTCTGAACATCTCCCCCACAACAACACATATAACTGCATGCTACTTGGTAGGCCCTTTGGACATGTATGAAGGATTTTGGAAGGCCTTACCTATGTTTCTTTCTCTGCTTTGAGAGACAGAGACAGTAGAAAACATGAATGACCCTTGCTACCCAGGCTTACATTTCGACATGGCCAAGTTTCAGTCTCAGATAGTCAGCCTCAGACCTTTCCAACTTGAACTAATTGGAATCGACTAAGTCCATCAACCCAGAGACACTGCCAGAATCAATGCCAGCTCTGTAAAATGCACACTGACACTGGAAACCATGGGAAAGAGACTTGATGCCATTCAAGCATTGAGCTGGTCGTCTCAATAGAGAAGAAGAGGGTCATAATCTAACAGAACTCCTTTGGATGACTAGACATTTAGCTGCCATAGTTGGGTGTAATGGTATATACCTGTAATCTGGCACTCAAGAGGGCTGCAGCAAGAACGTTGTGAGTTAAGGCTAGCCTAGGCTACAACAATCTATTCTAGCCTAGGCTACACAACAAGATCCCATCTCAGAAAAAGTGAAGCAGAAAGAAAGTGCCCAAGTTAGTGTTTCCCTCGTTGTCCTTGGATTCTGGCAATGGCTAAAATCCCTGCAAGGAAAGAGAGGGTCTGAAGGATGCAGGGGACAGGCCCTGTCCCCACAGTTCGGCCCAGGGAGAGGCCTGCCCCAGGGCACTGACACATGGGAATGTTTGTTCCCTTTCAGAGCCCATCCCCTAGAGGAGCTGCGGTGTCACATTCCTCGGAGTTTAAGGAAAATCCTTTCAGAGATGAGTGCTAGAGATAATGGCTGGATGTTTATTATTCTCTGTCTCAAGTAGATGGGCAGATGTGGTAACCACTGTCCGGAGCCCAGGTTCTGGAACATTGAAATGTCACTGTTAATTACTGCTGGAGGCTTTAGCCAGGCCTCGCTCTCCTAATCCTCAATGGCATTGCCGTTTAGCCATCAGAAGATAAATGGTGGAAGAGGCTCTGGGGGATCCCTAGACTTTCTGAGTGCCCTCGTGAAGCTTTTTGGGGTACAGATGTCCCAGGTTTAAGGACACTATTGAATGGTTACTTACAAAGAAAGTACTGCTCCAAAGAAGCACAGTCTCTAGCCCCTTGCTGTGCCCTCAGAGGCTTGTTTACAGTTCTGAAAGTCCTCTTAGGGGTAGTGGCACATTCCTGAAGTCCTAGCAGTTGCAAGGCTGAGGTAAGATCTTAGATTTGAGGCCAGCCTGGTCTATACTTGGCAATGCACTTGAGGTAATGCATTGCATATCTTAGAGAATTGGGCAGCGGCTCTGGTGATGCCCCATGGCACAGGAGGGATCAGTGGTGGATCTCATCAGCTGTCCTTGAGCCGTGCAAAATAGAATCTTAGGTCCAAAGGATGCTTATAGGTCAGGCTTCTGAGTCATAGGATCCACTCACGCTTGCTCTGCAGCTGTGAGCAGGTAGAGTGAGTGCTCTGGGGAGTGGAAACAGGAGCCTTCATACCGGTGCTCTGCGTTAAGGGCGGAGCCTTGCAGCCCTGATGAAATTTTACGTAGGTTACTAAAAACGCTTCTATCAAGTGCAGGAAAACAGTATCTCTCAGTAGCCCCCAGGGAAGTGGCTCTCACTATTGCCAGTTCAAGGGATGCAGGGCTCCTGATCTCTAAGAGGCAGACTAGAGTGAACTCCATCCCCTGGCTGGCCAGGGTTATCATGTGCATGGAGTCACTCTGCTGCCTCTGGGTATCCAAGTCAATTTAGCAACTGGGCAGGCACACCAGCCATGCTTCCTACTAAGGGAGGCATTAGGAATGGGGTATTAGTTTTCAACCACTTCCCTAAAATAACTTGAATTTTGTCCAGTTAGCCCACCATAGCTCTATCTGACAGCCTTGTTGGGTGGTGAGCCCCATATATATTGTAGTCTGTGTGTGTGTGTGTGTATTGTACTATGTGTATATATATATATATATACATACATATACATACATATATATGTATGTATGTATGTATATTACTGTGTGTGTATATATATATATATTATGTATATGTATATATATATTACTGTGTATATATATTGTACTGTGTCATTTGGGTGGCATTTTCTTTCGTTGTCTTGAGTTGTTTTGAATCTCTTATTTTTTGTTCACTTTGCCAATTCCTCCAAGGAATCCCTACAGAGAACTCTGCAAGCTGTGACTCTGTCCTGGTATAGTTGGGTGATCCTCTGGTTCTGGGAACTCATGGTCGGGCCTAAGAGTGTGGCGAGCTGTGAAGCAGGCCAGTGTGTTCTGGCCAGGGTCATCCCTCTGAGTGGGTATGTGGAAGATAATCAGGACACTGCAGTGGGGCCATGGCTCAGTTTATCTCAGGTAAGGAATTCTACTCCTGGATAGGACAGAAAGGCAAAGTAGGTGGGAGCCAAGAGGCGACAGGTGTCTCCAGAAGAATGTCCCCCCAGGGGTGACAGTAGCATCCCCAGGTGTCTGTAGGGCTCCATATTCTGTGTTGAGGACCTGTGTGGGCTTGACAGGGCAGGCTTTGCTCAATGCTCTGTGGAGTGGGGACAGACTGAGAAGCAAGTAGTCCTGCTGATGTGGCCCAAGAAAGCCATACTGGACTCTGTTACCTTACGCTAATCTGCTCCCACGAGGTGCTCCTCACGGTGGGCAACAGTGCTGAGAGCCTGCATTATAACTGCCCATCACTGTCCACAGAAATGAGCTGCAGGGCAAAGGGGTGATGATCACCGTCCTCCTCCTCCCACTTTGGATCTCTTTCCTCCCTCCTCCCCTCTCTCTTGCATTCACATGCATTTATTTTTTTCTTTGAGGCAGGAGCTTGTTAGCCCAGGCTGGCCTCAGACTTGAAACTCTCCCTCTCCTGGCTCCTAAAGTCTTTGTGCCATTGTGCCTGGCTCGGCCTAACTTCTCCAGGCTTTTCTCAGCCTTGAGTACCCTCCGCCAGTCCTTCAGAGCAGGGTGAGGAGTGTCTCCATGTAGCATCAGCCTGTGGGTGCTTCCGTAAATCTCGCCAGTCTTTATAATAAAGCCTCCTGTCTGGCTTTGGTTTCCATTGTACTTGCTTTCATCATTCACTACTATTTAAAGTATGAGGTGGTGATTTTCCACTAAAGATAGAGATATAAATTTTCCCCTTAAAATAAGGAGATACTTTTGTTTATGTTTCCGGCATGTATAATGAAGTCAAAGTACTACTAAGCAAGAGTTTGAGAGCTGATGTTTGAAAGATGCTGAACCAGGCCTGCTCCTCTCCTTACCCTGCAGGCTTCTGTCCTTGCCAAGACTGCTGAGAAGGTGTTTGACTGAGTGTGTGATTGAGTCCAGGCCTGTGGGAGCTGAACACGGGCAGAAAGGGACACTGTCTGCTGGCAGAGAGAGAGAGCCTAGAAGAGCCTCCGTGGGAGCCTGTGCTTACGGAATGGAGATGCTGTGGGCATGGACGTTGCTTGTATCATGACCTAGACGCAGGCTGTATTCCCTGACCACTGTCTATGTTAGGGGGCACTGCAGCCCCTCGGCCCTTTCCCTTCAGTGTAGGACATGCCCCAGGCACAGCAACCATAGCAAAAGCACTGATACAAAGCACCTCCTTACCTCTTAAGACTGGAACGCAACTGGGCAGTCTCCTTTGCTTCCTATACTCTTAAGAAGCTATGGTAATAGTGGCAGTAAGAAGACCTCCAGGAGGCCATGGTCGCTCAGGCCTGTAATTCCATCATTCAGAAAGCTGAGGCAGGATTGTTCCATGTTCAAGTCCAGCATAGGCTACATAATGAGTTCCAAGACAGCTTGAGACCCTGTCTGGGAGGAAAAATAGAGAATAAAAAAGATATGGGGGCACAAATGGTTTTAAAATTGATTATGAAGCCCGTGTCAGAATCCCTGATGCCCTCTTTATAGTTAGAATTTGACAAGCTGATTTTGAAATTCATTTGGAATTTTAAAGGACCCAGGATAGCCAACATACTAGAAAAGTCAGACTCAAAGCTTGACAATTCAAAACTCACCAAAAAGCTGCAATGACCAAGACCACATGGCCACCACATGGTACTGTCTTGTAGGTGGGTAGAGCAGTGGCAATAATGTGAGACTCCAGAAATAAACCCACAGGCCTATGGCCAAGGTGATCATACCGTGAAGAAAATGTCACTTATTCACAAATGGATTTGAAACAACTGGATAACCAGAGATATCTGAGTGTAATTGGGGTATCCCATCCTATACAAAAATTACCTCAAGACCTAAACAAAAGCACAAAGCTACAAAACATGGGGTAAGTGTGATAATGGAGAACAGAGAGAACCGGATAAACCCGACTTCATCAAGATCTAAAGTGCTTGTGCCGGGAGGACAGACAAAGTTACCCAGAGAGTGGGGCACATCTTTAGAATTGAGTTATCTGGTCTCCTGTTTGAACATGGAGTATACTGGGAAGATGTGGAGAGACCAGAACCGTCATCACTTGTGGATATAAGACGGTAAAGGCTGGGAGTTCTTTAGATGACTAGCCATACAGTTACATTACAAGCCAGAAATTCCCTTCCAAGGATATACCCAAGAAAAAGGAAGAACAGAGGTCCACATAATCCTGTACAAAAATATTAATGGAAATATCACTCATAATAGTCAAATAGTGGAAACCATCCAAATGGACCAAAGCAGACCAAGGAAAGATGAGGGTCGTGTTCTGGGGGCATGTTATCCAACACAGAAACAAAGTGACAGAAGACCTCCCTATGTGCACTAGTGTGCTCACATGAAGTCCCAAACATGGACAGACACTAGAAACTAGTACTAGGGATCGGCGGCACGTGGGAAGGGGGTGTGAGAGAGAGAAGGGCCACTGGGTTTCTTCTGAAGGAGATGGGTGTTCCAGAATTGACTTTGATGGTGGTTGCGCATGTCTGAACACCAAAAACCAGCTAATTACATACTTTAAATAGGCAAATTGTATGGTATGTGTGAGTTATATTTCAAGCCCTAAAAAAACAAGTGTCATAGTTTTCAGCATTTTTAAATATTAACCCATATTATCGTCACAATTCACCCTATAATATGAATATTCCCACTTTGCTTCTGAGAAAATTAAGGCTGAGTGACCCAAGGGAGTATTCGTGTGTGTGTGTGTGTGTGTGTGTGTGTGTGTGTGTGTGTGTAGAGAGAGAGAGAGAAAATTTTCCTCACTAACACATAAGCAGAGTGAAACACAGAACTCCATCTCTGACTGTAGATACAGCTGGACCCAACAAAGGCAGGATAGCAGTCTGTCTCCAGACTTTACTCTGAGCACACACCTCCTGTGCTATGCTGCATGTAAAGATAGGGTCCCTGCAACAGTGGAGCTTGAGTCCCCTCAATTTTGTGTGGGGAAGGAAAGGAAGTGGTGGAACGTCATCTATGAGACTCTAAACTAATTTGATCCAAATTGGGCTCCCATTCCTGGCCCTCAATGTCTTCACCTTTGAACTTGTCTCTCAGGCTAGGTGTAAGAGTCCCAGGCCTTTAGGCCTGGAAAGTAATGAGGCTGCGGACAGTGCTTAGCAGTAAGAAAATGAAACTTCTGACTGGGATCCTATCTGCGATCAGGCCCTGCTGCCTAACAAGACCATAGGGCATCTTTGCTGTGGCTGGAATTACATCTG
Organism: Mus caroli; assembly: GCF_978045245.1. Lineage (NCBI taxonomy): Eukaryota > Metazoa > Chordata > Mammalia > Rodentia > Muridae > Mus > Mus caroli. Next base: position 35,653,589 of record NW_028227265.1, on the reverse strand, counting down.
CCCAGAGCGGTAACCACGGTTACTGCAAGCTGATGAGAAGTCCCGATTAGCAGTTGTGCCTCTGGCTCTGTTTAAGCAGGGTTAGAAATCAGATCCCGTGTTTGTGAAAAGCACTGTGTGGTAGAACAATCTCTAATACCCTGTTTGCTGGGGTCGTGGAGTGGAGAAATCCACTTTCAGGTCTGGGAGCCAGCACCATTTTGACATATTTTCTAAGATCATCTGACCCCATGGGACAGACCTACTCTAGGACTCTGGCTTCTTAGGATCACCCAGGTCTGGCTAAGGAGATGGTGTCTCAGCACATAGGTGTTTTCTGTGGCAGGCTGTAGCCGTGTGGGCATGAGGCAGTGCAGCAGCCACCGACGCCAAGCTCTGGGAAAGACACATGGGGCCACAATGTTCAGGGCAACTTCTGTCCTTTTTCCACAGACTGGGCCTGGTCCCATTATTAGCTCCAGCTTCAGTCATAGCTGGAGAAGTGGAAAGTAAGCCAACTTGGGAACAAGAGGGGACACTCCACCAATCCTCCACCTCACCTGCCTCAGGTCCACACCCACCACCACCACCACCACCCACCCACCCACACACATACACACACACACACACACACACACACACACGCACACACACACATACACGCACATACTGCTTGTTTCCACCAGCATTGAAACATACATGTTATTCTAACATGGCTCCAGGTTAATGTAGTAGTGCCTTGTAGATGGGGCTACACAGAAGGCTAAGGACATCTGAGCAAAGAAAAGGCCCGTGGTTTTTTTTTTCTTTATCAGAGCTTTTGTTTGTCTCATAGATGCCTCTAGCCACAGCAAACACATGGGGTGTGAGCTGTTTTACTCAGTCAGGACAGAGTTATCCACTAAGATCCCTGAGTGAGAGCAGTTTAGATTCTGTGCACCTATGAGATTCTATTTGTATGAATTTGTCCTGTAGTGTTCCTTTGGCTCAATCCAATGAAGTATTGCTCACTCGGCCCTGACCATTTAGAAGGTGATGTACCGTCAAGCACTCAGGAAATGTTCATCACCAAATCATCCTCTAACTCACAAGCATAGCAGGGATGGCCCTGCAGGTGCTAAGAGTACGAGGGCAAATAATGCAGACGTAGCCCAGACCTCAAAGGAATGGCAAGTGGACCTAGGAAGGTGGGTGGTTTGTACCACAGCGGCCCCAGGAGGGGTCACTCAAATACAAGAAATGCTTGGGCCAAAAGGAGGCAGGACACCTGTATATAAAGACACCCAAGGGAAGTTCTGTGGACACGTGTCATTTAAGCTGGCCTCTGAGGACTCAGTAAGATTTAGGAACTATCTTTTTATGCCAAAGTACAGCCCACTGAGAACAAAAAACAGAGCAATTAAGACAGCCTCCATTCTAAGTCGCTAGGTCAGGCTTATACTAAACCCATGGTAATTGTGGGAAGTTCTAGGAAAGATGCCGCTGGTGAAAGAAGGGATTAATGGGTACTTCAGGCTGCACATGCAAACTAAGGAGCTCCAGGATCCAAACTCAGAGGTGTTATGAACTATTCCTACAATGTTTGCCATGATTCCTCCATGCTAAGGACACTGCAGTGCATGTAAGTGAACGAGGGAGGGAATCGGCTCTCCCAGCTCCTGGGTCAACCCTCTTTCCTCGAAGCCTACTCGTTGCTATCGCTACTGCAGGGCATACACCTGTCTGATCCCCAGCGGGAAAACATGGCTGACTGCAGTGCCCTCTTTGACACGATGTCAGAGATGCGATAACGCCTACACCTTGTCTTTCATCCAACTGCTTGCATACAGAGCTTGCAAGACTCGGCCCCCTGAAGCAGCTGGTAAGCTTCCTCCAAAGATCTTGTTACAGGCAGCCCATGCCTGTATCCGCCAGCTGTAATCACAGAGGCTTCAGTGGGGAAACCCTCTTCTCAGGCATGCCTGTGTTCATCGTGGCATGCCCAGGTGACAATCTGCAGCATCACAGCTCTGCACCAACACAAGGATCCTGTTACAGACACCCCGGTCCCTGCTATCGATGCTGTGCCATGGCTGCTATTGGATGCTGGGTGATCAAGTTCAGGATCTCGAGGCTAAGTGCTGCTCAAGCAAACTCCCCAGCTGGGAGTGAAGAAGATGTTGGCGACCCAAAGCGCCTTCCCCTTGGGTTCCCTTACAGAAAAGCTTGGCACTGCTTCCCCCCCACCCCCAGCGCCTGCCAAAGGACCTTGTTCTCATGATTCTTTCTGCATTCCCCCCCCCCACACACACCCCCAACCCTTTCCCTCCTGAAGCCACTCCTCTCGTTCTCTTCCAAACGAGTTTTTTCAAAGTGCAAGATTTTGTCTATTTGATCACTCAATGAACTAATCAAGTAGGACTTTTCACCCTGTAACATTTTATCCTCGTGAAAGCATATATCAGTATATGGTCCAAAGAGTCAGGTGCCCACTTAGCTAAGCTGAGCCCTCTATGTGGCCTTCCTGGATGAGCTAGCCTCTAGTTGGCCATGCTTTCTCCTCTTTGCTCAGTTTTCTTCTGTTCTGGAACAGTCTTGACCGAACTCAGCGCTCTTTGGTTGTTATTTCCGTTCCCATGTCTCCTCAGCATGGCCCACGATCACATGGGCTGGGGATGACCCCCCGGGGAAACTGTCATCTGTACCCTGCTGTCTCCCTGCCTTGGGGCACATGGTTTCCTTCACCTAGAATAACCCCACCCACATGCCCCACATCTCTAGCTGTTACGCCCACCTTTCCCACTCTGGCCCAAAGTGTCATGGCTTTCCTGGAGTCGTACTTGACCTTTCTCCAGTCAGTTTCGCTTTCACCTCCCCGAGACTTGTTTAAATCTGGGTGGGTTTTCTTTTCTCCTGTAGCATAGCTCACATTTTGCTACCTTTTCTTAGGATTAGTGTTTTTTCAGATTGTCTCTCCCATACTGGATAATTAGCTGCGCTGCCCAGCCCAGCCCAGCCTTTTAATTGTAGAGGAGCTCAACAATCACACACAGCAGATGCTCCATACGTTATAAGCTTAGGGTGTGTTGTATAGTCTTCCTAAGCCCCAATTCACATCTTCTCTGGGATCCTTCAAAGATGGCCTCCCATCTGTCTCGCCAGCTAGCTCGCAGCTCCTGTGATACTTGAATGTGGTTGATACTTGACAGATACTGACCAAATGTATAAACATCTATAAGCAGCCTGTGCAAGGCAGAGAACTAATCAGTTCTAAGATACAAGGTTGTTAATGTATATCAGTGCTCTATATGCCTCAGTACAGGGGAACGCCAGGGCCAAGAAGTGGGAGTGGGTGGGTGGGTGGGGGAGTGGGTAGGGGAGCATGTGGGGGACTTTTGGGATAGCATTGGAAATGTAAATGGAAAAAGTACCTAGTAAAAAATTAAATAAATGTGTTTAAAAAAATAAAAAAAATCCCTATAGAGTAGAGTTATAAACTAGGTATATAAAGGTGAGGAAATAGAGGTATTGGCTGCATTTTTACACAGACAAACCCTCACTTTCATTTACATAAAGGTATAAAGCATCTCCATGGGCCTCCTCACAGGTACTTCAGTTCAGAAGGTACCTTCCTCAGTTGCTGGTGCCTTTCATAACACGAACCACTTTGCTTTAGACAACACTAACAAAAACGTGCACAATCCTCTAAAACAGTAAAGCCTATTTCATGTCTCTTCCTCATGCTAAGCATTTAGGGTACTTAATATGCAGAAACCCCCACCACCCATAGCTGTCCTTTCTAGTTTTCTGGGTGCCCTTCTGATCCTTGTCAATGTGTGTCAAAAGAAACTTCCGCTTCCACCAGAAGTAAAAGTGAGGTGCCGATCTTACCCAGTCGTGTGTGTCGGACTTGATAGTCAGGCTCGTGAGCAGCTACTGTGTGCAGGAGTGCACTGCTTACCAGATGCCTGCTCCAGCAAAGAGGTGGGGTTGCTGTGAAGATGACAGTGGCTGAGCTCTGCCATGTGGCATAGGGAAGCAAGCAGTAAACACACAAGACACTACCATACGAGAGATAGACTGTGAGGGAAGTTTCCGTGGTGTAACGGGGGTTGACAGGCTGTGGTTTGCTGAGGATGATCAGAGATACCCTCTCTGCAGTAACAGGGCGTCTCTGGGGCAAGCAGAGAGATGAAGGGAGTTCTCCGAGCAGAGGAAATAGGAAAGGCAAAGGCCCTGAGATGGGAGTGGCTTGGATGTGTTTAAAAACCAGGTGCCAAGCCAGCGAGGAAGCACACCCAGAGGCAGGCAGAGCCCTGTGAGTTCCAGGTCAGCCACAGCTATATATTGAAACCCTATCTCAAAATAATAATATAACCTGACATGCTGGGTTTGCTGGCACACACCCAGCCATAATCTCTGCTACCTGCAAGCCTGAAGCAGGAGGATTACAAGTTTCAGGCCATCCTGAGGAAGACAGAAATACCCCCGTCTAAAAATCTCCAGACATCATAGAGGAGGAAAAGAAGGGGCAAAGGGGAGGACTTGCAGAGTCCAAACAAGCTCTGCAAGCTGTGTGTCCCGCAAGTTCATCCTTGACTGCCACACTGTTCTTTACCAAGACGTCCAAAGGTGGCCTCACCACCTCCAGACTAAGCTTCAGAAATCCGCTCATAGAGCAGTAGGAGCTTGGCTGTCACAGGCAGGAAGTGTACTGAGTGTGGGTTGGACAGGGCTGTGGTAAGAGGGTTAGCCCCTCTACCAGCACAGTCAGGGAGAGGGAAGGAGGCACAAGCCAGAATTAAGCTTTCCTATCAAGGTGCTCCCTATTGCATAGAATAGAAAACCCAACTCAAAATGGCTCAGATAAACTGTACAGGGAACTACAACTCACATATCAGAAAATATGAAAATTCAGCAGTCCTGAAGCTGCCCAGTGAATCTTGTCAGTGACCTACATCTTCAGCTTGCCACCCTCAACGTTAGCTCTTCAGGCTAACAACATCCAAGCCCATGAAAGCCCGGGGCCATGAGAGGACCTGTAATGGTTTGTATATGCTTGGCCCAGGGAGTGGCACTATCAGGAGGTGTGGCTATGTTGGAGTAGGTGTGTCACTGTGGGCGTGGACTTAAAACCCTCACCCTAGCTGTCTGGGAGTCAGTATTCTGCTAGCAGCCTTCAGATGAAACTGTAGAACTTCAGCCCCTCCTGCACCATGCCTACCTGGATGCTGCCATGCTCCCACCTTGATGATAATGGACTGAACCTCTGAAGCTGTAAGCCAGCCCCAATTAAATGTTGTCCTTTATAAGACTTGCCTTGGTCGTGGTGTCTGTTCGCAGCAGTAAACCCCTAACTAAGAAAGGACCTAACCTGTCCTGATTCAGACAAGATACAGTTTACCATTATACCTCATTATACAAACTTGGGTCCAATGTCTCCTCCTAAGCCATTATTGGTTAAGACAATGCAGCTACATGCTGAATTCAGACCAATCAGGAGGACATTATTGATACCAGATCACAAGGAGGACTTGACCAGCAAAGAAGAAAAGAAACATAGTAGATGACTTGGCCACCAACAGTGTCTGCCCCCATCTTGAGGAGTCAAAAGGAGCTGCCCTGAGAAGAAGGATGTAGGTGTTGTAGGAAGGGCGGATAGCTCGAGAGGATGCACCTAAGCATGGAAGGCATAGGAACCTGGGGGCTGATGAGTTGGCCACTCTGTGGCAGCGAATGGAAGCCTTAAGATGGAACCGTGACCTCATACCTTGCTAGTGACCTTGGATGATTGAAAGGCTTCTAGGTCAGCCTAACTCCAGAAAGGAATTTGTAAAGAACTTGTGGCTTGGCAGGTTAGAATAGAAATAACGCTTGTGGGGAGAATGGGATGTCATTATTGTAGCTCTGTGTGGCTGATGCCAGCCAGATGCAGTGGGCTGACTCTGGGTAAAAAGCGAAGCAAGGCAGAGCTTTGCTTTGGAAAAACTAGCCAGAAACTGATACCAATTAACGGTCATGCCTGTTTTCATTCAGATTCCTTTGAGTTGCAAATGACAGGAACTCTGCCCACATTGGCTTAGATAAAGAAACTTAGCACAGGTCACCTAACAACCTTGTCCCAAGAGCACCCATCCGGATCTGCCATCTCCTCCCTTCACTCTGCTTTCCTCCTTGTAAACCTCACACTCGGATGACTCAGTCTCCAGGACCATGAAACGACAGCGTCAGCCTCAAGTCCCCAGTGTGGGTCTCCTCACTGCACTTGTCAGCATACATCTTCTTCTGCTTTCAGAGTCACTTACTGTCCATACCCATCTGGGCAGCAACAATGTGTGATGGATTAGGTCTCACCCTAGTGGCGTAACCAAGAGTTAGGGAAGAGTGACCTCCAAACACCTGGAGCTGGCAAATAAGCTCCAAATAGCCAGGCCAAGATACTACCCCAGAGTCTAAGACATACCTCAGCTTTTGTTTCACTGTCCCTTTAATATGTGTTACAGGCTACAGTGGCTAGCACAGACATCTCTCCAATCCTCATAGTATCCCTGGAAAAGAAAGAGTAGGAATCATCTTTTGTTACATAAAGAAACTGAGGGTCATCTGGATAGAACGTGGCAAGTCTATCTTATGACTCCTAAATCCAGAGTTCCTGTCCACTGCACCCATGGCTAACTGTGAGACCACCGCCTATTTGAAAGAAGTCCGTAAACAGCACAAATGAAGTCGAGCTGAAGAGTCATCCTGGGAGCTGCCATCGTTAGAGCCTTGTGATTTGTAGATGGTAACATAAAGAGCATCATTAAGCTCAAGAGCATGTTTTAATAACAGTTAATTAACTTTTACAAGACAGTCAGCAAATATTTTCCCATCTCGCTAAGATGGGTTCTAAGAAGAAGGTTTATTATACAGAGCCCCAGGTGGTCATGCACAGGCAGGGTTTCCCCCACAGCCTCCCTTAGGAAGAAGACAAGTTTGCCTGCAGAGGATCTGTTCTCAGTCCCCAGCCTTACTTTGTCTGCCCAACTTGCTGGTTCTCAGACTATTGTTGGCTAGTGGTCTTGCCTGTTAGGTGTCTGCTCTGAAGACACAACTATTTAGCCTCTCCATGTAAGAACCAACCTAGTACCAAGACAACCCCTCCACCCTTGCTTCCATCAGCCTTTCGTTCTCAGCCTCCTGAGCTCCACCTCCACCTCAGCCAGGCTGCCGTTGACTTGAATGAGCAGGTGACTCCAGACCATCCCTGCTAGATTTGCAGGTGTTGTTTCTAAGAACATTTTCTGGGGCTCAGACAAAACAAGAAGCTTCCAGCTACTGTTTCCAACCCCTGGAAGGCTTGTATAAACAACAGGCTTGGTCCTTTCAGAAAAGGGAATAGTAGGAAGAGATAGAAAGTCTAAGAAAGCGTCCCCTGCCCTCATAATAGGTCCCCTCGGAGGACGCTGGAAGGAATTGTACTTCCTGTCAGTTGATGGAGTCAGACCGTGTGCTTAGGATTTGTTGAGAACATGTCTGCAGGTATGAGGTGCATTGTCTGTGCTATGCTATATCCTTCATGGTCATTAGTCTTGGTGGTAGAACACTTAGCACAGGGTGGGATAGCCTCTGCGAGCAGGATCTTCTAACTCCAGTCCTTGATGCTGACCCCCAGATACCAGGCTGGGCAAGACTTTTTTCAGACAAGACAATGGAATTCAGTAAATGAATTGCTAGCCAGCTTCTAGAGGGACCAGAACCATCCATATAATCCAGCTGAAAGCTATACATCATCAGTGGCCCAGTTAGAGAACTTGCCAGCCAAACAACTCTTCCTTCTTGTACCTATGTGGACTTGTGAGCAAAGCAACCTCTGTCTGCCTCCACTATCCTGTGTAGCACAGCCTAGCTTAGGTTGCTTTGAGGATGAAAGATGTCACACATCACCCACTGATCATGACATCCTGCACCATAATTCCTTGCTGTGGTCATAGGTTGTGTACCTCCTCCATCCCACGGCATCTTGGGGCTATTTCTTTGGGTGCCAGCCCTTCATGAGCCTTGCCAAGTTGTCAGACCTGGGGCAGATCACCCACAGATGTCTCAGAAAGACCCGAGCAGATTCACAGATGCCCTGAACCTATTTCTTCCTGACTGGGTACTCAAAGAGTAGAGACACCCTCCTGCTTTGGTGAGCACCAGTCTTCCTGCTCATTGGGGTCTTTCTTATAAGTGGAATCTAAGTCACCCTGGAGAGGCACTACACTGGAGCCAGATCTGAGGCTAAGGGGATACTCAGAGCTGGCGCTTGCATGCTGCCAACAGTTTTTTTCAGGGAGTTGCTCTCACTTGACCTCAGAGTGTCCCAGGAGATAGCAGCAGCACCAGACATCCCGAGCTGAAGATTCCAGCAGAGAACAGCCCCAACCCCCTCTTGCCTATCCCAGGTTCCAGCCAGCTCTCACAGAGGACTCTAAAGGACCATAGGTTTTGTGCCAGGACCTACCACCAACATCATTCCTCCAACTTTGTCCTGCAACTTTGTCTTATCACAAAGATTAGTAGAGAGGAAGCTTGGGAGATGAAGTCAGAAGACTGAGTTGGAAGGACCAGCGACCTTGAACAGATGTCATTTTTCCGAACTTCTGCTCTAATGCCTGGGAGGTGACAAAGAGGGAACAGCCACTCTGTCTCCAGAATGTATAGCAAGACTTAGTGGTGGAGAATCATTTCAAACAAACTAGAAGTGAATTGTAGAAATGAAAATATTGCCATAGCTCAGTAGAGCACACATTGGCCACTCCTCTCCTTCATTGTTGGTGAGTGAAAGCAGGTGGCATACTCATGGCCCTACCCTCCCATGACAGCTCTGAGCTGTGCTGTCCTGATGGGCTGCTCTCAGGTTCAGTCCCCGCAGAAGGTATCGGCATGGCTTACCCAGCTCATACCTAATGCATTATAAGCCTCTGTCCTCCAGTGGGAGCAGAGTTGAGGGTCTGGGTAGCAGTGTAAGCTAGAGGAGCCCAACCTGAACCTCTCTCTTCCCCATGTTGGCGGTGGAAGGGAGATGCCAACTCTGAGCTTCTAAATCTAAACCAACCCTGGAACTCACTATGTAGACCAGACTGACAGAGATTGCCTGCCTTTGCCTCCTAAATACTAGGATTAAAGGCATATGCTACCATACCCAGCCGTGTCTTCAGATTTTTTAAAATTTCTTCATCTCCATGGCCCAAAGTTAATTTTTAACTGGGAAATTTATATAGTATTTATCACACAGAAGTTATTTTAAAATATATCTACATTGTGGAATGGCTAAATTAAGGCAATTACCATAGTTTAAGTTTTTCTTGCTAGTAGATAAAACTATTCCACTTTTTGAGTGTTCATATTGGATCCAGCCCCTTGTCAAGATTATTACTAAATAATAGCACCTTATTAAGATTATTTTTGCAACATTTTGTGCCATTTTCCTACTTTTCTTGTTAGTTTTGAGATCATAATAAATAACAATAGTGACGACCATTACTGTTCACAACATAGTTGTTGAATGTCGCTAGCTTTTATTCGGGATAAGTAGATAGTTTCCATGTCTGGCTTTTACTTAGAAATGATCATAATTTTTCTTTTTAAAAATGTAACATGCTTTATTAACTGTGCATATTAGTAGGGCCTCATGGAGTGCCTTCATTCATTCCTGGAGTGCCTTCATTCATTCATTCCTGGAGTGTTCACCAGCGTTAAATCCAGTCCTTCTTTACCTGCCTCAATACCACTGCCAAGAAGTACTGGCTTTGCTCCATTGCTGTGACCCTGAACCCCGTGCCCTGCACCCTGCACCCCATAGTGATTGTCATGGATGATATTGATAAACACGCTATGATCCCAGAGTGACAGAGTCGATCGCAACATTATTTTTTTCCCTTTGATTCTTGACTAGATTCAGTTTAATTGTTTATTATTTTGGTTTTGCCTGCATGCATGTGTGTGTACCATGTGTGTTCAGGACCCACAGGGGCCAAAAGAAGGCTTTAGATCCCCTGGGACTGGAGTTACAGGCAATAGTGAGCCACCACATGAGTGCCAGGAGTCAAACTTATATCCTCTGTAAGAACAACAAATACTCTTAGCTGCTGACCCAGCTCTCCAGCCCCTACATCTTATTTGTTTGTTTGTTTGTTTTGTTTTTACTTTTGTGACTTTTTAGAGAAGATCTGTCTCTGTGTGTGCAAAGTAAAAGATAAAATAACCTTCATAAAGTTGGCAGTTCTGGCTGGCAGTTCAGGAAACCTAAGACACTATTGTTTAAATCAAAAGACCATTGTAATCAATAAAACAATTTACAAGGGGCTGGAGTTAAAGTAACTACTCAACAATGACTCATTTACCCCCTCACAAGAAAATTCTCAAAATTATGGTAAGTATCTTAGTTTTATGAAGCTAGCCTTGAACTCACAGCAATCCTCGTATCTCAGCTTCCCAAGTGTTAGAATCACAAACATGAACTTTCCTGCCTAGCTTATTTTGATAGTTTTGAAAAAACTAAGTTTTGGAATAATATTATTGACATTTATTTATTTATTTTCTGGTCACTCTGGCCGTTCTTCCTTGGTGACATGTCTGTTCAGACATTCCTCGAGATGAGTCAGTTTTGGAGGTTATGTTTGGCAACAGGGTCATCAAATTCTCAGGTCTGCGGCCACAGAGGGTTGGACACACTGTTCTGCCATGACGTTATCTCTTCCACAGCTGTGGTTGAGTTTCTGCTCTTGTTCCTGGCCTTGTTCTGCTTGCTGTCTTTCTCCTAACCACCCATAATAAGCCTTGTTTTGCTTGGTTTAAGGTCTTTTGCATTTATGAAAGCCCTCCGCTCCTTTGCTATTTTGAATCTTGCTTTGCTTTTGACAGCGTTTGTCTGTGATCTTGTGTTCTTTCTTGCTTCTTGTGTGTATTGCCTCTGGGAAAGACTTTGCTGTCCACCTGGGGAAGTGGTTTATGATGCTTATATAGTTTTCCATATCTTCCCTGGTTTCCTTTTTAATTCTAGGTTTCTCCAGAGTGTGTTTCTTATTTTTGAACTAAATATTTTTCTTTTCATTTTTTTCCCATGATGTTGGAGATCTAACCAACATTCAGAACAGAACTGGGCCTTCCACCGTGTGCCCTTTCTGTATACAGTCTCTGTGTGTGGCTGCTCTCTCAGAGCCGAGTCAGTGCCCATGTAGAGTTAGGAAAGAGGAGTGGCGAGCAGACATCCTTACTCATCTGCATCCTGACCCGCTCATTTCTCCCATGTTGGGATATCTGTTATGGTGAATTTGTTGTTTGAATCTAAATATTTTCCATAAATGGAATGTCTGGGAATATAAGAGAGCTGATGTTTGGAACAGTTAGTGTAAGCCATGACTGAACCTTGTTCCTATATTATTAAATTGTTTTAGTGCACTATTGCTGTGAAGAGACACCGTGATTATAGCAACCCTTAAGAAGGAGAACATCTAACTGGGGCTGGCTTACAGTGTCAGAGGTTGACTTCATTATTGTCATAGCGGGAAGCATGGCAGTACACAGGTAGACATGATGCTGAAGAAGTAGTTGAAAGTTCCACATCTGAAGGCAGCAGGAAGAGAGAAACACTGGGCCTGGCTTGAGCATTTGAAACCCTAAAGTCCATCCCCAGTGACACACTTCCTTCAACAAGGCCACACCTCCTAATCCCTGTCAGTTAGCACCACTCCCTAATGACCAAGCATTCAAATCTGTGAGCCTGTGAGAGCGATCCCTATTCAAATCACCACATAAATTAAGCTAGGCATAAGGGCTCATGACTGTAATACCTAAAAGAATTGATCATGATCTTATGCCCTAAAAATGCTGGACAAACGCTATGGGCAGCTGTGGTTCCTTCTGAAATAGCCTGCATGGCTTTCTACTCTTCTGGCTGGTCATGTTTCGGAAAAGAATCCCAGTACAGGTCTGATTTTTTTTTTAAAGGTAGGTGCTTCTCTGCCTCTGGCTGCCTCCCTGCCCTAGATTTGCTTTTAGTTGTTTGTGGTTTAGGCATGGTGTTTGTTTTTATTTTTTGAGACAAGGTCTTGCTATGTAGCATAGAATTTGAGATTGCAGACATTCACCATCATGCCTCTGTAGCTTACAGTCTAGAACTTGTCCTCCATACCTAGCTACTCTTGAGTCTTACAGTGCTCTGCCATGCCTGGTGAACCTGCATTCTTACAGTGCTGTTTGCTCATCCTTAAGTTGAAGAATTGTATGTGTCTTTTCTTGTCCTTCTGCTTGGAATTCTGTGCACCTTTTTTCATTCTGCACGCAAGGCTTTTTCAGTTAGGACTTCTGCTTGCTATTTTATTACTGTCTCTCATCCATCACTTTCTCTTTCTTCTAGAACTCCCAATATGCCTGCCCAGTCTGATCTGCTTGGGTCTGCCCTGCACATCATTGCTTTTTCTGTTCACATGTGCTCTCTGTATTCTCCCGGAAGTATATCTGTATACTTGGAAGTTTTATTCCCATTAGTTCCTGAGGGCCTCACACTCACAACTCAGCAGGGAGAGCACCCTTGTACTGCAGTTGGGAAGGCAGTATTGTACTGTATAGAACATCTTCTGCATGTGTCCTGCATTGCTCTCTGGGTACTGGGATAGTCTGGTCACACTGTTATATGCCTCCTGAGGCACTGAGCATGTGCACTGTTTCTGATTGCTCTTCTGCTGAGGCTTTAATCATTCAGTAATGCGCTCCCTTCCTTGTGGTTGTTTGTGAGACCTGAGTAGCAGCAGTCTGTAGCTGGTGGCATGGGATTCTCACTCCCTCTAGTTTGATGGTATTGAGGAAAGTGACCCACCAATCTACTTTTGGGAGAACTGGATCAATCCTTTTCCCTCACATTCTGGTTCTCCTTCAACCCTCGGGCTAAGGTTTGCAACTTATGAACTTGCTATTGCTTGGCCTCCTAAGCAACAGGGAACTGGAGATGTGAGCCCTATGGATCCGAGCTACTTTCTCTCTCCCCTGCTCCCACCTTATCCTAAACAAAGAGGATCTGCTCTCTTTCACTCAGGCTCATGCCTTATTTATATTTTTTTCTCAAAGTTCTTTTCAATTTTCTTTCCTTGACTTTCCATTTCATGCTGGTATTTAGCCATAGACGGAGTTTACTGCCTTCTTTGGGCTGTATTCCCAACTGAACTAACTCCAAAAGAACTAGGCCAAGCATACAGGGTTGGGTAGGGGGTCAGGGACTAACAGCCTCCCACTGTCCATAGGTCGAGCCTTGACCAGAAGGACTTGGGTCCCCACCAGAAGGAGTAGGTCTTCCATAAGCCATGTTTCCTGTGCTGTGCCACATGGTGAGGATTCGATGCTGGGATTTACAACTTGATTTATTTTCTTTTGTGGAGCTAGGACCGAAAACTTATATAGGCTAAGCAAGTATTCTGCACTGGATCACCTCAGCCCTGTCTGTGGCTTTTGACTCTTGCCCCAAAACTTTCCAAATTGGCCTCTAATTAACAGAGAGTCTAGCACAACAGTTCTCGCCCACTGTCTCCTGCTGATGTGTTCCATTCCCCCAAATGCCTTAGCAGTTAGAGTGTAGATTAGGGTGTTTCTCTGGGTACCATGGTCTAAGAATCCCTGACACTTGGCTACCCAACATTTCTGAACTACTTGTCAGTTGAAGCCACATGATTGTCAGCAGGGTTCCATGTGTCTGAGCAGTGGCCACACATACAGCTGTGCAAGGTCTTCTTTTGTCTGTTCCTGCATCTTCTCAGTTCCTTGGACTACATGATGTCCTCCATGAGGCCAAACACAAAAGAAAGATGGGAGCATGCTTCTACTGTGGCTCACACTAGTTGTTCTAGATTAGTAGGCTTCTCCTGGCTCCTGCCCATGTTTATTAGGACAACAGAGTAAAATACAAATAATGTGTCAATGGTTTAGAACTTTTCCTCACTTCCTGCTGGGCTTGTAGTGCCATTGACTGGCACTCTGAAGGGGTCACAATACCATCAGGAGCAGCATACCAGCCAACCTATGGTCCACAGTGAAGAAGGGCACTGACCCCACCCACAGCACCTGGCAGGTCAGTGTGTCCAGTTTTTGAGAAGTCAGAAAACAGTCTTTTTGTGAGGATCCTTCTGATTTACGTGCGTTTACATAAGGAAGAGAAAACCCAGAAGCACCGAAGGCCAGGTTCATCTCACTGGCCCTAGTCCAGACATCTCCCGAGCTCTGATGGGCCCACTTCCACCTCCCCCATTCTTGTGAAATGGAGCTGCCGGGTAGTATAGGTGGCAGGTGCAGCCCTGCTCAGAGCCTGCCCCACTGCTCACCAGCTGCAAGGTGCTGGCCAAGTGGACCTTCCTGAGATGTTGTGAGAAAGTCTGTTGATGTTAAATCAGTAGGAACTGTTGTGTCTCTTGGTAATATCCAAACTCCTAACAATGTGAAGGGAGCAATTGGCTTTTGTACTCCTGGGGATGAAGGCATCTCAGCTGGATCAGCAAGGCCCTTCACTGTGCTTCCACCATCATGAGACAGCAGAGCTGAAGCATGAGCAGCTTCATCTGTGAGGTTGGTGGTAATGTTCCTGAAGTCCTAGGACCTGCCATTAACAAAGACTTGGTGGTGATGTCTCCAAACTGTGGGCTATATCAGAGACAGAGTGAGCTGCTATCCATACTGTATCCAAGAGAGGCCTTTGGATAGCCCTTAGAAGGAGACATAGCGCTGGGCCAGGCAGGAGCTGGCTGGAGCTGATTGGGGATGGCTGGGGATGGCCGGGGATGGCAAGGGTTGGCTAGGGGTAGGAGAAGTTTCAGTGTGAACTTAGATAGGGAAACTGCCCAGGTCTGACCTCAAGAGCCCATTGGTGCTTTCCCTTTGACTGTGGATATTACAGCCAAGGCCGCACCTGTAGACAATTCTTGATCTTTATGTAAAGAGCCATCAGCGGTGCTCCTGAGTTCATATGGTCCATAGTCTGTGTCCCAGAATCTGGCAACAGGCTCAGAGCAATAGAGCCCACATGGAAAACAGAGTATTCTCTTGCCCTGCCAGCTGAATGGCTCCATGGGTGTTTGTGATCACTGTGAGTCAGCTAGTTGGAGAGAGAGCCTGTGCCATTGCAAGAATGACTGTAGGAGAAGCAGCCATAGGTTCCAGGGCGGACAGCACCACTTTGGGAAGACCCACAGGGTTTGGAGTACACCTCTGAAATAGCACTGAGGGCCCCACAGCCTCAGACGTGGCGAACCAAGTCCTCCTCAGTCTGTACACATCAGAGGCCAATGCTGTACTGTCCCTTGGAGTGAGTGGGACAGATGCTGATGGGAGTCCGTTTCATTCTTGAGATCTCTCCTCGAGCTTTTCCAGTGCTGAAAAACCAAGTTATTCACTCCCCCATCCCATCATCCCTCCCCATTCCCTGGCACGCATACACCATCCCAACCTGGGTATCATGTGTGTTGGAGCATGAAGCTCTGTGGACAGAAGCACGTTTGGCAGGAGTCAGCAAGGGTAGCCACAGTGATAAGAAGCAGAGATAAGTGTGACAGTGGCAGGCAGAGGAAGGGGCTTCCCTACCCTTCCATTCATTGTTCGTGTCTTATATTAGATACCGTGTGTCTGGTGCTGTGCACAGTACAACTATGCCATGAAGCTGGAACAGTGTTTAAGGAGGAGGAAGAATTTGCAACTCAGCAGCAATAGAAAGTCCCCCAACCCCCTTTTCTAGTTGGTCAGAATTCTCACTAGAATGGACAGACTGTCCAGACCAACTGTGCTATGAATGTGCTTGAAACCCTAAGCATTCTTTGGAGGTCCTAGATAGCATGCTGTCTGTGGAGTGGTTAGGAGTATGGGCATACATGCACTTCCTAACCATGTGGTCCCGGGAGTGTCTGCTGACTGATCTTCAGAATGGGGCAAATACAGGCATTGGTGCAGCTTTTACTGTTGTGATGCTGGGGTGCACTGATCTCAGGTGGAGCAGCTGAGAAGCCGAGTATACCTCCAGGGCCTGGAGGGATTCACAGGCACTGGCCACTCCTAGGCTTCATCAGGATCCAGTGCTCAAGTACTGCTGAGAAGGTGGAATGGAGAGTCTGGACAATGAGCAAGGGGCATCTTTTTCCTTTTGCTTCCACCTGAAGCACACATGTGGAATCTAACAGTGTGAACATACCACCAAGATAGAAGGTGGACAGCCAGCCCTCCTCAGATCGACTGTCTCCCATGTGAACCTATTTTAGACTCCATAGCCATACAATGTCCAAGTGCTAGCAGATGCCAGCAACTGGCCAGAAGTAAACTTCCTCTGAGAAGAGACCCCAACCCATGTCAGGAGGGGTCCACTAACCCTTCTGTTGTCCCCACAGCTGACAAAGCCACCCACTGAACCCCAATTCCCATTGCAATCTGAGGAGTCCTTGTTCAGGGTGGCCCCTGCAGCTGGAATGTGCACTTTGCTTTGAGGGCCAGGATACACACCCTACTTGAACATCCCTCAAGAGGGAGATGGATGTGGGTGCCCACAGAGTGAATTTTATGGACTCTGCTTTAGGAAATGACCACACCATGATGGTTATTAATGAGGAGCTTGAGAAAGGCTGGAGTAGGAAGCCCAGGAGGCTGCGGCAGGACTGTCTAAACCCACCACCCAGAGAACAGCATCCTCTCTGGGCCACAGCCACCACCATGGGAAGGAAAGCTGGGGGCTGGGTATTGCCCCATCTGTGACTGTGTCTCTCTTGGTCTATCAGACAAGGCCTTAGAAGTTGCTAAGGTCTTTAGAGATTGGGGAACTCTCCCCTACTCTCTTCCAAAGACATAACAAATAGCACAAAGGGCTCACACTCTGCCCACAGAGAAGGAGGGGTAAGGACTAGTCAAGCCTGCCCCCTAAAAGTTGGCATGGAAACGGACCGTTATCTTTGTGGTTGGGGGAGAGATTGGTTACCCCAAAAAGAAATAAACAATCAGACTTCCTTGTGGCAAGCTTCTTCTTAAACACCTCCCCCAGGGGTATTGAGAAAACAAGCTGTCCCGACCACCACCCCAGGAGCACCTGTTGGGGTAACTGGTACCTTTTGCCATGTTCTCTACTGGTCGCAAGCTGAGAAGGGGTCATTTACCCCTTTGTTTAAAAGCAGCACACCTAGAATGGACCTTTCTCTGTGGCAATGCTGAAACTTGGTGGCAGTTCTAAAAATCTGTTTTCTGAGTGGCTACCAAGCAACCTGGACCAAGACCCAAGGCCAGGAACAGCTTTCCTCCCCATCTCTTCAGGCTCATGTGGTATTCTTGGTGTCTGTCCCTGTCTAGCTGCATGGTAAGGAGAGGAAAGACGAGTCCTCAAAATAAAAAGGAGGAAAAGGGATACACATCTCTGTCTATCATCTAAAGGGGAAAGGAAAGGGCAGGTGCTAAGGTCTTTTGAGATTGTGTCATAGGGGGAAAGTGTCAAAGTCCTCAGAAGCAATGCTGTACCAGGCGCCACCTTTTAGTTTAGTGAGTCCATTTGGCTAGTCTAGGTGTTAAAGAAACTCCCGAGGGTATGCAACTTCATAGCCAACAAGAATCCTGATTGCTAACCAGAGAGATGGCTTAGTTGTTAAAGTGCTTGCTGTGTATGGTGGTTTGAATAAGAATGGCCCCCATAGGTTCATAGATTTGAATACTGGGCCACCAGCCAGTGGCAATATTAGGAGGTGTGGTCTTGTTGGAGTGGGTGTGGCCTCATTGGAGAAAGCATGCCACGGGGGTGGGGATTGAAGTTCCAGAAGCTCAAGCCAGGCCCAGTGTTTCCTCTTTTCTTACTGCCTACAGATCCAGATGTAGAACTCTCAGCTTCTTCTCCAGCACCATGTCTGCCTGTGTACCATCGTGCTTCTCACCATTACAATAATGAGCTAGCTTTGAACTGTGAACTAGCACCAATGAAATGTTTTCCTTCCTCTCTCTCACCTGTGGCAGGCAAGTGAGCTGGCCTTGAGGTCAGGAGAGCAAGAGAGCTGGCCCTGCCCCTCACTGGCTGCAGCATTTTGGAGAGTAGGTCCTGTACTACACCTAGGCAGCACAGTAGAACTGGCCCTGGTGACAAAGGCAATGGGTGAGCCAGCCCTAAGCTCAGGAAAGCAGGAGAAATGACCATGTCCCTTGGCAACTATAGCACTGGGTGAGCTCACTCGGGCAGTCCTGGAGAGCTTGCCCTGCTGGTATGGGTGCAGAAGAGCTAGCAGGCTGCCCAGCTCTCTTCCAGGCCCCTATTTAGGGCTTTGAGTTAGCCCAACCCCAGCATCTCTCCCAACTGTGATCTCCTAGAGCATGTAAAAGGCTAGTTGTACAGATCCAAAGCTGCAGGATCTCCATGACACAGGTCAAAAACAGGGTATCTGAGAGGAGTCCCCATCAGGATCCAGTATTGATAAAGTAGCAGAAATCAGAAGTCTCAAAACAGACCAATGACTCATTGCAGTGAGCATTCACAAATAAAGATGTATGGACTAAGAGTATACTGCACGACACACTATGACACACTACAGCTTCCATAACAAGGTTTTTTTTTTAATTATTCTATATTATTTTATTTTCAAGGGTGGAAGGCAGTAGGAAGATGAGTGGGAGTGGGGTACATGATGTGAAATTCACAGAGTTAGTAAAACGTTTTAAAAAATATGTTTTCCTTTATGAGTTCTCATGGTCATGATATCTATTCACAGCAATAAGAGACAGAAGTTGGTACCAGGGACTGGAGTATGGCTGTGGTAGGTTGGACCATGCTTTTGTTTGGAGGAATGTGAACTTTCGGACTTTGGAGTAGGAGATAATTTAGTGCTTTAAATGGGGCTTTCTGGGAGGACAGAAAACAGTGATGCTGAGGACAAGTTGAACTAGGAAGGCCCAGCTCAAGATGTTCTAGAGGAGAAGAATATTAGCATGTGGCCTAGAGACCATTATGTGATATTTTGACAAAGAATGTGGCTGCTTTCTGTCTATGTCCAAAAATATCTGCCTAGGGCTAAATTAAAGAGTTAAATGGATTAACAGCTTTGGAAGAGATTTCCAGATAGCCTAATATTGACTGTGTTGCTTGGTTATGAGTGGCCATGATTACGGACATTTACAATGGAAAGGAGCAAGCTGGGCAAGGGAAAATGCAAAAACGTACAGTTTGAGAAGAAAAGGGGCACCAGGAAGTGTAACAGAGCTAAGCCCAGTACTCACAGAGATTAAAGAAAAGCCTGACGCTAAATGGAATAAAAGGAGCGGTAACCTTAGAGCAAGACCTCTCTCAGCTAAGCTTCCAACTTGTGAACAGGAATTAAAGAAAAGCTTAGGTGTGGTGGTGCACGCCTTTAATCTCGGCACTCAGAAGGCAGAGGCAGGTGGATTTCTGAGTTTAAGGCAAGCCTGGTCTATGGAGCTAGTTTCAGGACAGCCAAACTCAGTCAATAAAGGGAGCCATGGAGAACAGAAAGCTGGTGAAGATGTATTTGAATGAGGAGGCTGTGTTCCAGCCCTAGCAAGCAGAACTTGGAAGCAGTTCTGGCTTCAGAGTCAAGGATACAAGAAAGGAGTTAATGGAACCTCCCTCTACAACTAAGGAAAGCCACTGAGGCCAGGCGTATGTCGGGGTTGTCCCTGCATGGAGGCCCAAAGAGAACATTGTGTTGAAGCTATGAAGGTGAAGCCTGGATTTCATTGGCAACCTCTAGATGTTGGAGATGCCAAAGTCATGGGATACCTGCTGCAGAAAGCTGCTAACTGGGAATGGATCCAGCCCAAGAGAGATAAGTGTGTTGCAGTCAACAAAACTGAAAGAAAGGAGTTGGGGATCTGAAGAGCGCTTTGATATCACACGTGAGATGCAGAGTTTGCAGTCTGTTCAGCTGGCTTTGGGTCATGCTTCAGTACAGTGTTTCCTCAGTGTGTTCCCTACACCCCACCCCTTTTAGAATGGTATTCCGTGCCATGGTATGGTGGAAGTGTGCGGTTTGCTTTTTGCTTTTGATTTTACAGGGGATTAAAGTTAAGAGATTATCATGGGTCTCAGAAGAGGCTTTGAACTTTGGACTTTTAAGAGTCCTGTGACTGTTACAGACTATGGAGACTTCTGAAGTTGTACTGGATACATTTTTACATTATGATATGACTACAAGTCAATGGGGATCAGAGAGTAGAACATGGTGTTTTGACTAGGAATAGCCCCTATAGGCTCATAGATTTGAATGCTTGGTCATCAGGGAGTGGGACTATTAGGTGTCGCTTTATTGGAGTAGGTATAACCTTGTCAAAGGAAGTGTGTTACTGGAAGGTGAGCTTTGGGCTTACAAAAGCTCAAACCAGGCCCAGTATCTACTCTCTTCCTCCTGCCTATAGATCCAGATGTAGAACTCTCAGCTGCTTCTCTAGCACCATGTCTTGCTGTATGCCACCATGCTGCCCAGCATGCTGATAATGCACTAAACCTTTAATTGTAAGCCAGGCTGAATTAAATGTTTTCCTTATAAGCATGGCCATGGCTGTGGTATCTCTTCACAGCAATTAAACCCTCACTAAGACACGATGTAAGTGTGAGTACCAGAGTTTTGACTCCAAGGTGGGCATGGAGACCTGGGAAGGCAGAACCAGGGGATCTCCAGAACAGAGTATCTAAGGAGACTATCCATTTTGATGAACTCTGTTTAATACTGTCTCAATTACTAAGATGGAAAAGTTATCAAGGATGATTACCAATATCAACCTTGGCCCTCCATGTGTACATTCTCGCAAGCAAAGCATGCATACATGTATACATGTATACATGCATACCACACCTACACATACTAGAAAATGACAAAAAGAAATCCTGATTACTAATAACTGAAACCCACCTCCACATGTCTAAAACATGTTGGCTTATATAACCGAATGGCTGAAGCTATACTAGCCTTGGGCATGTCTGGATCCCAGTGTGTGCTGGGCTGACTGACCAACAAAGTGTGAAGGGCTCACCCTTGGCACTTAAGCTCGGAGTGAAGTGAGTCCTCAGAGCGTGAGGGACAACAGTTCTTTTCCTGTTGAGATTCAAGGGAAGAAGAGAAGCTGAGCAAGACAGAACAACAGATGTCCTCTGAAGCCCTCACTGTCATTTACAATGCTTAAGATCACTCATGGGTATCTTCTGTGGTGAGTCACCCATCACCACACTCCAGTTAGGTAGGAGTGCAGAAGTCAGAGGCGCCCCATAGGATCCTTCGAGTAGACCATTCCATCCCACCTGGTCTCATTCAACCTTTTCATTCGCCTAAAAAGGCATTTGATAGTGTGAGTTTATAATGAGCCTTATCAGTGAGGTTAGCAGGCTTCCACAGGCTCATCCCTCTAGTCTATGGTGCAAGAGAATTCATCCAGGGCTCCTGAGTGGGGACTACACACTGATGAAGCATATACAGACAGGATGGGAGGGCCGGATGAGCAAAAACTCAACCTCACTTGGGCACTTTCCATGAGACAGGCTGAAAAGGCTGTGGATCTCCCCAGCGATGTGTAGTATCACTGGTTGTAAACATCATGGCCCAAGCAAGCACTCCACTCTGTCAGCAGTTGAAGACTATTGAGGGGATGCTCTGACTGGGCAGGTGGGAAGCAAAGAATCCTGCTTAGGTATAGGCAGTGAAAACAAAGAGCGAGTAAGCCTCATTCACAGGCTCGCTCTGTCTTTAAGACAGTCCTGTCTTTGTATGAAACATTCATTTCAAAGGGCTCAGAGTCCATAAAGCTCTTGGTCATCTCCTACAGAATGAGTAATTTCACAGTGGAGTTTCTGGGTATTCCTAGAAGTAACACTGTCTGTCTGTCCTGACTCTGAGGTACCCTGCAAGGACCAGGTATCAGAAGCTGGGAGCAGAGTCAGGTTAGGTCACAGCAGCAAGAAGAGGGCAACAGGGCTTGATGAGATAGACTGACAAGCAGGGATACACAGTGGAAGGTGACCGTCTTAGGTCCTCATCCATCCTGGCTCCAATAAAAGGACTGCCTTCAGGAAGGACTCGGGTGTAAGCGGGATTACCACCTTAGACCCTGAAGACTGATGTCCATGCCTGTTAAACTCAGTATTCCACCAGCAACTGTGGCGAGTGAGCAAGACTGAGGGTGTCTCCCCCGTCGTGGAACACATAGTGGCATATCAGGCAACAGATAGTGTTACCATAACTGGTATACAGATGAGACCATGGTTATGGAGGAAAATACGGAAGGGGAGAGATAGGGGAAATAGCGGGATCTGAGGAAGTGACCTTCGAGCAGAGCCATATAAGCACATCTCTGTTGCAGAGAGATTCTTTGGTCCACATGAATCCCCTGTGAGATTTGCCAGCATGCACCTCCACATTTCCAGAGCTGTCGCATCCTCAAATGCCACACGTGGCAAAAACACAGACACAGGCATGACATAGAGTTGGACCAGTCTGAGAAACAGGGAAAACCCAGAAAGTTGTCACAACCAGATTTCAAACCAGCACCAGACCTGAGAGACCAGTAGTACACAGAGGAAATGAGTCTGGAGCCCCCATGAATTGGCCAAGTTTCTGTCATCTGGTCCATGTCAGAGCCAGGGCTAGACCTTAGGTCTCCTGGGTCAGGCTATAAGCTACTGCTGACAATGGAATGTATGATTCCAGTGACTGGAAGTGGAGGATTGTGAGGAGGCCAGGGGTGTCCTGACTGGAGGCAGAGAAGAGGTTCAGAAAGCTTTGATTTAACACAAGCCAGAGTTCAGGCTCTGGCTAGAGACGCCAGCCTTTGAAGAGTTCTGTCTATTTCACATGGGGTTGTTACAGTCTGTGACCATTCTTTAGAACCCCAGTGTCTTCTGCCTTTGGGTCCAAGATCTGAGATCTCTACCACAAGACCAAGACCCCAGGTGCAGACCAGCAGCTCCAGTGGGAGGATGACAGGGACTGCCCCTCACCCACACCCCTATGCCACCTAGAGCATGGGAGAAGGGCAGATCTATGTTGGTTCCCAATGATGGCAGCAGAGGCTCTGCCCTGGAGTCACAACAAGTCCCAGGCTTGTCCCTGGCTCTGTCTGGTGACAACTGGCAGCTGACATCTTAGCTTCTGGCTAGAGTTGCATCTTATTAAAAATGCCATCTTTATAATAGATTTCTGCAAGTCACTGTCAGCAGGACATGTCCCTTGTTTGTGCCAGTCACTCCCCTAGGGGACTGATTTGCCCATTACTATTATTTTAGAACTCCATCCTATAATATTCTAAAATTAGCATGTCAGGCTCTCTACATAACATTAATTACTAAAGGACCTTTGGATTTTTTTTAAATAGTTTTTCTCATCCCATACAGATTTACCATTTAGCCAGGAAGTTTTTAATTGGATCTCTCACCTCCTAAAATTGCCAAGGGTCCCACTTGTGCTCAGACATCATACAGTCCAGCCTGGGGGTGGGGGGACAGGGCCAACCAGCATTCATCCAATGCCACACAAGCTCTGTTGCTTTTGCTTCCCTGGGAGACTCATGGCAGTCAGCTACCCCTGGCAACGAGATCTGAAAGTGGCAAGGGGTCACATCCCAAAACAAGCTGCAGTAAAGACCGATGGAGTTGGATGATAATTCATGGTTCATTCAGATGATGGACCCCGTACAGCCAGTGAAGACTCCAGGGTGACGCAAGGCACATGAGGAAGCCTGGACAGGATGGGCTGAGTTGCCCATGCTGTGTACCCCCACACATACACACACCTCAATATTCAGCAGTGACCCTAAAGTCTGTACCTAGCATCTGGCCATGTAAGAAACACTTGTCAGCCAAGCATGGCAGCATCTACCTGATATGTCAGCACTCCAGAGGCTGGGGCACAATTGCAAAGTTGAGGTCAGCCCAGGCTACACAGCAAGACCCTGTTTCAAAGGAAAGTGGATTTTTTGAAGTGAACATGGCATTCATCGTGAAACGAAGCCACCGTAGGATGCCATTTTGGGAGCGGCTATGCATGTGGACGTGTGCCAGACTGTGGCGTGGCTCCTCCCTGTGGCAGGATGGTTGGAGGCAGCTATCTTCCTTCACTTTTGCTCAGCTGTGTGGGTTGGAATCCATAAGTGTTCCAAGAACAGGCCTTCAGTCAGAGCCGTGGAAGTCAGGGAAAGAGGAGGAGAGCTGCCGTTTAAAAGTGCCCTGCTATAGGAGCAGTGCCTTGGTGGGAGTCTAGATGGTTTGGGAGGTTGTTTGCATTATCTGTTCTTTGCCTGACACTTTTGCTTACACATTGCCCCTCCCTGTTCATTCAAGCTTTACCTTGGCACATAACTTCCTGGCTCCTAATTCTCCCTGCCCAGTACTGATCACCTGCTTTGTGCATATTACACCACAATGCTTGCTTGTGTGCTTCCTTCTTTTGTCTGCCAGGTTCATGATTGCCTCCTGGGTGCTGTCTGAACTTGAGCTAGCACACTCAGACTGAGTGAGAAGGGAAGACTCTCCCCATGGAGAAGTGAAGAAGACCGTGATCTTGGGGTGTCCCTGGTTCTGCCAGTTGAGAACTAGCTCTTGTGCCTGGAGAAGAATGAAGCTCTGACTTCCATCGGGGTCTCCAGGCTCTGTTTGTCTGGGTGCTGAGAGTCAGAAATTAAGGCTGTGGCATAATTGCTTTGCAAAACACAGGCATCTGCCCAGTCATTGGTCGTCAAGCTTATCACTGTAGACAAGGGTTATCCTCTAGTTCCCAGGACACCGTTCAGCTGAGGCCAGGAT
This sequence comes from Mus caroli, assembly GCF_978045245.1. Classification (NCBI taxonomy): domain Eukaryota; kingdom Metazoa; phylum Chordata; class Mammalia; order Rodentia; family Muridae; genus Mus; species Mus caroli. The sequence continues at coordinate 35,628,877 of NW_028227265.1, read as the reverse complement.
CTACAGTACTGCATGGGAAGAGTCTTATGGCTGCTGAGACAAGACTAGAGGTCTAGCCTTGCTTTCGTACCTGTTTGTCTGCAGCATTTAGCTAATTGACTGCTCTTTGCTATGCCAGCCCCTCCCCACAAATTATTTAATATTGCTATCATCTGTTACTGAGTCCTTGTCCCCATTTTATAGAAGGGGGACCTGGGCCCAAGAAAGTTGGTAGCTTGCCTGTATCCACATGGCTGGTGAATAGTACAGTCAGAGCCTCTTCACATCTTATCAGGGCCAGTATTTGTTTATAGAATGAATGAGTGCTGTAGTCTAGAGGAGTTGAAATTCTGTGGGCTCCCAGAAGCCGTTAGCGCTCACCCTTCTCCTTCACCTGCCCATACATTGTACCCTGGGGTCTGATTGGCTTCTCTCATTAGTCCTTACTCTCAGTAGTCCCTGAAGCTAGATCCACCCCCACTGTCCTTGAGGGAAAGCAGATACAATGACACTGTCTTATGAAGGCTGCAGAAATGGTTCATTCAGTAAAGTGCTTGCCACACAAGCATGAGGATCGGAGTTCAAATCCCAGCTACTCACATACAGTGGCACATGCTTGTAATTCCAGTGCCTAGGTGATGGAACAGACAGATCCTTAACTAGCCAGCTAGCTAACTTGCTCCGTAAGCTCCAGGTTCTGTAAGAGACTCTGTCTCAAAAAAAAAAAAAAAGCCAAGGTGGAGAAGGAGAAAAGATGATATTCCTGTGACCTCTGACCTCCACATGCACATGTGTAGCACATGTATGTGCGTGCACTAACCAAAACCAGTCACAGTAGGGACACTCAAAAGGGGCAAGAGAGATGGGGTCTTAGGTGGAGCAACTCCTCCTCTCTGATAGTGTGTCCCGTCTGCTGTGCCTTGCTCTTTGTGACGTTTCCCACACTGAGTCAGCTTATTCCTACACATTCCTCCTGAGAGTCCACAGGGTCCTTCCATAGCAAAGAACGTTTGAACTAGACTCCCGGTAGAATTCCTGATGAACTGATCCCACCTGGAGCATTTGGCATACATCCCTCCAACACCCAGAGACCTCACATCTGCACACATCTGGAGTGTTACTCCCAGCCCAGCCAGCTCCAGATCCTGTCAGCACTGCGCCAGGGAGTGGCCCTACCCAGGGTATGAACCTTCTGGTTGGTCTTTCTCCTTATCCTTCTGTTCTGAAATTCCTGTTAATCTCCTACCTCCCACTAGATTAAGTGCAAGGACTGTGCCTGTTAGCTTACTCTTTTTTTTTTTTTCTGTTAGCTTACTCTTGAATCCTCAATGTTGATATCTTGTCTGGCACACAGTAGGGATTCAGACAATCCATGAAAGTAACTTAGGGGAGGAACTAATGGGTGTGCATACAGACCATCTTGCTGCTCCCAAATCTTGGACCTGTCAAGGTGAAAGAGTCTTTCTGTTTTGCAGATGGGCCCATGTTTTTCTCTCCTGGGATCTCCCATCATCCTCAGCTCCAGGGCCATCAGAGACCTGTGGCACAACAGAAAGGCCTCTGAGGATTTTGTCCCTGCTCTGTCACATGCCAACTTGGTCCCTATGGGCATGGATTTATCTAAGTCACAGTTTCCCATATGTGGCCTTGGAGCAGATCCCTTTCTGTGGCCCAGGCGGAGGGCATCGTGGTGAAAGCACGAACTGTCATTATAAGGGTTTAGACTCCTTACACTACATACAAAGGCAGGAGGCCAGGAATGTCTGTAGGAGAGGAGCCCTGTGGGAACAGGGAAGAAGGCCAACTGGAAACATAGGGGAAAGTATTCACAAAGATATTTGTTTCGGGACCAGGAAGTAAAATGCATTCCCCTTCGTCTTGCTGGTCTGAACGAGATCATGTGGCCACTCTTAGCTGCAAAGGAGGCAGGCGAATAGCTCTCTGTGGGTTAGGACAGTGGCTGTTACATGGCAGCTCTTGTAGCTGATACTTACGCCTATCCTCTGCCCTTGAAAGATGCCACTTTTTACACTATTTCCTAAATGTTTTCACCATCAGCCTTATATTTTGACGTCTAGCCTGAGTCCCCAGAAGGCAGGGAACTGGACCCGTGGGCCTGGAAGTGTACAGTGTAGGGCCTCATATCAAGCCAAGCCCAAACAAACCAGGTCAGGAGAGCCCTGCTGACAGCACTTCACCTTTCTAACCTTGTCTCCTCAGCATGGTCACAGTGTTAAACATAATGTATCTGGTTCCCATTGAAAATAATGTGTTGCAGGTCAGCGAGGTGATTCAGGGTAGAGGTTCTTGCTGCACAGGCCTGGAGGGACTCAATCGGTCCCTAGATCCCATAAGGGTGGAAGGAAGGACTGACTCCCTTAAGTTGTTCTGACCCCTGCATGTGTGCTGTGGTGTGTGTGCCCTCCCATGTGCCAATAATAATAATAATAACCATTATTATTATTAATAACAATCTCTAAAAAATTAAACAATAATACCATGTGCACATTTTGAGAATGAAGCAAACAGAAAGAAGACAATAACAAGTCACTGACCACTACCACCGAAAGTGATGACTGTTCCGTTCTGTTGCTCCAGCCTATCCATCCTCCCCCTCTCCACAGCATCCATGCCCACTCCCCCAACTTACACCTACAGTGTTATTAGTGTGGCTGCACAGGACACCCACTGCACCATACCTAGTCGTATTTTCGTCTTAGTGTTTTAATGGGCTCTGTGGAGCCCCTGTGGGCTAGGGGCTTCCTGTTCGGTGTCTAGTTACACTTGTGTTCTGTGAGGCCAGGATTGTCACTGGCCACCTAGTAGGTCCACAGCTCCAGAGTTACAGTCACACTGTTGATTGGGTCAATCAAGCCAATGGTGACTGGAAACCGTTATCATCTATCCCTGAAGCAAAACTGTCCCCAGACAAATGTCTGCTGAGGTTGTGTTCCTGCTCAGACACACCCGAGTATCATTAAGATGACTCAGCCTCTATGATCTCCCAGGATGTCCATTTGATAAACAGGCAGAGTCCCCACTGCAGCCCATCCCCCTCTCCAACTGGCGTTTCTCGGCCTTTTCTTGTCTTCTTCCTGGCAGGTGGGGATTCTCCAGAGGTCACCTCTGTGAGTTACTCTCTCATGACTGTGACCAGTGTCAGACAAGAGACAGTTTTAAAGAAGGAAGGCTTGGTTTCTTTTGCTTCCTTGAGGGCAGTGCAGTTCATCAGGGTGAGGAAGGCAGGGCTGGGGAAGTGCCTTGATCCTCCGTGGCCAACCAGGAAGCAGAGGCAGAGGCATGGTGAAGCTCTGCTGGTGTTCGTCTGTTTTCCTTTTTAATTGGTGCAGGACCCCAGCTCATGAGACGTTATCTCCTCAGCTAACGTGCTAGGGAATGCCCTCACAGATACACTCAAAGGTGCACCTCATAGGCACCCCCCTCTTAGGACCAACCTCATGTCCTTTTCCTCTGGAGGATAGGAACAAGATGACCTTTGTGGACTAAACGTACCAGCAGTCGCTCCGGCTATTACCCTCTGGGCCCTGAACACAACACAATGAGAACAGTTGACAGCCAGCAGTTATGGGAAGTCACCCCATCGCACAGCTAGTGCCTGGCACCACCACCCCCAACCCCCCACCCTCCAGTCTAAATCATTCAAGCTTGTAGCAGAGGATGGTGAGGCCAGGGGAAGGGGGTGGGGAGCCAACTCCAGTAATGAGTTAATCACAGCTTTCGATCAGGTAGTCACAAACCTCCACACATGGAGGGAAAAACCTGTGCTGGTACATTTGTCACAGTCTCAAAAGGGGCCTGTGATTCAAGAAAGGCTGCCAGGCCAGATGAGTGTGTGAGATCCCTTCCTGCTCCCAAGCCTGTGGTTCTATGACCATATAAGGCATCTGTGCCCAGCAGTCTTCCTACAGCTAAAAGCAGCCCCGCCCTAGAAAAGGGGCTGAAAACAATGAGAGCCAGGTCTGGGCCTCCCACAGCATCTCCAAGGCAGCAAAGAGAGTCAGGGGAAGGGGTCAAGGGCTCATCATTGATTGCCTCTTCCTGGAAATTGGTCACCTGCTGTGGTCAGCTCCTGTCACGTTCCTGTCCCTCAAGATCAACCACTTAGCAGTGTTGTGAGGAGCCTGAGTGCAGCGGGCAGCTTTTGTCCACAGTGGAATACTCAGGCTGCAGTCAACCTCGTCTGGTCAAACTCCTCCTTCCCCTGGCTCTTCTGGCTTGGTGACCCAGAACAGCCCCTCAGGGTCCTGGATTTTAAGGTGGACACTGTGAGAAATAACATTTGATTTCACCCAATACACACAGGCACACAAGCAGACTTGCCTGTGAGCTCCTTGGTGGGATGTATCTTGTACATCTGAGTACACACAGCTCAAGGAGAAATGTTTCCACCTTCAATGTCCCTATGCCAGGAATTCTGGGAAGGAGTGGACAGGTGGATGAAACAAGATATCAACAGCCAGCCAGGGTAGAAAAGAGTCAACCAGCAAATATGCCAAGAGGTGGTCTCAAATTATTGTTATCAAATATAGAACATTTTAATCATGACTTGGATGAGTGACTGAAGCTCAAGTCCCGTTAGATTTTGCAAAAACTAAAGAATGCTGTGGCTTGTATCAGTCAGAGGGGTCGGGATAGCTTTTGCTTCAGGCATGGGTGGTTTTAGGGACTCACATGACATCACTGGGACTTGATTCTGTTCATTCACTCAGCAGTCCCATCAAAGGCCTCTGCAGTACATGGGACTACTGGCTGTTGCTACAAGCCTTGTGGAGCTTTTCTTCTGCTTTCCAAACCCTAATCTCGCTACCTCCAGGACCCAGGCCTGAGCCATCATGGGACAGAACTGCCCTGGGGTATATCCCTGAGGACTCAGAGGGGCCCCCACTTTCCTTTCCAGGATCTCAGAACATCAGACAGGCATTGCAGTTGTGTGCACGTGCATACGCATACCATTTATATGTATGCACAGTGGGGCCTCTGGAACCTGGAGGTGAGGGCCTGGAGTTGGGAAAGCAGCCCAGCTTCTCACCCTCTGCCCATAGGTCACAAATAGGACCTGAGATGCCAGTCACCAGCAGTATGACCCCCGGGAAGTGATCTAACCTTCTCTGTAGAGAGGCAGGCGCTGGTGATTTTTATCGGGGCCTGGGGCTGCTTTACAGAGTAGAAGCAATGCAGCAGGTGGAACATTTAGCATTAAGTGGCAACCCTCACAGTCGGGCTGCCTCTGGGCCAGAAGTGAGAGAAACTGCACCGGGAGGTTGACTTTAGAATGAGATCACGACTCCTACTGGCCGCCATTTGGAGTGTCTTCCCTGTGGTCTTTCTTTTTCTCTTGGGTTTTTGTTTTTGTGTTTTGGAAACAGGGTCTCTTGTAATCCAGGCTGGCCTTGAATTCCTGATCCTCATGCCCCCATCAGTCTGGCTTGCTCAGCCATACCCATCTTATTTCTCAGAACAACTTACTAATGAGGAAACAAGACTGCTTAGTGAAGTCATTTCTCAGGGATGACACCGTTAGACCCTCCGCAGCAGAGGCGGTATGGGAGCAGCCTGGCTGTTACTGGAATGATGTGAGGAGAGAGAAGATAAGGGGACCTTATATAATATTCGAAAAGATGTCAGCCTGAACTCTGAAAGAGGGAGAGGAGGAGAAGGATGGTGTGAGAAAGACAAGCCTGGCACTGCAGACCCTTTCCCTGCTGTCTTGTGTGAACTCCATATTCTTGTCTTAAGTGTATTCTTTGCTTGGGAATGCTGTAAAATGTTAGCCCTGGAAGCCCAGTTTAAACCAGTATTTGCCAGTATGACGAGTTACAGGACTACTACTCATGACTGTTGAACCCTTGATCCAAATTGCATCGTTTTCTACGTTTTTCTTTTGGGATAACCCAGAAACCAGGCTGACACCTGATAGGCAATAATCTGTGTGTTCTGGAGATAGATCAGATGTGGTCGGAAGGACTGTCAGCTTGGACACCTGGGTTCTGGCCTTAGCTGATCTGCTGAGAGAGACTGGCTCAATGGCTTAAGCTCCCAACCCCAGTTTCTTCTGTTAAATGAATATAATGAAAACCTAGCCTTCCTACCTCAGTAGATAGGTGTGGGAAATTTTTAAAATTAAATATTCTAATGCAAAATAAACCAAAATAATACTAATATATTTTATAATATATTATAAATTTTACTGTACATGTTGAGGAATGTTGATAGGAAAATTAAGTTTTTGTACTCTACATGAATAGAAAACCTTGTATGTACTACAATAAAAACACATTTCCTGACACACAGTAGTCATATTGTGAACCATGGGTGTTTCAGGTGACATTTGTTGTGGTCATGTGGCTTTATTGCAGGCGCAGTGTGCACAGGCTCTCACTGTGTACTCAGCTGGTGTCACAGTGAAGTTGCAGCCCACGGGATGGGTGAGCCCTACCAGAGGTATCTCGGGTTCATTACACATTTAATTTTCAACTAATTCTTAGTCACTATTTCTTCAGAAACCTTTTCCTATTACCCAATTTGTCATAACTCCTATATTCAGTTATAGGATCTTATGGGATCACAGCCCACATTCAAGAAGTTGGGATCTGGGAAGCATCCCCCGATGAGTGGCAGGACCAGGGTTCAGAAATGAAGTCCTGGTATCTGCGCTGGCTTCTGGGGAAGCCCATCACACTGAAGGCCAGCAAATCTCCCGTGTGCACCTCTCAGGTCAGCTCAGCGCCAGCCTCCTGAGGGACCTGCTCATGGAGTCGGGGTGCCCAGTGCCTTCTCTTCAGTTATCAGTGTTTGCTCTTAAATTCCCGTGTGTATCTCACACACTTTAATTTACTTTTGAGTCATGTGACATTTTTCCAGATGCATCTTTCTGCATGCACACACACACCCATCCTTTGCATTCCTGGAACTTTTGCGTTAAAAGCTGTTTTTAGCTTTTTCTCTTTCCGCCTCCATTTGAATAGTTTTGCTGCTTTGTCTTCAGTTTGGACAATCTTCTGCATGTCTGATTTGTCATTAGTTTTACCTAGGACAAATTTTAATGCAGTTATTGTTCATTTTCTGTACCTTCCACTTCCCTCTGAATTGTACTCACAATCACCTTTGATGTCTTGAAATATTTCTTATTTTGCAATACAGTGTCAGTTCTGCCATCCATGTTTCTTTCACCTCTATTTCTGTTAACTGATGCTTCTCTTGGTTGTGAGCCACACTTCCCTGCTTATCTGCAGAGCCAGGATTTTTCTCCCCTGGAAGGTGGTACCCTGCACATCCCTCTGCTGAGTCTCTAGATCTTGCCACGCCCATGTAAAGGTTGCTGTCTTCCTCTGTTAGTCTTTGGGTGGCTAACTTAGTCATGGGCAGCTAGTTTCTGTAGACTTTCTTTCTAGCATTGTCAGGAGGACCTTTGGGGGCCATGAGAGCTATCTTAACCTAGTTGCTGTGGCCTCTGATGTCCCTGCTGCAGGCTCCAGAAGTCCCCAGGGAATGCCCTCTGACTTTTCAGAGGTTCATCTCCTGGCTTGGGAAGCGCTGCCAAGTGTTCAGCTTCCAAGGCCCCTAGAGCACATTCTCTCTCTGGTACTCTTCCTTTTGAGCTGTGGAGTCTCATCTGTTCAGCCAAAGACCCTCAGGAACTCCACAAAGATGCCAAGAACCCTCTCTCTGCCATTTCCTTTCTGCTCCAGCTGCCTTAACCTTCAAGTGCTGATCCTCAGCCCTGTGGCCCACCAGCCCCTGTGGTGTCCCTGGCTCCTCCAGCCTGAGCTGGGCCAGCCGGTGCCTGTATTCCACAAGCCACCTGCACAGCCAGTGTCCCCTTGTCCCCTCCACTTCTCCAGCTCTATGCAGAGTGCTAGTGTTTCCCAGGGGGACTCTGTGGGGCCACAAACCTGTGGGCTGTTTGTCTGTTGCTCCATCAAGAGGAGCAGGAAAGATGGCTCAGTGGCCAATCAGAGGAGCCAGGTTCGGTTCACTTCTCAGCAGCAACAATTGCCTCTGGCTCCAGTTCCAAGGGATCTGACCTGTAGGGGCACGAGATTCATGTGTGGTGCACTTATATGCATGCGGGCCAACACTCAGAAAAACAAATCTTGTAAATTAAAAAGAATCTTTTGTAAAAAATAAATAAATACATAAACAAACAAACAAACAAAAACAGACTTAGTGCCAATCAAACCCACAAGCTGTCTACAGAGTCATGTTGCTCTGCTTCTTAAAGAACCCACAGGCAGCACTAATGTTCACTTCGCCGCAGGAGTTATTGTTTATCAATCAACTGATGACTGAATAACTCAATGGTAGTATACCCATACAGAGGAATATTATTCAGTAATAAAAAGGATGAATTAATGAGACATGCTATAACATGAGCATATCTTGAAAAGACTTGGTTTTTTGTTTGGTTTGTTTTTTTAATATTTTATTTATCTTGTGTATGTGAGTACACCTTCACTGTTCTCAGACATAGCAGATCAGAAGAGGGCACCACATCTCATTGCAGATGGCTATGAACTGTGATTGCTGGGAATTGAAATCTGGACCTCTAGAAGAATAGTCAATGCTCTGAACCACTGAGCCATCTCTTCAGTCCCTTGAAAAGGCTTGTTAAATGAAAGAACCAGTCACAAGCATACCTAGTGTATAATCTTATGGATGTGGACTGTCCAAACTATGCAAGTTTTCAGAAATAGTGTAGATTGGTGGTAGTTTAGGATTGAAGTGGAGTCTGCAGAGTGACTGGTGATGAGCACAGGGCTGCTTTGGGAAGGGGATAAAATGCTCCACGGTTAGAACGCAGTTGTGGTTGCCCAATCTCTTGAATTTACTAAAGCAAATATCGAGCTGCGTGCTTTAGGCAAGCAGACTGTGTGGTAGATGAAATGAACATAAACCTATGTTCATGATATGTGTCTGTGTGTTCTTCTAGACAGAAAGCAGGTGATAGAGGCCTGGACAGGGGCCTTGATGACGTAGAAACCAGGCTCAGCTCTCACGCTGAAGCCTGGGTATGTTGCATGTGGTAATAATTCTAATTCCTGTTCTGGAAACGTGGCCGTCAGAGCTCACAGTCTGTCAAAGCACAAAGAACCTCTGATGCTGTCCTTAAAACATGCTTGTTTTTTCTTTAAAACTATTCTTTTTTTAAGATTAATTAATTTAGTGTATACAAGTACACTGTCGCTGTCTTCAGACACACTAGAAGAGGGCATCGGATCCCGTTACAGATGGTTGTGAGCCACCATGTGGTTACTGGGAGTTGAACTCGGGACCTCTGGAAGAGCAGTGTTCATAACCACTGAGCCATCGCTCCAGCCCCTTAAAACTATTCTTACAGTTTGTATGTGATTTCCTCTTTCCTAAATCCTTGTCAGCAATGAACATGTACCAGACAAAGGCCACCAGAGGTTGTCACACTGCCTCTGCTCTGTGATGCCCCCTGTGTGGATTCTGTCAGTTGTTAAGATCCAGCAGAATAGGGTGACTACCTAATACCAGCTAAGGAAGAGTATGGAAATGCCCACTACTGGCTTTTCTTCTGATGGTATGTCTCTTACACATGTGCACAAGCTAGGATGGTTGTTCACTTAAGCCAGGCATCACCCTACTTTCATTAAAAGCACTGTGAGTGAGCTATGGGCGTGGCTACCATCTCCCCTTGGAGACCTGTCCTCACCTAGCAAGTCCATCCATCTGATCCTGGGTTTGATCCACAAGAGCAGAGCGGGTGGGGTTTGGTTGAGAGACTGAGACTGTATCTTTCACTTGCTCAGTTCGTTCAGGGATCTTCAGCAGTGCCGTCTGTGTGAATACAAGTCAAGGCTCTGCACTGTTCTTAGGTCACCAGGAGCGAGCATAGGCTGCGCAGTTGGTGTTTGCTGCTCTTGTTGCAGGTGCTTTCAAGTGTCTTCAACCCCTTGTTCCTTTCCCTGAGTATAGACTCTGAAGACTATATACTGTAGTTACTCAGTCACTCAGGTAAATGGTTTTTCATCTCATTTGGGTGTTTAGATTTTTAGATTTTATAGCACCTGTAGAGCAACTCAGTAGTCCATCATTTCCACAGGACCAGGCTCTCCCATTCTACCTCTGTGAACGCAGAGCTTGCGCTGGGGCCTCCAAACCCTGGGTTGTCCATGTCAAGGGAGGACACTGCACTCACCGCGTGTTATCTGTGGCTTTTCCTCCAGGATCATCCATGAAGATGGCTTCTCTGGGGAAGATGTGAAGCAGTACAAGCCTGTTGTCTACAGCAACACCATCCAGTCTCTGGCGGCCATTGTCCGGGCCATGGACACTTTGGGCGTGGAGTATGGTGACAAGGAGAGGAAGGTAGGCACAGTGAAAAGAGGCCTTTGTGACTCTGCTACATCCTCCTGATAATGGCCAGGAGGCCACCAACCCAAGCCATTGCGCCAATCCCTGACAAATGCAGGGACTTGTGTGATGGGTAAAGCTCACCAATATAAGCAAAATCCAAAACATTCTTAGTATGTTCTGTAAATAAGAAAGAGTGAGAGATCTTTTAAGTCAGCACAGCTCTGAGGAAGTACCTGACCCCAGACAATTGGCTTGATCAGAAAAATATTTACTGAACAAAACCCACTTTGCTAGGTGCCATCTTCCCTACTGAGGAAAGCTGTCCTTACCTTTTAGAAAGGAAGCAACCATTGGAATTACCTCTCATTATTCACACCAATGGGTGTGCTTTCTTCCTTTCCTGGTAGGTGTGAGGCCCTCCTTCCTGTAGAGAGTGGGCATTCTGAAACAAGGACTGTTCTCTAATAAGTGTATAAAAATCTTTTATTTGTAAACATTTGCATCCACCACAAGGCTAAACTACAGATACTGTGGAAAACTCCATAAAATGAGAACTGTGTGAGAGAGGTGTGAAAACAACCTGAGAATTCTCTCCAAAAGCTGGACTTTGCTCCCCACCCCCACCCAGGGAGCAGCTGGAGGTATCAGAGCAGCTGGAGGCCTTGGAACAGCTGGAGGACTTGGAGCAGCTGGCTTGCATTGCAGTCTCTGAATAGGGAACTTAGTCTCTGGTGACTTGACAGATAAACATTTCCCTGCCTCACAGACGAAAGCTATTGTGGCCTTCTCAGGGTCTGACAAATTATGTGTCAGATAGCTTTGCATGTAAAATTTAGTATGTTGTGCACAAATCCTCATTCCACAGGGCAGTCACCTCAGCTCAGGATGGTAACTCCAGGGCCTGGGGTAGTGGGTGGCTGGCACAGTGTCTATGCCAGCCTAGGGTGGGCAGCAGGATCCTGGCCGAGCCAGAGGCAGGACAGGAAGCTGGCAATGTATCTATCACAGGTTCTTCTCCAGGGGGAGGCAGACCGAGGGTACATGGAAGGCAGAACAGGGAGCAAGGGTACCTCCACCTCTGTAGGCTTGTTCCAGTCAGTGTTCTCTGTGCAGGCATAGGCACGAAGGGAACCTTGTTCGGAGAAGGCTGATGATCAGAAAGTACCTGTGGGGCAGTGTGGGTGAGTGGTGTGCAGTGGCTGCTGAGGACTGCAGCATCTCCGTCATCCTCCTGGCCAGAGAACTGTGAGCATGAAAACAGCCATCATCTGCAGAACACCTGCTTCCTGCCAAGTTCTGTGCTGTTTACTGAACCCTGAGCATAGTAGGTCATCAAAAAAGTCTCTTGAATGGAATTATAGTCTTCCTCTCCCCATTCTAAGAGAAGGGGAGTACCTGGAATTTACCCTCAAATGGCCATATGTACACAGCCCAGTGTGTGCAGTGCCTATGTGTAGCCTTATGGGAAGGGTTGCATTGGTAAAAGGCTGTTAGTCAGGCTTGGAGAAAACGGGCCGTTTTCTTGGGAAGGTCTTGAGCATGGCCTTTCTGTTCCCTGTGGTCAAGGCTGGGTAGCCTTCAAAGGTAGAGGGACCTGACTGAGAAGTAGATTTCCAGCACTGTCAGAGAAAGCATTCAGAAGCAGGTGGACCCGGTGAGCAACGGGGAGAACACTTTCTTACAGGACGGAGGTACATACTCAAGATGTGAATCAGGCGTCTCAAGAGGTCAGATCGTGCTGTCCAGTGTTGGATACCTTACCTCATGATGAATAAAGGAAGGGGGGATTGTTCTTGAATTGAGTGGCATGGGGCAGGGACAGAGAATGGGATAGGATTTTTCTCAGACAGGTTTCTCCTGTTTTCTGTCCTTATATGTCCCCCATATGTGACAAGGTGACACCTGCATAGTACGAAACCAGGCTAATAATATGGAGATGCCATTAAAATGAGGCAAAGAAGTTAGTGCTTCTCTTGATCAGGTGTGTTAGCCCCAGTGGTCTTGAGTGGTCTTATTTCTTTACCTTTGAGGGTCATATTTTGTCCTGCTGTGGTATAGCCGTGCAGCTGCCTTAACCTCTAGCCACCTTGAAGTCTGCCTCTCTTTTCCCTGTGTCTGTCTAGGTGACCTCATTTTCTTGAGAAAGTCAAAGGAAGCTTCTTATGTAGGGAAGACTGCAGTGCCTGATACCTAGGTATGCTTTGAAAGGTGGCCGTGGAGGAGGCCGTGGCTGAAGCAGCCAATCAGCCCTGAGTATAGACAGTGGCTGATAGTGACCAAAGAAGATTTGGCTGACAGAGGGAGGAATGTGGTTAGAGTGTAGGCAAGGGTGAGAAAGTTGGAAGTACAGGTAAGCCAGATTTGGTGAGCCCTGGATGGCATCCAGTGAGTGTGGTTTCATCCTGCTAGCAGGAAGCAACCATTGATAGACTGTGCTAGACAGGGGATGCGGTAAGATTCACCCGATGGCAGGCCTAGGGTGACATCATCAAAGAGCAGCCAAAGAGGGAAGTGGCTCTGGAAGCTGTGGTAATAGAGTACACACGAGATCTGGGGTCAGCTGAGCAGTCTGAAAAGAAAGGTGCACAGGGAGCTGTAGTGACAAGAGGACTTGATGATGGCCTTGGTGGCCTTGGGGATGCCTTGACACTGGCCAGAAATAATGACTGAGAACTGAGCACGCGCGTGACCAGCCTGGAGCAGTGGATGAGCCAGAGGCAGAGAGATAGCTGCTGGGTAGTCTGCTTTCAGGACCAGGAGCTTCTACATGGAGTGATGAGCAGGAGGTGTGCTGAGTCAGAGCATAGGAGCTCCAGGATAGTGGAGGCCTCTGCGTTGGTCTTCTGGGATCTGTGTTAAATAGTGTGCATTGCTATTTAAGAAATACTGTTTAATGTTAACCCTAACAACCACCTTACAGTAGTTGCTATCGCTGTCATTGTATTAGTGAAAAGTGAGAGAGCAGAGAGACAGAGACAGAGAGAGACAGAGAGAGACAGAGACAGAGACGCAGAGACAGAGAGAGACAGAGAGGCAGTGGCAGAAAGCAGCAGAGTGGTGTGCCCGGGATCCTTCTATATAAAGCATGTGTATACGTAGGGGCATGCTTCCCTAACAGGACTGCAGTCCACAGCCAAGGCTCACATAAACAGACAGACACATCCAGCCTACAGTGCTCCTGAGCTAGGACTGGTGCACACCTATAATCCTAGCACTTGGGAAACTGAAGCCGGCACATAGTAATCTGAGACTACCCAGGGCACCGCAGCGAAGTCCTGCCCAATTCTTTCTTAATCCATAAAAGAATTTGGAAAGGGAACCAAAAAAAAAGCAGCACCCACTGCCTTTCTCCTGCTTTCTTTCCTGTCTTCCTGATGTCTGTCTAACCCATTCCCTTGCATGACCACTCCACATCCCCCGAATGTGCAGGCCTCCAGAGGCCATCTTCTCTACCTAGCCTCAGACTACCTTTGCCTTTCTCTTCTGTGTTTGCCATGATTCCCTCTCTTTCCATCTACCCTCTATCTAGCTGTCAGGCCTCCCTCTGTACCATCCCCCTTTCTCAATATCTTCACGTTCTCTATGCCCCCCCCAACCCCCGCTCCCTTCACTCTGTACAAATTGTCTTCAGCTTTCCAGTTGAGATTTCCCAGCTCCCTTTTCTCTACCTCAGCTCTGAGCTGCCCTGAGCCAGCTGTGGAAGAAAGGACAGGGAGACAGGACAGTGACAGAGTTTGAAGGTCACTTTGACCAACGAGTGAAAGAGTAGTCTTTGATGGATCTCATATTAGTAAATTTTACCCCCTATATGTGCGCATATGTAAACATATAAAATATGTGTTTTGTATGCATGCAATATAAATGAATGGAACCATAGACAACAGAAGCAGAATACATTGAAGGGAAAGGACAAAGCAAGCTCCTCCAGGGTGAGGCCTCTTTCTGCCTCCCTGGCTCTCCACTAGTCAGAGAAGCCAGAACCTCTTCCCCAAGGCTGCCATAAACTTCTCTCTGTGTGTGAGGGATCCTTTCTCTGAACTGCCATGTCTGATAGTATGTGGCTTCAGAGCCCTTCATTTCAGTGCCAAAAGATCCCAAACAGGTGTTGCTGAGTTTGCCTCTCAGTCACACGTATGTAAGGCCACACCCTTTTTGTCCAGTCTTGTTTCTACACGGCTGTACATCTTCATTGAGCCTAGACCTAAAAAGATACACTTTCCATGCCACACGTCTCGGTCTTTGCTTCTGAACACTCCTCTGTCACTAAACCTTTGGTTAAATCCATTCTCTTTTCTTGGTCAACTGGCTTTTGTGATGAGGCATTGTCTGAAACTCTAGTGATGGAGCAGAGGTGCTGCCCCACTTCACCCACTCGGGAACAAGGAAACACCTTGAACAAGTGGACATGATGTCACTTTCTTCTTCAAAAAATATCTGCATGTGTGTTGGTTTTTCTTCAGATCAGAATGCACATCTAACATAATGCCTGACCCTAGAAATAATATGTTTTAGATTCAAATGCCAGCTCCACCACCAGCCTGGCCTGAGAAAGCTGCTTGATCCCTCCAACTCCATAGTGTGATCTGTACAACCCTAAGAGCCAGCTCATCTGACTGCCATCGGACTGAAGGAGATCCCACAGGGAGAGTGCAGTATCTGTGCATAGACACTGCCAAGCTCAGAAAATGCTTAGCACAGTCCAGCTATTCTTTTCGTTATTTGTATAAAATTATTAATTCTATTGATTAAAATATAGTGATGAACTATCCTCATAGAAGTCTAGTAAGGACTAGGTAAGGCCCTGTCTCAGGGTTTTATTTTTTTGTTTTGTTTATTTGTTTGTTTGTTTTTTGTTACAAATGGAGGTGCCCAGCTTGGTATTTGCCACTCAAGGTCACACTGACCTAAGCAGGACTGAAGCTCAGTGATGGCTGGAATTGCTGTCAGGACTTCTTTGTCCCACCAATGCCTTACCCCCGCTCCAGAGTGCATGGTGACTCTTGGGGGGTGCAGACCCAAAGTTCATACCTATGCCCAGAATGTCGTTGGATCCCCTCTGGGTGGGAAACAGGTTAAGGTTTTAAGTCATTCAATGGAACTTGGACAGCGCTTCTTTAATCTGGAAACATGGTGCTGTCTCCACAGCACAGCGCAGCACAGCCCCGCAGCACAGCCCCGCAGCGTTCCCTTGTGCTTTGCAGAGAAGATTCAGGATGCTGTCTGCCTGGGTCTGCTGAAGACCCCTGCAGCCAAGACCATGCACAGGGAGTTTCAGATCCAAGCAGGGGCTGTGAGAAGAAACAGATAAAGATCCCATACTCACCCCAAACTGAGGGCCAAGAGGAAGCAGGGATACTGCACAGACCAGACACTGAGGCACTACTAGCCCAGACCACAGTCTGTCCTGCCCAGATCAACAGTTTGAAACTCTTCCATCCAAGACCATCTCATCCTGTGACTCCCTTTTGCACATGTGACAAAATATGTCATCTGTCCCAAACAGAAGAGACTTGCTTAATATACCGTGGCAACCCTGAGCAGACCATGCCGTGGACTCCTGCACACACTTGCAGTTCCTCCCAGCTTCTTGTTTTCCTTCTATCACAAATACTTAGCATGTATTTGGAAAACAGTGCATGAACCACCCGGAACGGATACAAAGACAAAGACCAGGGAGCCCAATCTTGTTCGTAGGTGAGAACCTGCCCCACTCATGCCCAGGACACATACTGATGCATCAGCCTGCTCCATGCACTCAGACCCTGAGCTCCTGGTTTGAGGGAGGCATCTACTGCTTAGGGCCTGCTGATCTGGCTGTTGTAACCTGATATGAAGGAGAAACCAACTGTAAGGAATGGCAGTCCCCTCTGGCTTCTTGTCTCTCCGGCTGTACTCACTGCTGCCTCCAACCCTCTCCTTCATGCTCTCCTTATCTCCATAGCCAGGCAGTGTGTCTGTGACGTCAAGGGTGAAGGCTGCCTTTCATGCCTTCTTGATCCCCTCACCAGCCAAAGGAATGCTAGAGTGGCTTTATGGGTTTCTCCATTCATTCTTCTAACTGGGCATTCATGCAGCAGTGGGTTAGAACAGAGACAGACACGGCAGTCCATAGCATTGTTTTTAATGTTTGTAAAAGTCATGGGAAGCATGGGTCAAGGGTTCTGGGGCTAGTCTGCTATGCTACCCTAACCAAATCCCAGCTCTACTTCCTGCTGGGAGACAACAGAAAGAAGCCTTCTCTCTCTCAGTAACACACTGGGCTATGGTAATGAAGACAACAGACACCAACATCATGGTATTGTCTGTAGATTAAGTGACTCAGTATTTATAAAATCTCTTTATACCTACTGTTGACCTGAGAGCAGCGATCAGCACATAGTAGGTGCTCTGGAAAGTTAGGGAATGGTGGCATCATGATTCCCAGTGTAGGTTAGGCTGTGATGGGGATGGCCCATCCAGGAAGAGGGCAGTGACTAAGCAGTAGTGTAGATAGGAGGTGAACCTGCTCTGTTGGTGTTTCCGCTTCTGCCCTGGCTACTGTTGGCCATCTTTCACAGAGACATGGAAGAAAGGAGCAGGTGGGGATAAGTCTACCTCTTATGTGATTGGCATGTTGTTAAAAGAGCATTGGTGAGAAAACAGTGCCTGGTGGATGTCTATCCCTGGCAACAAATGTAAGACCTGGGGCTAAGGAGAAAATCTATGTCTCACCTGTAGTTTTCTGAACTTGATAAAATGTCGCAGAATTCCCTGTTTCATAAGCCAGGTGTTAAGAACACTTGATGAGAAGTCACTTTGACCCTGGAGTCTGACTGTGGACATCAGATCAAGGATTGAGGGCCAGGATCAGAGGCAAAAGACATTCCTCTAGGAGTCCAAGCTGAGTGTCCGTACAACATTCTGAAGAAGTCACATCTAAACTAAACTGCTGGGGGCAAAACAAACAAACAAAAAAAACCCCATACAATTAACACAGAAGTCCTCTGTCCTTCCTGCCAGAAGCCTTTGCCCAGGTAGCAGGCTGGGGTGGACATGCTTTCCCGAGTTGCTCTTCAGGCAGCAGAAGGGAAGGAAGACTCGCCCTTGTTGCTGAGATGCAAGAGCCCTCAGCTGCAGTGGCAGCCCCTTCTCTTGACTAAGTCACTTCTAGATTTCACCCTGTGAGTTGGGATGCTTTTGGCTTCAAGTGAACATCACCCCACATTGAGTAGCCTAAACCAGGGGAGCAGTCACTGTTTTCTGGAGAGGGGTCCCAAGAGCCATCACTCCCAGGGCTACCTCTACAACTGTACTGTACTGGGGTGGTTTTCTGGGTGTTCTTGGTTCCAAAGAAGGAAATGTCACACACTCACAAGGGGCCCAGAGGCAGAAAGAAGCGGGGCAGCCTTGGGCTTCTCCTTACTCCGCAATGACCACTCTAGTAGGGCACACAGGAGGAAAGGGTGGAGGAGAGCGGCCAGCAGGTACCCATGCAAACTGGGGACTAAAGAAAAACAAGAACTAGATGTGCTAAGTCAGTGGAGAGCAGCACCCAGTGGTCAGGAAGGATAATGGGTCTTCTGGCCACTGACACAGGTGAGTCCAGGTTTCTTCATTTCTTGCCATTGCTTTCTCACATCAGCTCAGAAACTAGAATGTTGTCCTAAGAGGCATCCTAGGCAAAAAAAAAAAAAAAAAAAAAAAATCTGGGTGGCAAGTGAATCCTGGTGCCCAAACTGCCCACAGCACAGGCCTAGTACCCTCGCCTCACCCTTCTCCAACACGCTGGGTTCCCTGGTCACTGCTGAGCCCCTAGCCAGTGTCTAGTCTCTTAGCTTGCCATGCCTGGCTTCATTGCCATGGTGTGTAGGGGTAATGGCTGTTCAAGGCTGGGCTACTATACATCTCTAGATGGTGGGTGTCTGCAGGCAGGCATATTTTTTAACAAGAAGGAAAAGTGAAGCTTTGACAAACAGTAAATAAGAACCAACCACAAGCCATAATGCCTCTCCTCCACCCCCCACCTCTCCCTCCCCCTCCCCCTTCTCCTTCTCCCTCTCTGCTTCACTGTCACACCCCTCCGCCCCGCCTAGCCCCATTTGCTCTCATCTGTTGGCTCACAAGAAGTAGTTTACAAGAATGAGAATCAAAATCCCAGTCATCAAGCCAGCTGAGTGCCCCTCAAGTGTCTGAGAGACCCCATTCCCCTAACATTGCCACAGGAGGACCTTGTCTTTGGCAAGGGAGCACCCTGAGTACCTCCTTTGGGCTCAGAATTGACTGTAAGTTGACAAGCTTCCGAAAGACCCCACTGCCTAGAAGATGCTGTGACCTGCAGAGAGTGCCTGCCCAGCCAGGGCCATATTTAGAAGTTCCTGGAATATTATGAAATTAAGAACTTGAAAAATGAGGTGGTAACATTTTGATGTATTTTACATGTATATGCTTGAGGCCCCATCACAAATGTAATGGAATAAGGTTATATTCCCTACAAAATAAGTACAGGATTTGCCAGTATACTGACTTAGAGTGGCAGTGCTGGCCACATGATCCTATAGTGAGTGGGACACAGACTGGAGCTTGTGGTGAACTTGGTAACGGTTCACCCCAGGAAGTCTCTCTGGAGCTATAGCTCAAGCTTTATTTGGCCTTTGCCCCATATTTGGTCCATGCTCCTTTGTAAATCGACACATAGGGGAGCCTGTTAAGCCAGCATTTTGTATTGTTGACTAGTCCCAGGGAATGAAAGGGGCTGTGTTTTCTTGAGGTGCCAGAATCGTGTGGATTTTCATGAATCATAGGTTCATGACAATAGGTAGTCCCAGCGGCATCTGTCCCACCTAACCCCACCATGGAGACCAAATGAGTGTATGTAAGGGCTTTGCAGTGTCTCCCACGAGGTGGGATTGTGTCCACAGCTTTCTGTCACTCTAATGAAGTACCTGATGAAATTAATTTGCAAGAAAAATAGTTTATTTTGGCTCACAGATTTGGAGCACCTGCACGGAGATCAGAGAATCACAGAGCGTTAGTCTGCTGGTGCACGTGTTCTGTTAAGAGTGAGAAATACATGGTAAAGCAAATGTATATCCTGAGTCAGGGAACAAGAGGAAGGAAAAGTCTGGGTATGGCAGCACACTTCGCTAACTCCAACGACTCAGGAGGCAAGATGATCTCTTTTTGAGTTCCAAGGCAGCAGTGAAACGCTATCTTAAAAGGTGACTCGAGGCTGGAGAGATGGCTCATTGGTTAAGGGCATGTGCTGCTCTTTCAGGAGACTCAGGTTCAGTTCCTACTGCCCACATGCTGACTCACAATCTTCTGTAACTCCAGTTCCAGGGAAACCAACATCCCCTTCTGGCCTCCACAGACACCAGGAAACATAGTATACAAACATACACACATTCAGTCTAAACACCCAGACACATAAAATAATAACTTTTTAAAAGAAGACAAGGAAGGGGCTAGGGTCCACTTCCAGGGCTCATGTCCAGTGACGTAAGAATCACCCATAATGCCTTGTTTCCTAAACGGTACACCTCCTCCCAATGTCACCACACCATCCAGGAAAGCATGGACCTAAGGCAACACCATGCATCCTTGAAGGGAGAAGCAGTGTGTACCTCACCCTCAATACCCACAGCTGTTTGTGTGTGCACCTACTCCTGGTTCCTCAGCATCTCTCCCCCTTTGCTTTATCTGCTGGGAGCCAGCGGTGGTCTACCACTACTCCCAGAAGCCTCTCATGGTGAGTTAGGATCCTCAGCCTGCAAATGATCGACAATGCAATCAAACTGGGTTATTATAAAAAGCAGCCGGATGGGGTCTCCTCCATCTTATTGGCCCAGTTAGTAACGAGGCCTGGCGCTGAATCAACCACTGTGACCAAGAGATAAGAGTCTGATTGGCTGAGGGGTTCCCAGGACATGAGTGAATTTCTCATAGGGAAACCAAGATATCACAATAAGAGATGAAACAGCAGTGGAAGCTGGGAAGCCATTATAAGCCACCTTATGTCTTCCCTTGACTTTGGCCCTGAGAGGTGTACCTCTACGTGGAAAGGGATTCATATAGTGATTGAAGGGCAGCCAGGCTTCTAGTATGTACATGATAACCAATACTGGCCTGGAGCCAGTATTCCTATTCCCATGGTGGATGGTCCGGGGCCTCCTGGATCCCAAGTTACAGAATACATGGTCAGCCCACCTCCCATTCTGCTGGCCACACCTTGTTTCCCACGGGGGCTAATGATGGGGCAGTGATAAGGGTAGAAATAAAGGGCAGAGATGGGCAGTTAGCAAGGGACTGGGGACTTTCCCAGCCTGCCTAAGCCAGCCGGGGCCACCAAGATGAGCCTTATTTTAGAGTTCCTGGGAGTGGTAAGGTCATCCAGCAGGGCTAGAGCCAGGCTTCTAGACCAGGCAGCATGGCTGGGTGTCCTGGCCCTTGCCTGCCTCTTGGCTGCTTTGGTACTTGAGGCTTACCACGTAACTGAGCTTCTCACTCGAAAAACAGAAGTGATAATGGCGCCTAGCACACAATGGTCCTGGCCAGAATGAATTAACACGTGGCAAAGGCTGCACACAATGCCAGCTCCTCGTCAGAGCTTCACAAAGGCCTGCTGTTACCCTGGTGGCCTCACCTCATGATGAGCCAGGTCCAAAAGCCCAAGGTTCACAGTTGCTCAAAACCAGAGACGCAGGGGCCACTGGGCTACCACAGTTAAAGAGATGGAGCCAGGGATAAGGAGCCGAAGCACGCGCTGCTTTCTTCACCTTTCAAGGAGACAAGGGCCTTCTACTGAACCAGGCCCAGAAAGGCATGGGAGAGGAGCCCAAAAGCATGGACCCCAGGAGGGAAGGAAAACCTCAGAAAGGAGAAGAGTGGCAAGCACGGCTGTCTGACTGCCACGTGGGGAACACTGAGTAAAGTTAGAGTCACTCTGTCAGGTGTGCTAGCCCTGGAAGGGTCTGGCCCAAAGCACACATACCAGAAATGGCAGCTACTTTATTTCCAAGGATGTTATTCCCCACCCCTCCAACCAAAAATGTCTTCCCTTCTGACATCTATACCATTCATTCATTCATTCATTCATGAATTTGCTTTCCCCTGCTATGTGCCAGCAGAACTATAAGCATTGTACCCACTGTGGAGAATAAAGAGGAAACAGGACTCTGGCCCCAAACTCAGCTGCTAAGCAGAAGTGCACACACACACACACACACACACACACACACACCATAGTTTTAGGGAGCTGAATGGGGCCTTCCCTGATCTCTGCAGAGAACAAAGTGAGTGTGAGAAATGAGAGGGGTGAGAAGGGGAAGAGTGTTTGGGAGAGGTGGAACTGCATGTGCAAAGGCTATAAAAGCCGGGGGTCAGTGTCAGAGGTACCCAAGAGCCGTGAGGAAGAAGAACAGAGGGAGAGGCAGGGCAGCCATGTGAGAAGAGCCCCTAAGCATGGAAGGCAGTTGGCTTTGTTCCCGGCTCAGCCACTGCAGGCTCAAAGCAGGAGCGAGCATGGCTTGCTTTGGAGGCTCACTGTGTTCGGCGAAGAATGCACAGAGCAGTTATCAGTGATATCCTGCAATGGAGAGGGATGCTGTCAGCCCAGAAAGAGAATGGCCTTGTTCTGCGTCTGATATAGTCTGCCTGACCCAGTACCCCCTGGAAAAGGATGCTGAACCCTGAAGATGTCTTTGGGGAGCAGATGGAGACCCTGGTGCCCCAGGCCCTGTCTTCCCCACACTGGGCATCTCAGGAGAAGTCACTTCCAGGTTATGCAACCAACCAGGTTATGCTGCTGCCTCCTCTCCACAGTGCCAACTTGACTCAGCCCCACCCCTGGCCTCAGTGCCCTCATCTGTAAGTCAGGAAAGATCACATATTCGTGATTAATAACCAAAAGTCAGTTCTTGCAACACTAGTTCTCCAGCAAATGCTACAGTGGCAAGGGGACCCACAGACCCTTCCTGGCCCACACTGTAAGCTGTGTCACTGAGCCCGTGTGCTAGCAGCCCCAGCTCTTCCCTTCCTCAGCAGCCCTGAAGCAACCATGGATTCCTGAGGACATGTAGACTAGGATCATTTGCACAGACAAAGTTCCCTCCCCCAAGATCTCTAGCCTGAGGTCCCCAGGGCAGAGTCTGAAAATAGCTCAGTGCCGAATTCAGTCTCTCTTCCAGCTCTGTGGGGCCCTGCTGCTTCTCCTGATTTCTGTCTTCCTCTCAGCTTCCTGCTGCACTTCCAGAGCAACCCCCACTTGCTCCACAGAGCCCAAACCAGCTGGTTCTCCTGATGACAAGTGGCCAAGGAATAGAAAGGTGGCTGGCTCTCTCTTAGCCCAAGGTGGCTGTCTGAGAACAGTGAACCTGTAGGCCAAGGCTCTTGCTAGGGGCTCAGTTTCTGTTTTCCATCTGTGTTTGTGGGCCTGATTGATGATGTCCTGGACACGTCCTCCAGGAACCAAGTCCAGGCGTTCCACTCTGCAGCAGGAACCTGGTACTGAGGTCACAGAGTAGGATATCTCCTCATGGAGAACCACAGAGCACAGCCTTTGCAGGCAGACAGGGCCAAGGGTGCAAGAGGCCCCCCATCTATTAGCTCTGTGACCCTAGGCAGGGTCTTTAATTACTCTTGTCCTTGGTTTCCTTATTAGTAAGATGTAAATAATATCGGTATGTCTCTGGCAGGAGATAGGCTTATCTGCCATAACAGCGATGCCCCACATCACAGCAACATATCCATAGATATCCTTTTCTTTCTGGCAGGGTAGAACCCTTCTTGTTGCTGCTCTGACACACACAGGGTTTCTACTCCCACTGTGGTCTGAAACTATTCTAACTACCCCTGCTAACCAGCAGCCACGGAGGTGGGAAGGTGTAACACAGGAGTCTGGTGTGCCAAAGGATACTCTCTGTTGGTAAAGAGTCAAATACAGATAGCATGGATCACCCATTAGTGAGAATATAGGTCCAGGCCATACATTTCGTCCATCTCTCCAGGAGGAGGGGCAATAGACTGTAGATGGCCTTGCATGCTAGGCAAAGGAGTACAGACTCCAAAGGGTAGGTCACATGGTATCTAAGTTAAGGGAAGACTTAGGGCCTCCCTTGCACTCTGCTCACCTCCAGGAATAGCAAAAAGGAGCTGAACACCCATGTGCCTGGTGCTGTTTCTAGCATTTTCCATATACTAGCTCATGCATGCCCTCTCTTTTGCCCCTATAAGAGCAGATGTTTGACACGACCATGTACGGGTGATATATCAGCTCTGTGACAAGTCTATGGTTTAGAAATACTAGTCAGTGGTCAAACCCAGGCAATGTGGCTCACCATTAGTGAGGAGGTGGGCCCAGGTCATCCATCCCCACCTGAGGAGCCACAG
>NW_028227265.1:35377692-35600192 GCF_978045245.1 Mus caroli | reverse complement strand
CTGGCAGTAATTCAGGAGGTCACTCTAGTAGTGTCCCTTCTGTCTCTGAACCTCACACTTCCCATGCTGCTGGAACACTCTTGTGCAAGGTTTTACATGGGTCTGTGCTTCCATTTGTCCTAGTACCTACCTGAGAATGGAGTTGCAGGACCATAGGGCCGAGCATGATAATTGTATAAAATCCCAAGAACACTTTCCAGTATCAAGAACTACACCAGAAATGGGTAAGGCTCCACCCAAGACACTCCCACTGACATAAGGCTCTGCCCTGAGACACTCCCACTGACATAAAGCTCCGCCCTGAGACACTCCCACTGACATAAAGCTCCGCCCTGAGACACTCCCACTGGCATAAGACTCTGCCCTGAGACACTCCCACTGACATAAAGCTCCGCCCTGAGACACTCCCACTGGCATAAGGCTCTGCCCTGAGACACTCCCACTGACATAAGGCTCTGCCGTGAGACACTCCCACTGACATAAGGCTCTGCCCTGAGACACTCCCACTGACATTTGGGTTGTTATTCTTTTTCATTTTTGTTTTTCTATTCCTTGATGACTTGGGAATTTTAACACCTCTTAATGTGCCTTTTGGTCATCATTCTGTTGTAAGATATGTTTTGACCTTTTATTCTCACTATTTATCAGGGCTTTATTAATGAATTATAAAGGAATTTTTAACTTTTGGTAATTATTGGGGGCAGTAGTGCCATGGTGCACTGCTGTGGAGGGCAGAGGACACTTGCAGGGGTCGACGATCTCTCCTTCTACCATGTGGGTCTCAGGATCAAGCTCAGGTGGCCAGTCTCAGCCGCACGCAGTTTGACCGCACGCAGCTATCTTGCTGGCCATTTGGGGATTTTTATATCCTGCATACAAGTCCTTTGTCAGCTATGTATAGACTATGTATAGAATGCCTTTAGGAAAGAAAACGTTTTAAATACATTAGTTGGGGATGTTGAGTTGCCAGCTCTTGCGCTTCTCCTCACCCCTCTTCCTGCTTTTGAGTGTTGAGGGAGTATCTGCAGGTCAAGGAACGTCATAGACATCCACTCTCCAGCTCTCGGGACGTCACCTCTGCCCTCTGAGCCTTATTTTTATGAAGTCTAAAATGGGGATGTAAGTCGCCCACCTCTTTGGGCTGCTGTGACAGTAACATGAGCTAGTGTCCAGCTCCTAGCAAAGAACATCACAGCTGAGACATACCCTGTCACTAAGGCTAGCAGTGCCCCGGGCTCCTTCTGTCTCCCTCAGGATAGAGAAAGCCTCAGCTTCCTTCCCTTGTGTAAGTGAAACCTTGGCTTCGCTTCTACACCCCACTTCCTGGTCACAAAAGGCTTTTAAACCAGCCTCTTCCTCTGAGGGCCCAGATAACTTCCTCTCCTTCTGACCAGCATCATCCCCCTGCCTCCACTTCCCTATTGTCTACCCTGTGTGTTGCTGCTGCAATTACCAAGCTGCTTTTCTAAACTAGAAACTTGGGGCTTCTGGGTAGGTGTTCAGGGGAGACTACTTTGTAAGGGCAAGGCTTGGTTATAAATGGTCTCACCTCTGAGTTTAACTAACAGGCTCTATTCTTAGCCAACCAGCAAGTCCTTCTGCCTTACCTCCTAGAGCCTCCATTGGGCCTCCCTGGCTGTCCTTACTAGAGACAGGCCATTCCTTTGCCTTTGGCAGGGCCCAGTCCTTCCATACGTGATCAGAAAATTCAATTATAAAGCCAATTACCGATTTCCTGAGCTTTACAAGGAGACATGAAAGTTTGATTAAGTTTGAATTCCTCTGTGGCTAATTGCCAGCCAAGGCCAACTAGGCTGTGGGAGACTTTTGTTCTTGATTCTGGTTTTTTGTTTTGTGGCAGTGTTCCCGGGATAGGGGAAAGGTTTTGTGTTGTGGTCTTTGTAGCCTCCTTACTTGCTGAAAGGCTCTTCCTCCGTTGTGATGCATGAGATGTAAATCCCCCAAAGACTCGTTGCCAGGGTGACAGTCTCCGGAATTGAGCTCAGCTAAACAAAGTCCTTCGGATTTGAAGGGAACAGTGTTTATTTCCCATGCAGAGGCAAGCTCTAGTGCCCACAACAAGGCTGTGTTCAAGGACGCCTGCCTGCGTGAACAGGGACACAAAAGCAGCTCGCTGGTCCCCTCCTTGGCTGCGGCAGTATGGCTGGGCTCTGGCTGCTTCCCACCCAACACAAAAGCACGGGCAGATGCTAAGGCCACAGAACGTGGCTTCAGAGGGTGCCTCCGACCAGATGGTCCCCTGGCCCAAGAACCTGCAGCGCTGGCCCTCAGCCAGTGGCAGTCTGCTGAGTGCCAAAGGCAAGGCAGAGGGGAGGTGGAGCTGGGGAGCCACCCTGTCCCTAGCAATACACCTAGCTAGTTCAGCCACTTCTGGGAAATGGAACTGACCTGTGGTCAAAGCAGACTGGAGCTCCATGTCAATGTCTGTGTTGGCTCTGGGGTACCATTTCTTCCCCTAGGAATAGAAGGTGGTGACCCCCAGTTTTCTGGAAGTGGTTGCCATCATAGACCTCTTCTTGAAAGGTGTGCATTATCTAAGAAACTCAAAACTACTGCCCATGAAATTCCTTACATAGAGATAGAGCCCTTTGTCTTTTCTAAGCGCGTAGGGTTCTAGGGCTCTGCTTAACGTCCTAGTACCCCTGGAGGAAGAAACATCTACCCACAAAACATATTAACCCTTGGTTAGTGGGCACTAAGGACAAAGCCCAACATGGGTCAGATAAACCTCACCTCCTTCTAAGCTCCATTGTGTCCCAAACTTGTGACCTCTTACCTCAGATATCCTTGGCAGTGCCCCACAAAGCATCCTGCCTTATCTCCTCATCCACACAGCAACCTCAAGAGTCAGAGTCATAAGTACAGACCAGGAAGCCATGGCTCAGAATGGCCAGCCACTTTGCCCAGCCTCACACAGCTGCCCAATGCATGGATGTCTTGGGCACAGCACACCTGCTTGCTTTGATTGGCTTGTTTGTGTACGTGTCTGTTTTTAGGAGGTGAGAATTTTTGCAAAGTCTGAATTTGGGTGTTGGGTTTTTTTTTCTTTTTTAATGAAACTGTACAGCTTCCTAGTAGAGTTGTAATTAGGAAATGCTGTGTTAGTCAGCAAGGCAGAATTGAAAAATAACCAGGCAGTGCTAGATGGGGTGCTTTCCCCCCTCCTTAGAAATTTCAGTTTTGCCACACTGGGGGAGAGGGAGTTGTGAAGAGAGGGAAGATGCGTGCAGCTGAGCAGGACAGCGGAGGCTGTGCTCCTGCTTTCTACAGAATTCAAAAGCAACAAGAATCCTTGTGAGAGCTGCTTTTCCTATCTGTCAAACAGGGGTGAGGTGAGGAGGGAGCAGGTGAAGGAGGAGGCTAGGAGGCCAGGCCTCTTTGTCAGGAAGGGATAGGTTACTGCAGAGAACTGCAGAGAACCCTATCGTCACCTCCGTGCCAGCAAGCCAGTGGCACTGGGAAAGGCCACAGCAGCACCTACACGCTGAGTGTACATATGCCAGGTGGTGTGCCAGGGACTCTGTTTCTGGTTTTATCCCAGCCAGCAGGCTCCATTTAATCGCCATATGTTTATCTTAGTGTGAATCCAAGAAATAATAATTGTGCAAGGTATGGACTTGAACTTTGTTTAAAGTGAGTTAGATAAATGAAACATCTTAAGAATGTGAGGGCCTGTGGCATCTCACAGGTGGAGCAGATATTCTGGCATAGGGCCAGAAAGGTCTTGGATGCTGGGGAAACTCACCGTATTCCCCCCAGTTATGGAAAAGGAGCCTGAAGCTCAGAAGGACTGAGCAACATTTCCATGTGACCTAGCTGATAGCTGGCAGAGCCAACACTCAACTCTGCAGATCAGATGAGAGCCCATGGCCCAGGAAAACGTTCTCATCTTTGCTGTGCCCTGGCTTCCACCTTCCCAGAGCTGCCCACTGCAGAGATTCTTTTTTTTTTTAACTCTTATGACGCAGACCATGCTCTGGGGAGTTGGGGCCTGAGTCGTGCTTCCTCTGAACCAATGCACAGGATCCACTGAAAAGCCCTTTCAGAAGGGGCTGGCATGATGCTGCATGTGCCTGGCAGAGCTGTGGTTGCCAAGCATTGACTGAACCACCATGGTTCCACACAACCCAAAGGGGCCTGTCCTTTCTTCCCTGGTCTCTGCATCTCTTACTCCCTCTCTTGTCTCTGAATGACTTTCTATAATGAGCTATGCACTTGATACATCAAATAACTCAGGGGTTTTTTTTTTTGAATGCCTCTTTCTGTAAACTGTAACCTCCAAGCTACGCTCACAGCTAATTGTGCAGAGCTGGCCACGTTTTTAAATGTGCACTGGGCTCTAGCCGAGGGCCCGCTCTGCCCAGAGCAGCAGGTGGGGAAAGGGCATTTTCAGCAGGATGGAAATCAGTTGGTACACAAGCAGCTCGGCCAGGTTTATGGCCCTGCTGGGGGAAATCAGCACAGCTTACCTGAGGAGGGAGCGTTCGCCAGAGCCCAGAAGCCTTTCAGACGCCCACATTTTAGAGCAGGATAGATCTAACCTACAAGCCCCAAAATGAAAAGCGGATGAGTGTGGGCACACATATGTACGTGTGCCTCAACTTTATGAGACTTAGGCCTTCCTCTCATCCCAAAAGTGGCTGCCTGAGTACCCACTTGGCTCTCAGCCACAGCACACCTGTAGCCAGCTGTACAGCCCAGAGCAACTGCCACCCACCGACTGCTCCTCAGGCTCCCCTGTCCGCAGTAGCTTCTGTTCCTTTAGCCCTCACAGCACCTAGAGCCCTTCAGAGCTTACAGTGGGAATGCTGACATTTGGGGAGTCGCACAGTCTGCGGCAGAGTTGGGATAGGAATCTAAGATGACCTACCTCCAGCTTCCTCACTGAGTGTATCTGATAAATGAGGCATGTTAGAAACATGATGGCACGGAATGAACAGAAAGGAATACAGGTTGGGAAGCTTGTCTGCGTGCCTTTGTGAACCAGAAAATGCAGTTATCCTCATCCGCAAAATGGGTTGATGCCTTTGAGCGCATCCCTGAAAAGCAAATGATAATACTCGGAGGTGAGTGTGAAGATTGCCTGAGAACGGGAGCTTGAGCCCACCAGCCTCTTATGTAAGCTGCCTTCAGAGTTGCCAACTGACCCAACAACAAGAGGAATTTTTCTGAAACATTATGTTACAAATGAGCTTGACTTTCTCCCACTGATTTCAGCACTGCAGCACAGCACAGTTTTAGTTTTAGGCCCCAGGTCCCTGACATACTAGTGTTGGCCTGCCTTCTCCCAAGTGGCCAGTCTCACCTCCCCCCACCCAGTGCAAGGACCGAATCTCTCAGGTTCCCAAGTGCTCTACTGTTAGCCCAGACTGTGTGAGTACAACTGACTTGGCAGACAGGGAACTAGAAGAGCTCAGTGGTCCAGACAGCAGAGCTTGAGGCCCGACTAGAGCACGGCACCAGAGCTGACTCTGCCTTTGTTACACTGTTAAACTGTTTCCTTGGCCTCCAGCAATCAGTCCTCTCTGAGCAGATCCCAGTGACTTGAGTTTTCTTGTGAGGATTCCGATGTATCCAGAGGAGGTACTGGGGAGCCCAGGCACTGGTGTAGCTGCTGCTTTTTGTTGGTCTGAGGAGTTAGTCAGACCCCAGCTGCACTTGTTTGGTCATCCTGGCCTTCCATGAAGACTACAACTAAGCTCTGATGGCGTTGGCTGAGAGATTTGGCAGGAAAGTTGTAGGTGTGTGTAATTTGTAAGGCAGTGGCTACTGAAGTGAATTTTTTTAATTAAAAAATATGGTATTTACTTAGAAATATTCAGAATATCAACAAAACAGCTGCAGCT
Organism: Mus caroli; assembly: GCF_978045245.1. NCBI lineage: Eukaryota > Metazoa > Chordata > Mammalia > Rodentia > Muridae > Mus > Mus caroli. Next base: position 35,594,325 of record NW_028227265.1, on the reverse strand, counting down.
TTCTCTTTAGAAACACAGTGATTTTTCAGTTAACAGAATAATTATTCCATATAAGCTCTATGGAAGGCAAGTGAGGATCTAGAGAACTACTGGTCCCTGGATAAGTAATGGGTGCCGTGCAGCAGCAAGAGTCCCCATAACAGTTCACAAACCCCGACTATACCACACAAGGTTAGCGCCATAGGAAACACTGCCAGGGCAGCAGGGCTGACAGAACCAATTTCCTCATGGTCCTCTTCCTCATGTTCTTTTCCTTGTTCTTTGCAGACGTGGCGGCCCCCTCCCCTTCCCCCTGCCTCAGATTCCCTTTATGTCTGCAGGCAGCCGTCTCCCTCCTCTATTCTTCTTTGCACTTAGCAACCATCTTTTCCCAAGGCTGCTTGTCATCTGCGCCTATGTCCTCCCATATATCTCCAGTGTCTACACAACACCGGTGGCTAAGCAGAGATGTTTTCCTCTGATCTGGGGTGATGCCCCGGAAGAGAAGGCAGAGGAAGGTGACCTGCTATGGCTACTTATGTGACTTCACCTTTGCTCTTACTGTGCCAGCTCTAGCCATGGCTCAGGTAGGATACATCAGAAAGACTTACTCTTCCTTCTCAGTCTTTTCAAGGCTTAGACACAGAAACTCATCCCCCAACCAATTGATGTGATTCAGAGCCCAGTGAGATACTCTGAGGAAAGCTAGGTGTTGAAGCAGATAAGAGGCATTTTCTGAACCAGACTCCACCAGTGTATCCAGCCTTGCAGAGTGTCACAGGTGTGCCTGAGGAACCACCTCCAGTCATTTCCTGAGTGGCAGACCCAAAGGAGGAGAAAATTGAGAAGTATCAAGAAGGGGCAGAGATGAGTGTGCATCTGGATGGTGAGGCCCTCTGGAGCAGGCAGCTCCTCGGACACTCAGATACCAAAAGCACTTGCACAGGGGCAGCATCATAATGATAATGGACAGTAACTTCAGAGATGCTCCAAAATGACTAAATTCAGAGTGGCTTGCTTTGGCTTCTGCTCTCCTCCTGACCACCACCCTCCATCCCTGAGGGTAAAGCTTCTCCTCTGCATCTTCTCTGCATGAATGGATTAAGCCTCGAGCTAAAGAAGCTGCAGCCTCTGTCTAGTGCAGTTCCTTCATTCCATAGACATGGGATAGGGGAACCGAAAGTCTCCTAATCCTCGGGTTCAATGGTTTTTTCAACCTTTCTTTACCATATTCATTCAACAAATGTTTATCACTTACTATGTGTCTGACTTATTGGATACAAGAGGGTGCCCAGCGTGGGCATTCTGGTGGAGGGGAATAGACTGTAGGTACAACCCACAGAGGGTAGAGGCCACATTCAGTGCCACCTCAACAGAGAGGAACAGAGGTTCTCAGCCCAGACATTTGTGAGCCCCTGTCTGGAATCTCTTTGATTCTCAGTGCCTTTGCCTAGAGTTTTAGAGGCCCAAGTTCTCTACTGAATTCCAGTCTTCTCTCAGGGCTGCTGAAGACCTGGGGCTACCAAGGCAAGTGGGTCACTGGCCCTGCTTCAAGCTGCTAGTCCTGTAGTGTTGTTGAGCCCCGCAGGACACTCTCACCAGTGAAGACAATGGGTACGATAGATGATGGAACTTGAGGTTGAGCTTAACTTTCCAGTTCCTGAGGGAAGAAGGAGCCCTCCGTTACACAATTAGACTCAAAGATCATTTTGTGAGTTTCTCTGGGGAAGGGCAGATATAGGCAAACACGTTACACTTTTCTGATCACATACTGTCTGCAGGCTTCATTTTCAATACTCTAATCCAGATGACTTAGGAGGAGTACTAAAGGGTCTGAAATTCAGATAGGAAACCCAGAACCTCGAGGCCGACCATCCTGTGCTGTACATGACTCACTTCTATAGTGTCCCGTGCCACCCACTTCAGATTTAGCACAAGCTGAAGGCCTGCTGTACCCACACATTGCAGGCTGCACCCATGTGGCTGTGCCACTGTGTCAGTCACACATAGATGCCAAGGGAAGACACTCCCACCTCTGCTGGAACACACCCAGCATCCTTCTCCAAGTACTCTCGAGGTATCAGTTCAGCCAGGAGTCCTAGAGTCCCGGTTCTGGTTACCAGTGACGTCAGCTCCCCTCATGGCTTAGCTGCTATTCTGGTTTTCCTGTTGTGGTAAATGCAAACCTTGAGAATGAATTCTGGGCCGTTCCTCCTCTGCCTCTTGCCTCCAGCTCACCCTGTCACTGCCTGGCCCGCTAAGGACAAAGTACTGGCATTTGGCACCCATCTCAGCTCATGGCCTGGAATACATCCATTCACGAAGCAGTACCTCCTGACTGAAACAGCAGTGAGCATAGCTGAAGTGGGCCCAGCCCTCGCAGGGCTTAGCAGCTCCTGGGGAAGAGAAAGAGTCAGCAAGGAGACAAGACTATCTGTTTACATGCTGTGATTGATGGTTCATTTAAAGAAACAAAAGAGTGCTAAAAGTAGAGATGTCTGCTTTTGATAGTTTAGGGAATGGGTACAGGGAAATCCAGAATTACCCTTCTCTTCTAAGTTCTGTTTAGACTGAGACAAAGAAGAGGAGTTGACTCTTGCAGCCTGGAGATCAGGGAAGAGCTGGTGCAAAGGCCCGGAGCTCAGTCTGGCGGTGTCTGGACTGGCATCAGGGGTCCGTGCAAAGTCTGCAGACAGGTGGGTGGTTGGAGAGTGGCTGTGAGCGAGACACAGGGGAGATGAGACTCCAGAACCTGCCTGGCCTGTGCATCGAGCACAGGATGATGTCATGGCCCATCTTAGGGAGGGGTCTTAGGAACTGTGTTGGTCTTAAGTTGGTTCAAGTCCTATAAATCCAAGACTTGAGTGACTGACATTTATTGTCTCCTATGTAGTACTAGAGGCCAAAAATCAGCAATCACGATGGCAGCAGGCCTGGTTCTCCTGTGATTTTCGTCAGTGAGCTGTAGATGATCATCTTGTGCCTGTATTTTCACGAGGTCTTCCTTCTTTATGCATCTGTGTCTTAGTTTCTCACAAAATGACGATCTTCCTTCATGGTCTCAGCCAGAGCACCTCTTTAAAGATGGAGTCCCACAATACAGTTGTATTGCGCATTAGTGGGGCTGGGCATTATGGCATAGGAATTTTAGGAACACTTGAGTCAGCTTCTAAAGGTCTTCCCTAACGCATCCATGGCAGATGAGGTAGAGCAATGCCCACGGCACCTCAGGAAGCCATAGGAGACCAGCTTCAAAGCTCCCTGCTCCTTTGTAAGACTAGGGAGGGATAGGACACCCGGCCCCAGCTACCCCAGCTTCTTCTCTGCCCACCCATGGCATGGCCCTGTGTCCAAGAAATGCCTAGAGTGTGTGCTGAATTAGGTAGTGACCTCACAGCCCCTCCAGCTGGGTTTCTGCAAGCTCTGGTGCTAGTGGACAGCCTACCCCAACTGCTGAGCCTCAGGTCAGGCCTCTAGTTACTCTCTCCACCATACACTGAAGATAAAAATAGCTACAAGGAAGAAAAGGCCTTCAGGAAATTACCCTGAAATTCAGAAAACATGAAGCCAGGTGTCATCTAATTAAGATGACATTTTAAAAGGGGGAGGGGAGGAGAGGCCTGGGTGGCATTTTAAATTGCAAGTTGATTGGACAACCTCTCTCATTCTGGTTCTGAGCAAAGTTTCCAACTGGAACAGAAAACAGGACTTCAAAGACCCTGCCTACCACTGGCCATGCAAACAGGGTAAAAGGAGCAGCATGGGGCCCTGGGCACAATGTGGCTTACAGTCTGGGTAAAGGCTAGGGACTGTGGGAAGCTGCAGCCCTATTGTGGACCTGCTGGGAATCAGTGGGGCCACTACTGGGAAGAGAGCTAATCAAAACATAGCCTTATCCTACGAACAACAGCATTTGTACAGCTAAGGCCACTTTGGGAGTATTCACTGGACACAGCTCCAGCCTGAGATAGCCCCGGGCTGGCGGCCCACCCCAGGCTACCCCTGGTCCTTATATTGGGGGCATTGCTCTTGAAGGACTTGCTCCTAGTGACCTCCAGGGTTACCAGGTATAGAAGACCTGCTGCCTCCTTCCAGAATTTTGGAAAAGATAACTTAGTTCCTCTCCCAGTGTATATAGAGATATGGTGGGGGACTGAGGGGGTCTGAGGGGGTCTGAGGGGGCAGCCATTTGCCCTTAGGGACTCCTGAGCATCCTCTCTCGTCCACCTTAGTGTATTGCATGGAGATAGGGCAGCTGGTTCTGCTGTTATTACCATTATTGCTTCTCATATGGCTAACCCTGGTGTGCATCACACACACACACACACACACACACACACACACACACACACCCTCTCCAGAGTGTGTCTTAGAGGAGCATATGCATGGAAAGCACCACAATTTTACAGCTGAGGAAGCAGTCACACACAGTCACAGGCAGGCACACACAGTCACAGGCAGGCACACGCAGTCACAGGCAGGCACAGGCAGTCACACACAGGCACAGGCAGTCACACACAGTCACAGGCAGTCACACACAGGCACACATGTACAGGCAGTCACACATAGTCACAGGCAGTCACACACAGTCACAGGCAGTCACATACAGTCACAGGCAGTCACACATAGTCACAGGCAGTCACACACAGTCACAGGCAGTCACAGGCAGTCACATACAGTCACAGGCAGGCACAGGCAGTCACAGGCAGGCACAGGCAGGCACAGGCAGTCACACACAGTCACAGGCAGGCACAGGCAGACACACACAGTCACACACAGGCACAGGCAGTCACACACAGTCACAGGCAGGCACAGGCAGGCACACACAGTCACACACAGGCACAGGCAGTCACACACAGGCAGGCAGGCACAGGCAGTCACAGGCAGACACACACAGGCACAGGCAGTCACACACAGGCACAGGTAGTCACACAGGCACAGGCAGTCACACACAGGCACAGGTAGTCACACAGGCACAGGCAGTCACAGGTATCACACACAGTCACACACAGGCACAGGCAGTCACAGGCACAGGCAGTCACACACAGGCACACACAGGCTCACACAAGCACACACAATCACAGTGACTTGCCCAGGCTCTGGAAGGTCAGATCCTAGAACTGTCCACAAGTTTTTGGAAAATACTCTTCCCGCTCCTTCTGCCTAGCCTGCTCACTCATCTGGCTCCTGATGTGAGTAAGCACCTCTGAGGTCTCTATCCCATCACTCCCTTCAGTCACCCTCTTACCCTATCCCACTTTGGCTGAGGCTCCTCCAGGAGAGGAAGCAGCAGTGTGAGGGACAAGTGAGAAGGGACAGGGACAACAGTGTAGGATGCAGGAGTGAGCTGCTCTCAGATTGCAGCTTCATGTCAGGGATTCATTCCTGGTGCCTGGATCATGCTGGGTGCTGGGTAGTGCTCCCTAGTGTGAAGGGATCAGATGCTTTTAGTAAGATGGATGGATGAACATGGGGTTACATACAGTTTTTATTTCAAGTTATTTTAATGCATCAAACATCTTTTTAGGGATCAGCAGTTGACTGGTTGCCTAGCATGGGCCAGACTCCAGGTTCAGTCCTTAACACTGCTACCCCTCAAAATCTCTGTGTAAATTTTATAGGTTATGCTTTATTTCCTTTTGTTCAAAGTATGTTTAAATAGAAAAACATGGGCTGGGGAGATAGCTCAGAGGTTAAGAGCACTGACTGCTCTTCCAGAGGTCCTGAGTTCAATTCCCAGCAACCACATGGTGGCTCATAACCATCTATAATGGGATCTGATGCCCTCTTTGGTGTGTCTGAAGACAGCTACAGTGTACTCATCTTCTGATGTGTCTGAAGACAGCTACAGTGTACTCATATAAAATAAATAAAGTCTTTAAAAAATAAATAAATATATAGAAAAACATTTAAAGCAGATACTAAGTGAACTGTAGCTAGAGTGGTATAAAATGCAGCAGAAATTGAACAGGTGTTTAAAGGTGTGCAATTGAACATGGCATGCCTACTGTGTGCCATGGAGTGCTCAGTGTGGAGAATGACCTTTTCCATTGGGGCATGGAGAGCATGGGTGGCATGGTGCAGATAGTTTGAGATTCCAGACACCTCACCTCTCTCCCCCCTAGTTGACATGATATTTCATCTGTTTCTCTTTAAAGCAAAAGAGCCAGTAACCTATAATCTAAGTAGAGGCTGAGCACCATGCAAGGGGACAGAAGCAAGGGAAAGAACGACATAGTAGAGAGAAATATTATTAAAGATGTCAGCATTATAGCAAACGCCTGAATAGACCCAGCCTAGAGGGATTGGGATAGACAGGCTCCCATCCATCCCCTCCCCCCCAAGACATGGCCCCACCACTTCCACCAGGCCTGGAAAAACAAGACAGGCAGGCCACAGTGAGAAGCAGTGCTGTATGTGGCCTGTGGTGTTGTCTCTGGAGCCAAGGGTTGGGCTTCAGAGCCCTGCCAAGAGACATTAGTGAGTCTTGTATCCTACTGCATAGAGGAGATGGGAGTGGGCTGGGGGTGGGGAAATGCCATGGAGTGAGAGGACAGAACCTGAAGGACCTTGGAGAGTAGAGCCAGGGCCCTGGCAGCACTTCGTGGCCTGTTGAGTGGCCCTACAGTTACATGGGTGAATGACATCTTGAGCCAAGGCCCTTCTCCCCAAAGTGAGAAGGGCACACGCACCACTGCAGCTCTGGCGCTCCTGGAGCGCCAAGCTTCTCTTGTGAAGCAAAGAGCCCATAACCCTTACCCTCCAGGCCTGGACCCAGGCCCTTCTTCAGCCAGCGTCATGGCAGGGAGAAGCCGGATGAGAAGGATCAAGTGGGAAAGGAAGCGATCACCCTTACTCTGGACCCCAGAAAAAGTTTTCAGGCCAGTGGCATCCACTATGAAACAGCTCTACCCAGCTGCCCCTGGGCTGGCAGGGGGCTGCCTGTCCCTCCTTCCTCCTTGCCACTCAAGAGCCCAGGGAGTGGGCATCGAACCCTGGCACCTCCATGGCCTCCCCCTCCTACCTCACCCAGGGCAATGGGCTGCGACCTCGGCCTGACCCAGCTGGTACTCTGCCACAGCTGCCTCTCTCCCTCACCTGTGTTGTAGCTGATAGGACTATTTGTCATCCTTGTTTTTTACACCTGTCACCACCCCACCTGCCTCATGTAAACACTGCTGGAGTCAACACACTAACCCTGGGTCTCCAGGGTAGGCACCGCCCAGGCCTTCCAGGAACTCTGATCTCTTAGGGCAGGGCTGAGGAGAGCAGTGGTGACAGCAAGAGAGCCTCCCAGGTGCCAGCTTTTCCTGCAAAAGACCTGTCCAGAGGGAACTATATGAGACAGGCTCCCATCCACCCCTCCCCTGGGACATGGCCACACCTCCTTTACCAGGCCTAGAAAGATAAGACAGACAGACCACAGTGGGAAGCCGCGGTGCTGTACATGGCCTGTGGTGTTGCTCTGGAGCCAAGGGTAGGGCTCCCTACTGGCCAAGTGACATTCAAATCTTGGAACCCAACCTACATCCGTTTCTCTGATAATAAAGTAGAAGGAGTGGCATCATTTGGCGCCTTTTAAAGAAATGAAGTCCACAGGCTAGGGAGACAGCTCCATCCACACAAGCTTGAGAACCTGAGATCCGCTCAACCAGTAAGCTTCTGGCTTGCCGAGAGACTCTGTCTGAAAAGGATAAAGTAGAAATGGTTAAGGAAAACTCGCAGTACCGACATCTGGCAACCACATGCGCCTGCCTGAGACTCCCCAAGTGCTGGCTGTAGCTTACAGCCTGGCTCTCAACCCCTGAGACTGTCCGCCACATCTCGGCAGATGGAAGCCTCAGCAGCTACACTTCCCACAGCTGACTGGAGATCCTGTAAGATCTACTGAGAGCCCCTTGAGGCACATGCCACCAGTCTGTGAGATGGGACTGGGCCAGAGGAACAGAGTCACAAGTGTGTAATAGCAGGGTCTACATTAGAGAGCACACCTCTCTTCCTCAGCCTCTCAGGATGAGTCTCAGGCAGATGCTCATGCACCCATAACACCCGAGACCCAGAGACCCTGACGCGGAGTGAATGAAGGGCCTCGCTCGGGCTGGGAGCCTGCACCAGACCATGGGGTCCTGCTTAAATTAAAAATAAAATAGCATTCTGCTGTCACTGTGGTTATTTTTATGGGTGCCTTCGATTTAGACTGCTTTATACAGATTCTCCATTTTCCATAGGAATATGACATTTATAAAGTACAAAGATGTGTATAAGAAAACTAGTTAGTCACCGGCTGACGCAGGACTTGGGCAGAAGTTATGAAGGTGTTGGGGAAAGAATAGTCTACTAGTTTTCAGAAGTACCTCATCTTTGCTTGTGTGCGTTAGATTTAATGTGCAATTGCATTAGAGGTTAGAACTAGGAAGTTGGAGAGATAGCTCAGCAGTTAAGAGCACTGACTGCTCTTTCAGAAGACCCAAGTTCAATTCCCAGCTCTCACAATCATCTGTAACTCCAGTTCAAGGGATCCAGTATCCACAGGCACTAGGCATGCACATAGTACGCAGACATAGATGCAGGCAAAACACCCACACACATTGAAGGAGGAGGAGGAAGAAGGAGAAGAAAGAGGAGGAGGAGGAGGAGGAGAGGGAAGTAGTTGTTAGAATCAAGAAAGTTTTAAGTATTTCTTCATTTAAAAATTAATAGTAATTATTGGGCATAGCAGCTCTTAAGACCTAGAAGTGAGAGGCTCACTTGAGCCTGGGGGTCCATGACCAGCTTAGGCAGATAGTTAGGTACCGAGGCTGGGGAGTGACTCAGTGGTAAAGTGCATGAGCCAGGCCTGGATTTTACTTTAGAACTACAAAAATAATAAATATGATAAATTCATTACCTGCTTATATAAATCAAACTTTATGAAAATTTCCTATATTTTCCAAAAATACTTTTTAGTATGAAGAATGCCATAGCTTATTATCTTCACAGATCTCGTTAAAACCTTGCCTGGCAGAAGGGAGCTCCATCTGATGAGGTTTTGCACTTGATCTGACGTGATGTGTTGTCTTGGGTATAGAAAATTGTGTCCTTCACACAAATACATAGTTTTAAAAGGAAGAAATACTTTCCTAACCTTTTTTCAGAAAATTACTCTTTAGAATTCTCCAAAATATGAAGCAGCTTGTGTATACATGCTGCTGCTGCTGCTGCTGCTGCTACTGTTAGAACTGAACCCGGGCCAGGCAGTGGTGGCCCACACCTTTAATCCCAGCACTTGGGAGGCAGAGGCAGAAAGATTTCTGAGTTTGAGGCCAGCTTGGTCTACAGAGTGAGTTCCAGGACAGCCAGGGCTACACAGAGAAACCCCGTCTCTGTCTTGAAAAACAAAAAAACAAACAAACAAAAAACCCCAAAAACACCAGGGTGGGGAAAGCTCTCCCATTAAGGTACACCTTCACCCCACTCCTTCTTCACTCTGGTATGGGGTCTTACTGAGTTGTCCCAGTTGGCGCAGAGTTCTGGGTCCTTCTATCCTAACCCTCTTTTTTCTTTTTCTTTTTACATTTATTTGTTTGTTTGTTTGTTTGTTTATATATTTATTCATTATTTATTTGGGGGTTTTTTGGCTTGGGTTTTTTTTGGGGGGGGTTGTTTTGTTTTTGTTTTTTGAGACAGGGTTTCTCTGTGTAGCCCTGGCTGTCCTGGAGCTCACTCTGTATACCAGGCTGGCCTCGAACTCAGAAATTCGCCTGCCTCTGCCTCCCAAGCACTGGGATTAAAGGCATGCACTACCATGCCTGGCTTCATTATTTATTTGTTGAAAGTGTGTCTGTGTGTGTCAGTGTGTGTTACATGTGGAGGTCAGAGGACAACATTTGGAAGGTGACTTCTACTTATACCAAGTGGGTCCCGAGGATCAAACTCAAGTCGTCAAGCTTGCCCACTGAGCCATCTCACTGGTCCAGTGTGGAAGTGTCTGACCACTCTGATGAATGGTACAGAAACTGGGTCTGCGAGGGGTGTCCGTGAATGATTTGGAGAGAGGCACCAGTCTGCCAAACTATTAGCCTCACATCCTGCCTCTGCCTGCCCCATCGCGTGTGTGGAGTCCCAGAATCCATCTTTTCTCTTCCCTAATTGGGTTGCTAATATCTGCTGGCGAGGCAACCCTAATTAAACCATTCATCTTTGTTGCTCTGTATTCTGAGGCTATGAGGTTGGCCATTATCACTTTTCTCTCTTTGACCAAGCTCTCTGTGGATAATCTGAATCTGCTCTTGTTCATTTCATAGAAATTCTGTCTATCCGATTTGAGTTCCTTTGTCCTTTCTTAAAACACTGGGCTCAGAAGAGAGGACACGGGGTGGGATGGAGGGCAGCATGAGTTGGAAATTTTGTCTCATTCACCAAAGCTGATTTGTGAGTGAATGGAGCCTGCTTGATGCCTCAGCAGCTCAGAGTGGGTCTGCACCCACCCAGGAGAGAAGGGCATCAGGAGATGAACTGGAGCCCCAGAGGGTAAATGGTTGGAGCTGTGAGCAAATACCATTCGTTACTGTGCTTGGAACCCGTAGAAGCTGGGTGACACACACCACTGCCCATGAAGGTTACACCGTCTACTATTGCTGGTAACAAAGTGACCAGGGCCTTCATCCTGCATTTGATGATCCCATCCTGCCCCCTGTCCCCTGCCCCTGCCCCCCCCCACCGCCCCTGCACCTCCTCTTGCCTCCACCAAGTCCCTTGTACATTGATTCACACAGGCTCTAGTCAGGCTCCAGATTTGCAGCTCAATGAGAAACTTTGCAGGAAGCATTTCCCCTTGCCATAGCTGCTCCACCACAGAACCCCACACTGCCTCATGAGGGAGACCAGCACCCTGTGCGAGCCCAAGCCCACCTATGTGCCAGGGATATCCACAGGCTGCTTAGTTTCCAGGTCCCATCCTTGATCCCAGGTCTCATTGAAATCTAGAAGAGGGTTGTGTGGAGGGCAGGGGTATGGAAGATCAGCAGGCTTGTAGGGCAGGGGCATTGTCTTAACTGGAGAGAGAAGGCTGGGCTGTAAACTGCCAATTTCACTATTTTGCTGCAGCGTCGTTGAAGGGAATCATGAAATTTCTCTCCCCCACAGTAAATGGTGGACACACACAGCCCTGCAACCCCAGAGAGCCTGTGAGCTGACAGCGTGCTGCAGGCATAGGTATAGCTCAGAGCCTTAAGCTCAAAGGTGAGAAGTTCTAAGTACATCTAGTCCCAGTCACCAAGTACCTGGTCTGTCTCAGTTACTGCTATTGCCAAAGACGTGCTATCATGTCTACAATGGATGGTGGTGGGTGCCACTTCTACTGAAGGCCAGAAATAGAGCAGGGACCAGAAAAGCAGACTCTGCTGGGGATGGGAGGGAGCAGGCCACTGCTTCCCCTGGAAGGGCTGAGTCCTAAGGCTCAGGTGTAGAGCAGAAGACTCTAGGAGTGAAGGAAATGTTGTTGAGGTACAGGCCTCAGCCAGGTGTGGCTGGCAGTTTTCAGAATACCACCCTAATGCTCTCTGCCTGCTGGAACCAGTGTCTCGGTAGGGTCTCAGCATCTGGGGTCTCTGCCCTTTGCCCCATAGCTGCAAGCCAGCAGTCAAATAAATAACCCTGGCGCACTGGGCGGGGCCCTGCCCTGCCCAGTCTGTGGCACCGGGTTCCTCTTGTTGGTTTGTGCTCTCCTGCCCTCTGGTGGTGATGGAGACAACTGCAGCCCATGAGGCAAGGTGGGGCCAATGAAGGCCTTGGCTGCAGCTGGAGAGCTGGGGGGGTAGGAGGGGACACAAGCCCATGCTCGCACTTCCATTTCACTTGGCCTCAAAGATTAGAGATGGAGGAAAACTCTGAACGATCCAAAGCAGCTACTCAGATGGAAGGGGTTATTATTATAATTACTATGATTATTGTTATCAAGATTATCATGCCTGCCTGGAAAGTCTTGTACAAAGCAGGCTTATTTATGTCAGCTTGTTGTTTGTGTCTGAGGCGCTTCATCTCTGCTCATAATAACTAGCATTTGCAGGGCTCTTTCATGCTGCAGAGCTTTGTCACATCTTCAGCCCGGCTCATCTGCACAAATAGCCTTGTCACTGGGTGCCAGGAGGAGAGCAGAGGCTCTAGCCCGGCATGTGGTCTGTCCAAGGCCACTGGCAAACAGGCTCAGGGCCAGGACTTGAACCTGGGTCACCAACTGAAGATGCCTATTCCTCTCCACTGTTACCTTTTGTACCTCTGCTCTTGAGAGGTGCGGTTTGCCTACCTGCCTTCAAGCAATGAATGTGTCTGGCACCTTGTAAGCTCCTGGAGCAGATGGTGTTGGGGTGGAAGATATGAGGCCAGAGTTGACTTCGCTTGACCATTACCAATGCTCACCCTGGGTTGCAGACAAGTATCACTACATCTCTGAGACTTTGGAGCAGAAGTCGGCATTAGAGGCTGCCTGTGGCCCAGCAAGTGGGAGCCAATATGCACAGTGGACAGGTCCTCACTGGGCCCTAGGAACTTACAACTCTCTCCCCTACTGGATTCTAGCTCTAGACACCAGCTGGAGACAACTCTGGAACAACAACCAACAGGCTGTCCCACTGGCTGACCTGACACAAGGTCTGAGTGCTGCTTGCAACACATGCTCAGGATCTACCCTGCAGCCCTTGGTCTTAGCCCATCCTTCATAGAAGGGCATCTACTGTGTGCCTCCAGTTCAAGGGGTGTCACTACCCTGATACCACCCTGGACATTCTCTGCTCTCCAGCAAGGGCCTAAGGCAGCCTGCTTCTGGGGAACGTGGCCAAGCAGCATCCCCCCCATCTCTTGCCCACCACCTGCTGTCATGCACAGGCCTCCCCAAGGAGTCATCTAGAGCCCTCAGGTCCTCTAAAGTGATTCTCATCCACACTGCATTCTATCCGTCCATTTGTATTTCTGCATTAGGAGTAAGAGCCATTTAAGCAGAAAGGATATACTATTTAAAACAGTAAGAATGGCCATGCTTTTTCTTTGTTATTGGTGTGATTTAAAAAAAAAAAAGGGGGTATGTTGCTGATGACTTCTAGAAGCCACAGCTTCTCCCAACCCCCTGACCCTAAATATATAAGAGCAGTGCTTGATTATTGATATTCAGCCCTGAAGTTCCAACTGTTCCTGAGGAGGGTCCTGACTGACCTCCCTGGCCCCTGTCACTGTGGCAGTCCTGCTCACTCTGCATGCCCATAGCAGCTCAAGAGGTGGGAAAACGCATGCCCATCCGCCGGGGAGATGCTAGCCCAGCTGTCCTACGCTGCGTGTCCTGTCGTTTCACACGACGACCCTGTGGAGAAAACAAGAATGTTGCCATCCCCATTCATAGCAAGGACACTGGACCACTGCTTACACTGGGAGCCTAGGTTGAGACCAAGTCTGGGCCCACCCATCCCGGCCTTTCCGCAGAGCAAGAATGGTTATAGTCAACTGGGCATGGGGGTGCACGCCTTTAATCCCAGCACTTCGGGAGGCAGAGGCAGGCAGATTTCTGAGTTGGAGGCCAGCCTGGTCTACAAAGTGAGTTCCAGGACAGTCAGAGCTATACAGAGAAACCCTGTCTCGAAAAACCTAAATAAATAAATAAATAAATAAATAAATAAATAAATAAATAAATAAGAATGGTTATAGTCCCTCTCCAGTGGGAGAAAACAACACTTCTCTTATTTTTCTGCTCTACAGCCAGCCTCAGGACAGTAGGATAGTGGTACAGACAGTAAGGGGCTCCCCCCTCAAGCCCAGACAGCCACAGGTCTACAAACTTCTTCCAGGACTACCAGCTGCGATCTGCTGTACTCTCCAGTCCAGCACATAGCCAGCCCCTAACACTGGTGTGCCATCCCAGCACTTGGGGAGAATAAGGAGCCCTTCAGGCAAGAAACTTTACAGAATGGAGATACCAAGTTCAGAGTGCTGTCCACAGTTAGAGAAGAGGGCACTCAGATGCCAGAAGAGTGCTGTGGGCTACAGCCGTGAGAAAGGGATCTTCACAGAAGCCGTAATTTGAGCCTAGTTGGTTAGGAAGTAGGACAGCCAGGACTATTAAGATACAAGTTCAAACATAAAGTTACCATCCAAACAGTGTGTCCCTTTAAACTTAACAAAAGAGAGGAGCAGGAAACTCTGCCAGGAAGCCCAGTGGCACACATGGTTGCTGGCACAGTAGAATCCAGGCACTGGCTTATTTTTTCAACATTGATCTATCTATCCCTGCCTTGGCTGTGCCTTCATCAGTGACCACTCCACACTCCTGCAGACTTTGGGATTCTTTTTTGTTGTGTTGTTGTTATACAGAATATTTCAATATATTTGCTTATATGTTTATGTGTAACATGTATGTTTTTAGATATAAAAATGTATGAATAATCAATAATATATATATCTTTTTGACAGCAACAACAGAGCTATTTTATTAGATATTTTCTTTAATATACATTTCAAATTTCAAATGCTATCCTGTAAGTTCCCTATACTCTCCCCCTCGCCCTGTTCTCCTACCCACCCACTCCTGCTTCTTGGCCCTGGCATTGCCCTGTACTGGGGCATATAATCTTCACAAGACCAAGGGCCTCTCTTCCCAGTGATGGCCGACTATGCCATCTTCTGCTACATATGCAGCTAGAGACACGAGCTCTAGGGATACTGGTTAGTTCATATTGTTGTTCCACCTATAGGCTTGCAGACCCCTTCAGCTCCTTGGGTGCTTTCTCTAGCTTCTCCATTGGAGGCCCTGTGTTCCATCCTATAGATGACTGTGAGCATCCACTTCTGTATTTGCCAGGCACTGGCATAGCCTCATACGAGACAGCTATACCATGATCCCTTCATCAAAATCTTGCTGGCATATGCAATAGTGTCTGGGTTTGGTGGCTGATTATGGGATGGATCTCTGAGTGGGGTAGTCTCTGGATAGTCCATCCTTTCCTCTTAGCTCCAAACTTTGTCTCTGTAACTCCTTTCATGGGTATTTTATTCCCTATTCTAAGGAGGAACAAAGTATCCACCCATTAGTCTTCCCTTTTCTTGATTTCTTGTGGTTTGCAAATTGTATCTTGGGTGTTCTATGTTTCTGGGCTAATATCCACTTATCAGTGAGTGCATATATAATGACTTCTTTTGTGATTGAGTTATCTCACTAAGGATGATATCCTCCAGATATCATCCATTTGTCCAAGAATTTCATAAATCCATTGTTTTTAATAGCTGAGTAGTACTCCATTGGGTAAATGTACCACATTTTCTGTATCCATTGTTCTGTTGAGGGACATCTGGGTTCTTTCCATAATAGCTTCTGGCTATTATAAATAAGGCCGCTATGAACATAGTGGAGCATGTGTTCTTATTACCAGTTGGAACTTCTTCTAAGGTATATGCTCAGGAGAGGTATTACTGGATCTTCTGGTAGTACTATGTCCAATTTTCTGAGGAACCTCCAGACTGACTTCCAGAGTGGTTGGACAAGCTTGCAATCCCACCAGCAATGGAGGAGTGTATCTCTTTCCCCACATCCTTGCCAGCATCTGCTGTCACCTGAATTTTTGATCTTAGCCATTCTGACTGGTGTGAGGTGGAATCTCAAGGTTGTTTTGATTTGCATTTCCCTGATGATTAAGGATGTTGAACATTTTTTCAGGTGCTTCTCAGCCATTTGGTATTCCTCAGTTGACAATTCTTTGTTTAGCTTTGTACCCCATTTTTAATGGGGTTATTTGAATTTCTGGAGTCCAACTTCTTGAGCTCTTTGTATATATTGGATATTAGTCCCCTATCAGATTTAGGATTGGTAAAGATCCTTTCCCAATCTGTTGGTGGCCTTTTTGTCTTATTGACAGTGTCTTTTGCCTTACAGAAGCTTTTCAATTTTTTGAGGTCTCATTTGTCAATTCTTGATCTTACAGCACAAGCCATTGCTGTTCTGTTTAGGAATTTTTCCCCTGTGCCCATATCTTCAAGGCTTTTCCACACTTTCTCCTCTGTTAATTTCAGTGTCTCTGGTTTTATGTGGAGGTCTTTGATCCACTTAGACTTGAGCTTTGTACAAGGAGATAAGAATGGATCAATTCCCATTCTTCTCCATGATAACAGCCAGTTGTGCCAGCACCATTTGTTGAAAATGCTGTCCCTATTGATTGTTTCAACAAGTATTCTAGGGGCTGGTTGAGGTACTCTGGTTGGTTGTAAACTTAATTTGACAATATTAGTCAAACACTCTAAACTTTATATGGGCCAGTAGAATTATCTAGAGCATGTGTGTATGTCTCCAAATCAGAAGATAAGGTCCGCCCCATCCACACTCAGACTGGCTCTAGGAAGGGCGTGTCTTCCTCCTGGGAACCCCGGGTTCTGCTGATAGCAGACAAGAGTGGAAATGTAATGTAGAGGTGGAGAGAACAGCATCAGCAGGAAGGACCTGGCCAGCGGCAGAGGAAGGTGGCCTGCCTCCTGCTAGAAGCTGGCCCTTGCTGTGCCTACTGCATTCCGGCCCAGGCAGGATCCCACGACATCTCTAGCGATGGTAGCTCCACAAGTGTCCATAATGTCCAGGAGGCCAGACCTGGCATCTTCATTTTCTCAGGCAGCTGTAACCTCAGTCACCACAGACTGGGTGACCTCATGCAGCAGACGTGTGTTTCTCACAATTCTGGAGGCTGGGAGTTCCAAAGTCAAGATGCTGGCAGATCTCTCAGTCTGTGAGGGCCCGCTTCCTGGTTTACAGACAGTCTTCTTGCTCTATCCTTGTTCCACATGGTAGGAGGGGTAAGGGCTTCCCTCTCGGGTCTCTTGGAAGGACATTAATCCCATTCCTGAAGCTTGGAAACCCAGTCATACCTGTGTGGTGAGTCCTACACCATCATCCTGGGAGTTGAGATTTCAACAGAGGCGTTTGGGAGAACACAAACATTTGGACTGCGGCACCTCATGAGTCTACCCCAAGGATAGGTCTATGCTTTACCAGACTTTATTTTCTCTGGGCGCAGCACATCTGTTCACATCTGTGACCAGCAGGATGGAACAGTGCTGTGGAGCCATATTGGGAAAACAAGAAAACAAACAAAAAAATTGCTGAAGAGTGATCTTGTTTTAGGAGGAAGCCTAGACAAGATCGTGGTTGGGGTGAGCCCCATTCCCCAGGGCCTGAGGGCAACCATGTATGGCTAGGGCCAGTCAATTGGGGGAGCAGAGAGTCTGAAGATAGGCAGGTGGATGCACTTAATGGGACATGATGACGATGTCAGAACTTAGGAACAATGGGAAATGATCCAAGAATACAAACAGGGAGAACATAAGCTATTCAGAAACAAACAGCTCATAAGCACTCACATTAGGTTTGGTTGTGAATGCTCTGAAAACAGTTGTTGAAATATGACAGAGATTTTGTTTTAAAATTAAAAACTAGACCGTTGACATGATGTTAGCACAACTTGCATGCAGTTGTTAGGACCTGGGTTCTTTTCAGATCGCTGTGCCATCTTTCCTGGGTGATGATACCACCCAGCTGCCGGAGCTCCAGCCGCCACGTCGGGAGTTCTGAGCACTAGGAAGGCAAGGGGGAAGGTGAGGAAAAGGTGTCCCTTCTGATTATTACTTCTTCATTCATTCATTCATGGACAGCGCTAGGAAGTGCGATGTGGGACTCATGGTTTGGTTAAGAGTCTACCACTGTAATCGCTTCTCGGCCTTTTGGCTAAGATCAAGTGAAGAGTCTACCACTGCGCTGCTTCCTCGGCCTCGTGGATGGCGTCTTTATTTACTTGAAAACCTTATCTATCTATCTATTTATTTATTTATTTATTTAGTGTACAGAGAAGAGGGGAACTTAGCATGTCTGTGGATATCAGAGAGTAGGAGTCTCCTTCCACAATGTGGGTGGGTCCCAGAGATCAAACACAGGTGGAAGACACTGGGCCTTTACCCACGGAGCCATTTTTATTGGCCCTGGATCTTTTCTTTAAAATGGTAGCTTCTTGTTCTGCTTGAGCCTACTTCTGTTGGGGAATGTGTTGAGTGATCATCCTAACTGCTTGAATCATTAAGATGGGCACCCTTTTAGTTGTATGCCATTGTGCCCAGATAAAAATTTGGTTCTGCTGGGCATTGGTGGTGCACACCCTTAATCCCAGCACTTTGGAGGCAGAAGCGGGAGGATCTCTTAAGTTTGAGGCTAGCCTGGTCTACAAAGTGAGGTCCAGAACAGCCAAGGCTACACAAAGAAACGTTGACTCAAAAACAAACAAACAAACAAAAATAAATGGGGGTTCTTTTTCTAAAGAAGAAGGGAGTCTTGGTGTTAGGGCACTAGTGATCTCTGGCTATGTGGTACCCAGGCTGCAGAGAGCAAGACTGAGGCCACAGGACGCTGATGAGGACACAGGGAAAGAATGCAAGCAGCTGTCCATGGCCTCTGTCTGGCTTCTCTGCCAGGTGGGTAGCATGAGAGGTAACTTCACAGCTAGGGGAGATGAAAGGGGACCAGGGACAGACAGGGGCTAGCATGGGCTCCTCCCTCTCAGCTTCCATGGGGAAGAGGAGAAGTCTGGACCCCTGAGCTGTGTGTGGAGAACCCTAGGACAACCCCTACCACAGCTGCAGGCAGAAAGCATAAAATTCCACATATTCCACATCCCACATCTGGGGACAAGGTAGCTCACAGTTTATCTACTCGCAGACTCTGTGTACTCCTCACATCCTCTACGCTGGATGTGACATGGCTCTGGCTACTCGGATTGGAGAATGATTCTGACCCACCAGAAGCCTTACCTGGCCTGCCCCACAAGCCCCTTGAGTCCTACCCTGTTCTAAATCTGTCAATGCACTGGACTGACAGGCTCCTAGGGAGATAGGGTTTGAGGATCTTGGGAAATCTAGCTAGGTCCACTGGCTGCTCTCACAGGTAGTAAGACAGACCCAGAGAATTCAGAGATGCCCCAAGGGCAGCCAGGCCAGGCAGAACAAGCAGGAGCACATCACTGAGTCCCGAAGGTCCTGCAGCTGTTTTTAGCTTCAGGTGGAGGCTGTTCCCCCTTCTCCACCCACCCCTCCTTGAGTCATTCTGGCTGCCTGGGGCACCAAATGTCCAGACTCATCCATTTTCCAGAATGACTCAGGAAAACCAGGTTGCCTTAGTGAACACCCTCCCCAACCCACCCCCCACGCCCGGGGAGCGGGAATCAGGTGTTTTTAGAGACCCAGGTGTTTGGAACACTGTCCTCAAAGCGCTGTATCTTGGTTAGCATGGTGGGCATGCCCTTCCAGTTTCCTGCCAGGAGTCACTTCCTTCCTGGAGCAAGCAGGAAGAACCCAGAGGGCAACTTTCTCATAAACCTTAGGCAATAGCCAGGCTCTAACAAAGTGAAGATTGACAGCAGGGCTCCAGAGAAGTCTTCACTCACACTTTACACAGAGCCTTCTGTTTGCCACAGACCCTCCAGGTGTTAAGCTTTTTCTTTTGTCCCTCCCATCCCAGAGGATGCCGAGGACTTTCACACCACCCACTTCCTGAACTAGTTAGCTAGAGGGTGTATCTGCTGGTTTGAAAGGGCTCAAAGCATAGCTACACGGGCAAAAATTGGAAAGGCAAGATGCTGGACATTGTCTATTGTCTACCCAGCCTAGGTGAACCCATTAGCTTCCATTCTGACTCTCCACTGCTCCTTCCGTCTGTCTTCTAGTGACGTGTGTATTGTTAGCCCAGGAATTTTCAAATGGAACAAGCTTACAAGGGTGTGTCCCCTAAGGTCTGTGTCTCTCAACCTGTGATAAAGCCTCTTAAAATACAACCTTGAGAAAGAAACAGAGAAGCAATGTCCCTGGGTCCCTTAACCTCTCAGTAGTCCTGGCGAAACCCATAGGTGCTATGTTACCAAGTGCCACAGCCCTCCCCTAAACTCAGCTACTTGGCTCAGAGACCTGCTATGGGTTCTGCTCTGTGTATGTATCCCAAGTCCACTGCCAGAATGAATGGGAGGGAGCCCAGGCACATTCCTGGTGGTGGCAGAGGCCCAGGACAACCAACAGAAGCAGGCAATATGCATCCTGTTGGAATCCACACACCGCCACCCGTGTCATACTGAGAGCCACGGGAAGTCCTGTTATCTGAGTTTCCCTCTGTTGAGAGAACTCAAATGAGGCACCCAGACAGAGGGGGCTGGACAGATGGCTTAACAGTTGGGAGCACTAGCTATCCCAGGGAACTCGATGCCCTCTGCTGGCCTCCATGGGCACACACGTGGTACACAGATATACATGCAGGTACCTACACACATAAAATTATAATTTTTAGAAAGGAAGTAGGGTCCGGTACAGAGTAAAGAGAAACACTCTCAGAAAGTGCAAGTGGCCACAGAATGATCTGCTGTATCAACCCACACTTCAGACAGCTTCATACTGCTCCTCCTGTCTCTAGAACTGACTGCCTTTCCAGATGGTGTCAACAGACCCATTTGAATCAACTCTAAAAGAGTAAAGAGAGGAGACAGTAGTCTTTGTTCTGTACCAGAAAGTGTTCCTAAGAAGGAATCTTACAAATCTTACAAGGTTTGATCCCTGTCTATCCTTCTCCCATATCTGTCTTTCTCTGAGACAGTCTTGATGTGTGGTCCTGACTGACCTGGAACCACCTGCTTGCCTCACAAAATCTGAGCTTGCAGATAGAGAGGTATCTATCATCATCATCATCATCATCATCATCATCATTATTATCCCAACAGTGCAGAAGGCATGTCTCCTCCACCTATGGCCCATGATTCAGCTCAGCTCAGATCCCATTATCCTGGCCAGTGCCCAGGAGCCCCAGTTGCAGCCCCCGATTTTACAAGCTTCTGGTGAGGAAAGCCCATTCTGAATGACCTGCAAGCCTGCTAATTCCTCACTAGCTAACTAACACTGTAGCTGCATGTTTGGGAAGCGGGAGATGGATTCTGCCTACAGGGAGCAGGGCAGAGGAATGGACAGAAACTGAGGAAGCAGCCAGTCATACTGTTGTCTTAGCTCAGATGATTGTGAAGGTCTAAGCAAGCAGTGTGTGTGTGTGTGTGTGTGTGTGTGTGTGTGTGTGCACTGCTGGCCTTGATAAGCCATACAGAGCTGCTGCTGTGTGCACAGCGGTGGCAACAGAGCAGCCATGTGGCTCCCAAGAGCCTTTGCAACAACAATGTTCATGCGCTTATTCTGAATTCTTATCACCTCTGAAAACGAGTGAGCCCTGCTTGTTCCGTAACTGAAGAGTGGGCTGGAGGAGCCTGTGGACTACCCAGGACTTTCCCTGCGGCTGTCAAGCTCCTTGGTCTCTACTCACATACTCAGCTGTGCCGCTCAGACGAGGGGCAGGAGCGAGCCTGGATGCCACTGGTCATCTCTTTTCCCGCTCCTGGATTGCACAGCAGGCCTGATGGCCACAGAGCACAGAGAACTGAGTACAAATGAGAAAACTTTCACTTTAAGCTGGGCATGGTGGCACACATGGTGTAATCTCAGGACCAAGCTGAGGTAGGAAAGTCATGAGTTCAAGGCCAGCTTGTACTACACAGCAAGACCCAAGTAAAACATTCAAGGGCATGAGTTCTTGTGATTCAGTCAGTATTGACATGAGTTTTAAGCGTCTATGGAAGGGTTAGCTTCACATACCTGTAAGGTATAACTCCACCCAGGTCTAGTCCCTAAGCCAAGAAGAGTTCTCAAATAACCAGACCCTTTCCCAGGTAGAGACAAGTTCCAAGGACTTGCTCCCTCAGATAAGAAAATAGGAAATTACATCTCTAGCCCAAGAAGACATGCTTTAAAATATTATTCCCCTGCCCAAGGGGGAAATAAATCCTGTGCAAAAGCCTCGTTTTCAGACAGATGGAAGTAGAGGTGTTTGGGGACTACAAAGGTCAAGAGCTGAGCCTGACCATGGCGTTTGTTACTCTACACTTGATCTTAGCCAAAAGGCTGAGAAGTGATCATTTGTTACTCTAGAGCAGTGCTTCCCAAACTTCCTAATGCTGCGAACCTTTAACACAGTTTCTCATGTTGTGGTGATCCCAACCATAAAATTGTTTCCATTGCTACTCTGTAAGTGTGGTTTTGCTAACTGTTGTACATTGCGGTGTAAATATCTGTGTTTTCCGATGGTCTTAGACAACTCCCATGGAAGGGTCTTTTGACCCCAATAAAGGAGGCCAGGGCCCACAGCTAGAGAATCTCTTTTCTAGAATTTTCTTGAAGCAGAATGGCCTTGGAGGAAAGTGAGGCCCAAGACCCTAGGCTCCCGGGGCCACTCACATCGCCTGAGCATGCAGGCACTGAGGGGTATCTTGGCCCAGCTACCCTGGTAGACATTGCATTGGAAGCCTCACCAAGGTCTCAGAGCAATGTGTCCCTCTGTCCTTGCAGACGGACTCCAAGATGGTGTGTGACGTGGTGAGTCGTATGGAAGACACTGAACCGTTCTCTGCAGAACTTCTTTCTGCCATGATGCGACTCTGGGGCGACTCAGGGATCCAGGAGTGCTTCAACCGATCTCGGGAGTATCAGCTCAATGACTCTGCCAAATAGTAAGTGCACAGGCAGGCTGGAGGCTGGAGGAGGATGCAGGCACAGGGATGGGAGGCTGGGGGAATGGTGAGAAGGGAAAGATTCTGGCTGGGATACAAACCTCAGGCAGGGGCATCAGGGAGGGGCAAGGACTTTACTTCCTGTGCCCAGGATGAGGAAGAGGTCAGGGAAGGGAGAAAACAAAGAGACGACCACACAGGAAGTTTCTGGAGGACGGAAACCCGGTCACCACCTGTGATGGGTTAAATATGCTTGGCCCATGGGAAGTGGCACCATTAGGAGGTGTGGCCTTGTTGAAGTAGGTGTGGCCTTGTTGGAGGAAGTGTGTACTTGGCCTTTGAGATCCCCTAGTGCTCAAGCTCCACCCTAGTGGAGTACCTCCTAGTGGCTGACTTCAAAGCAAGATGTAGAACTCTCAGCTCTTCCAGTACCATGTCTGCTTGCACACTGCCATGCTTTCTACTATGATGGTAATGGACCAAACCTCTGAAACTGTAAGCCAGCCCCAATTAAATGTCCTTTATAAGAGTTGCCTTGGTCATGGTGTCTCTAGCAGTAAAGCTCTCCTCTCCTGGACCATGTCTGTACCCACAGAGGAGGTTTCAGACTAGCAGGTAAGGTTTATTTCTTCTAAAAAGCCCCAGGCCATAAGTATGAATCGAGAACTATAGAGGAGCCAGGTGTGGTAGAAGACACCTTTAATCCCAACACTCAGAAAACAGAAGCAGGCAGATCGTTGTGAACCAAGGGCCAACCTGGCCTACAGAGAATTCCAGGCCAGCCAGGCTATATAGACAATTCCTATCTTAAACAATCAAAACACATACACAAGAAATGACAACAAAAATATACAGGCAGAAAGCCATGCAGACAGTACCTGTCTTCTGTTTCTAAGAAAAGCATAGACTTGGGCTGAGCTTTAGCTTGAACACTTGTTTAGTACATGATGGACCCCGAGCAGTATTTAACACCACAAAAATAAATTTCTCAAATGTGTGTGAAAATGTTACAAGGAAATTCATTACTTTACATGTTTTTTAAAACTTTGTTTTTTATTTGCTTTACTTTGAGAGGTGGGGTCTTGTATACCCCAGGCTAGCCCCAGACTCTCTGCAGCTGATGATGACCTTGAACTCCTGACCTTCCTAATTCTGCCTCCCAAGTGCTGGTGTCACCACCACTCCCAGATCTCTTCTAGCTTTAAAGTAAAAAATATGAAATAAGTAGTTCTCAGTCAAGAAACAGACTAAATAAGCTAGCATATCTTTGAGTTTTGTGCTGTAACTAGATAACGAGGAAGAAAAGAGGGAGGTTGGGGCAGAGATGATGAAGAGAAATGGGGAGCCGTAAAAGCCACAGCAGAGGAAGTGTCTCGGCCCTTCCTGTGACACCAGGGTGGCAGCCAGCTGAGCTTTGCCACTCCCCATGGGTGGCTCTAGAGTCCTGGAATGATGACACTGGGGTTGTATCTTGGCATTGAGGGTGCCCTAGTTTTTGTAATCTTGTACCCCAGCTTTCCAGAAGAGTTTGCAGTGAGCTGCTGTGGGCTTTACCCAGAGTTGACAGATATGTGTACCCAGTGTTGACGGATATGTGTGACTCACATTGTCCCTGTGCTTCTCAGCCTGGGACCTGGTTCTGGAGTCATTTGTCACTGTCAGCACTAGGGGGTTGTGCTCCAGGCACCCAGAAGCCAGACGTAATGCTAGACATCCTACACTGGACAGGACAGGACAGCCCCAGAACATCTGATGCAAGCTGGTCAACCAGTACAAACACCAATAGTGCTGAGATTAACAAACCATGGTCTCTGGGTAAGTGAGAGCTGCTTGCTCCGGAAGTGGAGGCACGAGGGGAGCCTGGTTTATACAGTGAACCCCTGACTCAATTTAAAAATGTTTAAAAATTTAAAACTGCAATCTGCATTATACTAGTACAGCCAGCCTGACCCAACAGAGCATCCCTCACTAATGACATGTGGGCATTCAAGTGGCTATGATGGCAGCTAACAACCTAGGGACCTGTCTGAATTAGTATCTCCATTGCTGTGAAGAAACAGGGCTGGCCTGCAGTTTCAGAGGTTTAGTCCATTATCATCATGGCAGGAAGAATGGCAGCATGCAGGCAGACATGGTGCTGGAAGAGCTGAGAATTCTACATCTTTATCTGAAGACAGCCATGAGGGACTGGAGTTCATACTGGGCAGAGCTTGAGCATAGACTTCCTCAAAGCCCCACCTCCAACACTTCCTCCAACTAGACCACACCTACTCCAACAAGACCACACCTCCTAATAGTACCACTCCCTATGGGCCAAGCACTTAAACACATGAGTCAGTGCTGGCCATTTCTATTCAGACAACCACAGAACTAGAGTAAGACCAAGAACCTCTTCCCATTTCACACACGTGCATGGGATTGTACAGAGGCAGCTACCTAAGGTAGGTTGTGGCCACCCAGGCCACCAAGCCCTGTGAGTTCTCAGGGACAGCACTGTGAGCAGAGATCCAAACTTCCTCTGCACACTCAGATCATAGGCCTGAGAACGGCCCCCCAAACCAGTCAGCTCCTTCCAGGACCTCCAGGCTAGCCCTGGAGGCTAGAGCTTCACTGCCCACCTGTCCCCTGCTGGTCCCCAGGCTAGGGTTGACGTCTCTTCCAGGAGGACTGTCAGGCCCCAGAGGGCCTACTAGCCTCAGCATGTCTTCTGGAGGTCCACCAAATATTTCTCTGAAACTTTACCATTTTATTAACACTAAAGTAAATCCCTTGCAAAACATCTCAAAAACAGAGTAAGGTATGAAATAAACAGCAGTCCCCTCACACACACACACATACACACACACTTACACACCCATATATACTCATATACACACATACATACTGTCACATTCACACACACATACACATATACACACTTACACACACTCACACACCCATATATACTCACATACACACATACATACTGTCACACTCACACACACATACACATATACACACTTACGCACACTCACATATGCATACATCCTTACACACACATACATAATACCTACATATGCACACACATCCGTTCACACACACACTCATACACACTATCACACACATGCACACACACACACATGCACTGCCTGTCACCATTCCCATCAACTATATTTATATTCTCATCCTGCTTCAGCTAATATTTCCTGACACTTACCTTGAAAAACGGAGTCCAGCTCACCTTCCTTCTTTTCACACACTCCCACCACTTATGGTTTTCTGCTCTGAATCCCCCACCCCCTCTGAGTCCCCCCACCCAGGCGCATTCTCTGGCTCTCCTTTGCCACATTCTCATGGTCATGTGTTCTGTGCTGCCCACCTGGAAGAAAGCTAACAGGAAGATGGAGAGGGAAGACAGATACACAGACTGTTAAGGGTAGAAGGACCTCGGGTGTAGCTTTGCCTTGTCTTGCCTTGCCGTATATCCCACGTTTACCTGGAACGTACTGTATAGCTCAGTCAGGCTTCAGATCTCTCCATTCTTCTGCATCGGCCTCTTGGGTGCTGGGACTGGGATGCTACCACATCTTGCTTTCATAAATGCTATTTGGGGTCCTGTTTTGTGCTTTTAGGAGTTAAACTGTCCCTGATAAGGCTGTGAAATCTCACAGCTCCAGGAGGAGCCATTAATCCCCAATTAATCACCATACCATACCACCCCACCCCAGCCCTGCCCATTGTAGACCCCAGCCAGGCTTGGAGTGGGCCTGTTCCGAGACTGCTGTCCTGGCCATTGCTCTCTTGGTGAGCATAACACTTCTTTACCTTACATGAGACCCTTCCACATCAATCAAGAAAATGTCATATGAACCTGTCTGCAGGCCAATCTTAGGAAGCCTTTTTCTTAATTAAGATTCCCTCTTCCCAAATATGTCCAGGTTTGTGTCAAGTTCAAAAAAACCAACCAGCATACATGGCTTGGGAGGCTTTGATGAGACTCAGTCAACATAAAGTGAGACCAGGGGCCAGCTTGTATGTTCAGAGGATGTTATCCCTCTGAGGTAGGAGTAGCAAGACAAAGGAAAGGGTCCCCCAGGCCTGGTGTCCAACAGGATCATGGAGATTAGCCTGAAAGAATTGGCTATTAGTAGCTGTGGACAAGGAGAGTCGGCCACCTGAGGACTGAACATAAAACCTTCCCAGATATACTCTGGCCTTCTAAGGTGGGTCCAATATCACAGACCTGTTCTGCTGCCTCAGCTTCTTCCCTTCCATTGAGAGCATTTGGAGAGCCCTGATCCCAACGATCCAGGTTCCAGGGAGGTCCTACCACTGCTTGCCTGAGGTAGACACGCCCCCCCCATCCCCACTTACAAAAGCATCAAATGCAAAGAGGCACACAGACCTCTTAGTAAAAAAGAAGAAAGTATCAGATGGTAGGTAGATGCGCAGAGCCTCTCAAAGTGCCATAGAGCTCTAAGAAGGAAGACTCTGGAGACGTGGGACTGTCCTGCACTGAGCCTCAGATTTGTTAATGTGTCAAGCAGTACATTTGGCACAGAGAAAGCGAAGATGGAACATGAATGAATACATGTAAAGAATAGAGCCTAGGACTGGAGGGGTGGTTAAGAGCACTGGCTGTCCTTCCAGAGGACACAGGTTCAATTCCCAGCACTTACATAACAGCTTACAACTGTCTGTGACTCGAGTTCCAGGGGAGCTGAGACCCTCTCTGGCCTCTGTGGTACACATGCATGTGGTGCACATGCAGATAAAACATTCACATACTGTAAAAGGAAACATATTCAAAAGAGTAGATGCTCCCTATTGGCCATTCTTATTTTTAAATGAAGACATAACAGCACTGTGCTGTGAACTTGGTAGTCTCATTTGCTGGGTCTGTGTGCCCAGCTCCTTTGAGTCTGAATAAGAGGACCTTCGAGAGACTAAGACCCTCAGGCTCTCTCTTGCTTGTCCCCACATCCATTGATACCACAGTCAACCTTGCAAAGGCTATGGCTGATATCAGACTCTAAAGGTAGTGAGCCTAGACCAGGGCCCGGGTCCATGGACTCTTGTATGTTGTCACCCCCAGCTACCTGGACAGCCTGGATCGGATTGGAGCCGGTGACTACCAGCCCACTGAGCAGGACATCCTCCGAACCAGAGTCAAAACAACTGGCATTGTAGAAACCCACTTCACCTTCAAGAACCTCCACTTCAGGTGAGGCCTAAGGAGATAGGGCATGGTGATGGGCCCTGTGGTGGTGGGCCCTGTGGTGATGGGCCCTGTGGTGATGGGCCCTGTGGTCATGGGCCCTGTGGTCATGGGCCCTGTGATCATGGGCCCTGTGGTCATGGGCCCTGTGGTCATGGGCCCTGTGGTCATGGGCCCTGTGGTGGTGGGCCCTGTGGTGGTGGGCCCTGTGGTGATGGGCCCTGTGGTGGTGGGCCTGGTGATGTGGCAGAGAGACGAGGGAATGTTCATGCCCTGCCTCACTTCATCTGGATAGCCAGGTAGTGTCTTGCCTTAAGGATCTTTCTCATTTGGTCAGACAGATACCAGAAGAAGCCCATCTGGGTACTTGATTTCTGCCAAGTTCAAAGGCTAAAAGCAGCAGGTGGCTTGCTTAAGAGCCCCCTGGAAGGGAACATGGCAGTAAGCCTGAACCAGGTGGGTAAGCCCAAGCCATGCCTGGGAGACTAGAGCTCACTATAATCTCAAAGCTAGAGAGGCTGAGAGAGCAGCTCTCCTGCTCACATGCTGGAGAACCTGGAAAGGGCAAGGCCTAAAAGAAAACCACATTTTCCCCAGAAGCAGGCTCTGAGGGCCTAGGAGCAAGGGCCTGAACTGTGCTGCCAGGTTCCAGGACTCTACTGGAGGTTATTGTCTCTCAAGAGTAACCTTAATGTGCTAACTAAGGCCCGGTGACCCATTCTGACTTCCAGGTTTGGTGTCTTGATATCAGGTGAAACTAGGAGACGGAGAGGTGAGGCAGGGCTTTGAGTCAGTCTATTTGAGCACACAGATCAGTCCTGGGACAGGTCTCACAGGTGATGAGAGCTGCCTATAGTCCCCAGGGGCCACGTCCAGTCCCCAGGGTGGCAGTGGCTCATCTGTCAGTCTGCTCCCCACTCTCACCTCTAGCTCTTAGGCGTCCCCGCCCTCACAGCTTTCCCTGACTCCCTGCAGGCTGTTTGACGTCGGGGGCCAGCGATCTGAACGCAAGAAGTGGATCCACTGCTTTGAGGATGTCACGGCCATCATCTTCTGTGTCGCACTCAGCGGCTATGACCAGGTGCTCCACGAGGACGAAACCACGGTGAGTGACCTCAAGTGAAAGCTGGCCATAGACCAAGTCAACAGTCGGAATCCTTGGGCCTCACAGACAGGCTAGGCTGGGCACCCTTGCCTATTCTGTATTGCCAAGGGAGGCCAGTGCGGCAGAAGCAGCTGGGGGCCTCCTGCTGCAGTTTATATACGGATTCACTACAGATAACATATCAGAGTTGGGGTCTTGGCTAGAACGTACCTTGTTAGTAAACAATGGAGTTACAGAGCTGTCAGACCAGAAAAAAAAAAAAAAGCAAATCCTACAAAGGCAGGCTGCAGCCAAGCGCACAACAGAAAGGATGGGTTTCACTTGTTCACTTGTCTGCCCTTTCCGGGGTACTGGCCAGCTGGAGAGGTGTGGGCTGCCTGGCCAAGAAGGACACCAAGGTTGGAAGCATACTGGTAAGTGTGGCTTTGGGCTTTCTCTGCCAAACTCAATGTCTGAGACCTGCCCCCTGACTTGAGAGGGGGCCCTTGCCTGCCTTCCCCTTGGCCTCATCCTGGCTCTGCTGCCCATTGGTATACTACTAAATTCAGGCAGCGACTCTTCTGCCTGGTTCCTGTCATGTGAAAGGCAGATGGTAATAGTGCCAGCCTTGTCTCAGGCTGCTGATCATGGAAGCATTTCTGGCTTAACATTGGCCAGCTTGTGGGTATGTGATCACTGGTGATTGCCATGAGCCAGATACATCCACTGAGCTTATCCCATTCGGAGTTTAAGTCTACGAGTCTGTGGGCCTGTTCACAGAGCTTGGAAAGGGACCGGGCCTCAAGCATGTCCTACTGGGTCATGGGAGACAAGCCTGCTTCTGAAAGTGGGGCTTGTGGCTGTGGGCTCACCATGAGTCTTTGGGATCGGCACCGAGGTTCACTGGAGGGGTTTGTGGTCAGGGTAGTCTTGAACAAGGCCTGTCTTCCTTATGAGTCCGATTTGTTCACCAGCCCAGGCACTGCTGGTGTGTGTGTGTGCAGGGTGTGAATGAGCTCTGGGATATGTGCTGTGAGGGAACTTTGCTGGTAGAGGAGGACCCGCCGTCTTGAGTGCCTCTGGGCCAAGCTGCTGGTTGGAGGGGTGGGCCGGACTTTTATCACATGGTAGCTGGGATTCAGCGTTGTCACTCGCAGTGGCTGTGGCAGGCAGTGGTCTAGTTCCAAGCCCCAGTGTGGGGTGCGGGAAAACATGCTCTCGACAACTCTTGAACCCCAGACTCTGTGACTATCCTCTCTGTTAGTCATCCTTCTGATTGACTGACCCAGTATGCTCCCCACAACTATGGGCCACTTCTGTGCCACTAGAGCTATTGTGTTCTTGCTCTTGGCCTGCCTTTTCTCCTGGCCACATCTGGAAGTGGATGCTACAGCCAACATGGAACTGAAAATGAGTCAAGGTCAAGGAGCTGGAGGCCAGAGGGTGGGAAACCCTTCCCATGAGAGCATGGCCTCTTCTTTGAGCCCTGCCCTGCCAGAGCCAAGGCCTGGGACTTGAGGCCAGGCTCTCAGTGATTCACAGAGCACGGAGTAGACCTAAGGGAATGTCCAGTGGACACCGAGCCTCATGGCCTAAGGTCTCCAGGTTGGGGGTAGCCATCCCTACCTGCCTCGCTGTAGGCTTCTCACTGGCCCTGAAGCTCTGTCCTCCCATGTTCATCCTGCCCTTACTACTCTCTCAGCCCTTCCCTGGCCGCCAGCTCATTCCCCATTTTCCTTGCTTTCCTCCACAAGGGATGGAGGTAAGGACCTTGGGGAAGGAAACACATATGAGCCAAAGTCAGAAGCAAGCTCTCCCAGCATTCTCCTCCCCCAGGCTGGCCACTGACAGCAGGGAAGAGCACCGAGCCTCCAGGAAACAAGGGTTGCCTTCCAATTGCCAGCAGCAGCTCCTGGGTGTAGTGGTGATGAACTAATACGAGTGCTGTGGAAGTAGCGGTCGTCGGAAGGGGCGGGGTGGGTGGAGATGTGTGTGAGATGGACAATTTGGATTCAGATGGATCCAATCCGAGACCTGGCATCACTTCTGCCAGCTGTGTGACCGTGTATAATCGCCACGCCTTTCTCAGTCTGGGCTGTGGGGCGATGGTGGTAAGACTGCCTTATGGGCTAAGAGCTGGAAATGCTGTCTGCGCAGACACCTCTCAGTAAAAGACAGTTCTACTCCCGTATCCAGATGATGTAGCCAGGGGACAGGTGGTAGCATAAGGATGCTCTTCCCAGGAGAGGCAAGATGTAGGCACCAATTACCCAGTCCTCAGCCTTCCCCGAAGCCAGCTCTGCACTTCCCTCTCTGGCCGGTGGGGAAAGGTGGAAAGACAAAGATGTCTGGAGGCAGCTCCTGGAGCTAGGCCAGGAAGGCCCCGCGGCTAGTGGCTGCCCACCACCGGACCAGCCACCCTGCCCGCTGCACCCTGGGACCCCGCGGGCTCATCTTGTCCTCGTACCTGCTCTCGGCGCCACCCAGCCAGGCCACAGGCTGCCACAGCTTCTCCACCACTCCTGCCACGAGCGCCTGCAGGGCCTTTTCTTACCAAAGCAAGGCCAAAACCATGGGCAGATTCTGAGAGACCCTCCAAGCCCGGCAGGTATGAAGCGCCTCCCTCTGATCAAACGTGAGCTAAGAGTTGAAAGCAGCAGGTTCTCAGGGCCCCGCTGGGTGACTTTGCTGTGAATGCCGGCCCCAGGCCTGTGCTCCATGCTGGCTTGTGAGCTGAGGCCGATCTCCACACACAGGTCCCCTTCCTTCCCAGCCGCACAGCGCCCGCCACTGTGGGTGCCTCGCACAGCTGCCCTGGATTTCCTGGGTCTGAGACCGATTGGATCAATTTTTCAGGATTGCTCTTTTTTCTTCTCTTGTGCTTGCCATTGAGTTTTTAGCTTCCTTTCAGTTTTAATCTATTTTGCTGAGTTTCTTCTTGGGGCTCTCCTGGCCCCTCTTCTGAGAAGCCAGCCCCCAACTCCCAGCTTTCCCAGAGAGAGCTTCCCTCAGCCCAGCCATAGCCCATTCATCCAACAAAGTCACCCAACCAACCAAGGCCACAGCAACATCACCCCCGAGACGCTGTCCCCCTGGTATCTGCTTCCAACTCGGGATTAATTCGAGGACCTCGCTCCTCGGTTAATGTTGTTCAACTGAATGCGTGCACCCTCCTGACCTCGCTGGCAAAAATGAATGAGACCCCAGTAGAGAAGTCTGCATGACCCACAATTTCGTGTAGACATGTTGGATGGTGGTTGCACCCCTGTCCTCTACGTGCATGGTGCATGTCCTCTCCAGGGACTGCAGCCTCTGCGGTGTCCTCGCCACCTTGCCCAGGCCAGCTCTCTCTGAAAGGGACAGCACTCCTGACCCACCCCGGCTCCAACCAAACCTGCCTGTGTGTGGAATGAATCAGGGACATGTCCTGTTTGTCTCTGTCCCCAGTAATGCACTAAGAGCATTGGTGGCCCAATCCCTCTGCTTGTCTCACTGTGTCCTAGCCACAGTAGGTCAGGGTGCTGGGCACGGCCAGCCCTCACCTGTATCTCCACTCTGTTGCAGAACCGCATGCACGAATCCCTGAAGCTCTTTGACAGCATCTGCAACAACAAGTGGTTCACAGACACATCTATCATCCTGTTTCTCAACAAGAAGGACATATTTGAGGAGAAGATCAAGAAGTCCCCACTCACCATCTGCTTTCCTGAATACACAGGTAGAGCCCTCCTCGCCCCACACAGCCCCTTGCGGCTATGGGCCAGCCAGGGGAACAGGTGCCTTTGCTGTGCTCAAGTGTATCCCGAGTGCCCTGCAAAATCCACCCCCGAAGGCCTGTACTAGAGCCAGGCAGCTAGGGCCTGGGCCCCTGGCTTGTTACATCTCCATCTCCTGTGTAATATTAACAAACCCAGGGAGCTCAAGTGAGGCAGCTATAAGCAGAGCACGCATGCACAGTGGGAACCCACATCATCAAAGGGACAACAAGCCTGGTCTTAGAGTAAGGTAGCCAAGCAGGGTCTATCCCTACTTAGCCCCTGGAGAGTGGCCTAGGCAGGCCACAGCCTTTCAGATTGGTTTCTTTGTCCATGAGATGGGGGCTGTCATGTGGCTATCTCCCCCAACTCCTGCAGGTTTGCCATAAGGGTGAAAGAGGCTCATGACTATGCAAACTATGTAGTCTGTGATCACTGCAATTTGATGTCACTACTACGATCACAATGATAAACAGCTATTCTAACAGCACCACCCACGTAAGTGACCACAAGACTGACATTGCCCATTGGCTGGGACAGACTCTGGCAAGCAGCAGGCCCTTGTCTATACTGAGGAAAGTACAGGGACAAGAGGCCAGCTATCAGTGACCAGGGACCCTGTGGGAGCTTCAAGACTGGCAGCACAATCAAGTGGGCTGTAGTATGCCCAGGACAAGCCAGTCCTTGTCAGCTGTTCTCAGGTGGCCAGGCCGTGGAGGACACAGATGCTGGCAACATGGGCCTGTGGGTCATGGCCTGAGGTCAGGCAAGCAGCACAGTATTCTACCCCCTGCCCTTTCTACACTCACTTCTCAAAATCAGGCCAGTAGGTCAGTAGGCAAGGACCCCAAGAATATTCAGCTGAGGAGAACAGGGCTCAGCCCCCCTCACCAGCCAGATTCTTCTCCAGCTTTAAGATGGCCTGTGAGACACCCCCCCCTTGTGTGCTGTCACCAAGATCAGTTTGAATCAAGACAGGAGGGGACCCTAACTGAACAGAGACCAGCCTAACTTCCAGCCCTGATTTAACAAACAGCATGGTCTGTTAGATGCTCAGGACCAGACCTGTGGCCTACACACATGCCTGAGATGGCTGGGACTCCTTCAGATTTGTCACCCCAGCTCTGCATCGTGGCGCAAACCCCAGTCCTCGTCCAGCTCTCTCCTTAGCAAGAGGTCCTAGTGTGGACGATGCTAGCCCTAGATTCTTGGAAGCTGGGGCGGTGAGGGGAGAGCTTCCATGCAAAGTTGAAGTCTTACTCATCTTCTCTTCTTCCCAGCCAGCACTTTCTCCCAAACATCCTCTCCCTGGACGCAGATTAGTGCAGGGACACCTTGGAAGACTGTGAGCAAGTCAGCTCTCAGTTGTCTGAAGGAAACAGGACAGTTGCAAGGAGAGGGGAAGAAGCCCACAGGTCCTCATAGTTAGGCAGAGTACATCATCCTCCTGTCGTATCCATAGTGTCAGGAGGGTCCTTGCCCTCTCTGCAGTCTCACAAGCATACAGAGAGGCAAACCTGCTTAAAGCTAGGCATCCATCCCCCACCTGCAGCTTATGGTGAAACAGAATTTGCATCTGGAGTCAGTAGGCAGTGTGAGAAGAACACAGCTTCCCAGACAGTCCTCACCCTCGGACAGCAAGTCACTGGGATATAGTGCATACTGCTGCTTCCTAAGGTGACCTCTGCTCTAAGTCTCCACCATCAGCTGGCTGGCATGAGCCACTGTTGCTGGAGCTGCACCCATAGGCTTCCTACTCTGTTGCTTTCTAGTGGTCCTGAGGAGGCTTTTGGCACCTGCTCCATGGCTGCTGGCCTGACACACAATGACACAATGGCCAGTCCAGGACTTGGGTACCTCACCTCACTGACCGCTCCTGTTTAATCTTGCAGGCCCCAATGCCTTCACAGAAGCTGTGGCTCACATCCAAGGGCAGTATGAGAGTAAGAATAAGTCAGCTCACAAGGAAGTCTACAGCCATGTCACCTGTGCCACGGACACCAACAACATCCAATTCGTCTTTGATGCCGTGACAGATGTCATCATCGCCAAAAACCTACGGGGCTGTGGACTCTACTGAGCCCTGGCCTCCTTCCCAGCCTGCCACTCACTCCTCCCCTGGACCCAGAGCTCTGTCACTGCTCAGATGCCCTGTTAACTGAAGAAAACCTGAGGCTGGCCTGGGGGGGCAGGAGGAGGCATCCTTTGAGCACCCAACTTCAGCCTCATGACACGTGGGAACAGGGTTGGGCAGAGGTGTGGAACAGCACAAGGCCAGAGACCACGGCATGCCACTTGGGTGCTGCTCACTGGTCAGCTGTGTGTCTTACACAGAGGCCGAGTGGGCAACACTGCCATCTGATTCAGAATGGGCATGTCCTGTCCTCTGTACCTCCTATTCAGTGTCCTGATTTCTCTTCCACCTTGGTGATAGGGTGGCTGGCAGGATGGCCCCATGGAAGGTGCTGCTTGATTAGGGGATAGTCGATGGCATCTCTCAGCGGTCCTCAGGGTCTGTTTGGTAGAGGGTGGTTTCGTCGACAAAAGCCAACATGGAATCAGGCTACTTTTGGGGCTCAAAGACTCAGACTTTGGGGAGGGGTTCCCTCCTCCTTCACTTTGGATCTTGGCCCCTCTCTGGTCATCTTCCCTTGCCCTTGGGCTCCCTAGGATACTCAGCCCTGACTCCCATGGGGTTGGGAATATTCCTTAAGACTGGCTGACTGCAAAGGTGCACTGATGGAGAAACATCCCTGTGCTACAGAATTGGGTGGGGGGAACAGCTGAGGGGGCAGGCAGCTCTTTCCTGATAGTCTGATGACAAGCCCTGAGAATGCCATCTGCTGGCTCCACTCACACGGGCTCAACTGTCCTGGGTGACAGTGACTAGCCAGGCCACAGGCTGCAGGTCACAGACAGAGCAGGCAGCAGCCTTGCAACTGCAGATTACTTAGGCAGAAGCATAGGGGCCTCATGAGCCAGGTCCTGTAGCCAGTGCTCTGCTTTACTCCAGCCTCGGTCGGGAAGTTGAAAGCCCTTGGTGTATTCCTGGGCTCAGGAGTGTAAACCAACTCAGACATGCAGCCAGCCCCCTAGGTGGGTAAACGACCTAGGGACCTAGGGAGAGCCTTTGCTGCAGAGATTTCTAAGCAAAACGGTGTGGTGGAGCTTTGGCAACCCTAGCCCCAGCTGACTTTGGACAGTCAGCATATGTCCCTGCCATCCCTAGACATCTCCAGTCAGCTGGTACCACAGCCAGTGGTTCAGACAGGTTTGAATGCTCACGTGACAGGCTGTACTGATGCAGATGTGCTCCCGGGCAGTCGGGAAAGGTCTACGGGTCTCTGCCGTCCTCAAGCCCTGTATTTTCCTGCCCTCCACTCTGAGCCCTGCTCCATCACAGGCCAGGAGGACCCTGGCCCTCTTTCATAGTCCCTGTGACCTTGCCACCAGCTCCGGCCTCTTTGGTTCCAACAAGAACAGAACTGTGAGTAGTCTAGGGAAGCATGGGACCTTCTCCAGTGCCAAATGCTTGTAGGGGTCCTCTGGGAGTTCACTCCCCATCTTGGTGATCCTCTGGGGAGCCCACCCCAGTCTGGTTGCCTCACCCTTCCCCCTCTACCCATATTTTTCTACATCTCCATAGTTCTAGGACCCTGTGCCATGTACTGGGATAACAGAGAACAGCCTGGAGACCACGGTCTCAGTGATGGCCTCGTGTGATCGCGAAGACCAGTTCAGACCCTGGGCCAACAGCAGTTATTTCTCTGCAGCACCCCTGGGTGTGGCCACCTGTGTCGACAGGCTGTAACCCCAAGTTTAAAAGCACCTGCGGTCAAGGGATGTTGGCCAAGCCCCATCTTTTAGGACCATTTCCAGGAAGGTAGAAATCAGCACCCCTAACAATCCCCCTATGGCTCCCATTCCCCAAGTGGCCCCTCCAAATCACTGCAACACAGTGGCCAGAGCCCTCAGCTAGAATCAGGGCCTGTACCCAGCCTCCCCACTTCTGTCCCCAAGACTGCCTTCTGCTCGACCTACTGTGTTCAGCCTAGTGTCACCACTGTCAGCCTCAGGTAGCAAGGTCTCAGGCTGTCTACTCTAAGCCTTTAAGAACATGGTCCACAGGGAAAGCTGTCCTGTCTCCCACCCATGTCGTCACCAGCAGCACTACCATGGGGGGGACAAGCGTGTGTGACAAGTGAATCTTGGCTCCGCCGTGGCTTTGGGTATGGGGGAAGTGCTGAAAGTGACCAGATCAGGGGAATGGCCCATATGTGCAGTGGCCATGTCCCCAGAGGGGCCATGCTGTAGTGTCTGAGTAGTCTTAACTCAGCAGGCCAGGAGCCAGTTCCCAGGAAGAGTGCCTTCACCGTATTCGTGGAACCGTGCCTGTTGCCTAGGTGCCTGTGGGCAAATCCTGTGCCCTGTGCCAATGTCCATTCTAAGAATCTGCCCTTTAAGCATAGGTAGAGGCTTCTGAGCCTCTGGGCTGAGCTGTAGAGGGTGCTGGTGAACTCTGGGCTGGGCTGTGGAGGGTGCTGGTGGACTCTGGGCTGAGCCGTGGAGGGTGCTGGTAGACTCTGGGCTGAGTTGTGGAGGGTGCTGGTGGACTCTGGGCTGAGCCGTGGAGGGTGCTGGTGGACTCTGGGCTGGGCTGTGGAGGGTGCTGGTGGACTCTGGGCTGAGTTGTGGAGGGTGCTGGTGGACTCTGGGCTGAGTTGTGGAGGGTGCTGGTGGACTCTGGGCTGAGTTGTGGAGGGTGCTGGTGGACTCTGGGCTGGGCTGTGGAGGGTGCTGGTGGACTCTGGGCTGGGCCGTGGAGGGTGCTGGTGGACTCTGGTGTGGGAATGGGGATGGATTCCTCCCAGTCTGACCCACTCATTAGTTGAACTTGCCTTCAGCCCCTCGCGATCCCTTCTGTGGATGGAGCCCCTAGACCCTGGTGCCCTGTTCCCTTGTCCCCTCTTGTACCGTGCAGAGCACCACCATCATTTCAGCCTTGCAGCCCAGGCCCACACCCTGCTGTTGGGAACTGGAGGCATCTGACCTGTGTGGTCTGTACTGGATATCACTGAGTGCCCTGTTCAACCCCATACCCAGGCTGTCTCTCAGGTTGACAGTGCTTCACCCCAGCCCTTGCCCTATGCAGAAAGTACTGCTGCAAGAGATGTACCTGTGGTTCCCACGTACTACATGCTACAGCCAGTGACCTGAGGGCAGGGTTCACCTCACACTCCTCCTGACCCTCTCCCCATCTCCATCTGACCCAGCCTCTTGACACAGAGATCCAGCACACCTAGGAGAGACTCATGAACCCTCCTGACCCAGTAGTAGCCTGTTACCTTCTTCTGAAGATCCTGGGGGCACAGAACATCTTCTAACTGCCACCCCCTTTTTCTGGGCCTCCTGGTAAGCTCCAGGTATAGCCCCATAGCTCTGAGGAATCCAGTCCTGAGGCTCCACCTCCACTGTAACTGAGCTCCTGGAGGCAAGCACCTTCCAGGCTGCTGATCCCATCAGGCTACAAGCTAAAGAAAGTCCCAGCATCCCAAAGAACAGGGCCAGGGGTGTAAGCAGGCTTCCCCACACCCCACCACTCAGGAGAGCCTTGTACTCATCTGCTTAAAGAATGGGACTCAGGCTCACAGATGCCACCCCATGCCAGATAATGGCCATGTCAAGGAGGGAACAGGTAAAAGAAAACCAGAAATAATGGCCCATCCAAAGTCCTGAGCCCTCTAGGCAGAGTGCAGTACCCTATGACAGGCAGCTTTCTTCTCTTCCCCAGGCACAAAAGGCCACCAGCAGAAACAGTGCCCTTCCCAGCAGCCCCCAGGCCCTCCCCTCCCCTTAGCCTCCTGCACCAGCCACAGTTGTCTGCCCAGCATGGACAGCAGCCCCCAACTCCTGGTGTTCTCCCTGACTTCTGACTTGACCCCTGTGGCTGATGTGCACACACCCTTCAAGTCCCAGGCCAGAGGCCGGGCACCCCACATTCCCCTTAGCAGAGCCTTCTTAGGTGCACCCACCCCACCTCTTGACCCATCACCATCACCTACCCTCATTAACTGTAATTTTGTAAGAAGAGTGACTTGCTGGTTAATAAATACCTAGTTACTGTAATAATTTATTGGCTGCCATAATGTATTTATTAGTCACCCACCATTAATAAAAAGTGCCAGCTCTTTCTAGCATGAGTGTGATGTGTTGTGTCAGTGCCAGATAAGCCCACACGACAGGTTCTCACTGTCTCAGGACTGTGGGCAACCTAGTAGAGTTGCCACAGCGCTGCTGGGCGAGCTGGCCACCCTTCTCCTGCCCAGCTTGCTAAGGGCAGAAGGCAAATCTGCCCTGTGCTAAGCTGCTTCCCAGGCCCAGCGCCCTAGTAGACTACTCCCTGGTGTCTCAAGATAGCTAGGAGTCCGTGCTGATCACTGGGACATGGTTTCCTGCTGTCCTCAACTCTGCTGCTATGTGGGCAGGGGAGGACTGGGGCTATATCCAAAGGCTCCGTGCAAAGGCAGTAGCAGGCAGGTGGCTGCTGACCATCTGTGACCCTGACTTCTCTCTCTGTTTTTGCAAATGGTGGTGTGTGATATGAATGTACCTGGTATCTGTTTCCTCCTGGAAGTACAAGCCCTGTGCTCTGGGCACGGTAGTAATGGGCTCTTGAAGGACGGCTGTCAGGCTGAGCGTGGAAAGTCTCAGTACCGGCGTGTGCTCCCCCACCGATAGCTCCCCTTCTCATGGCCCTCCCAGAGTTCCGTCCAGGCCTGCTGCGTACCCTGACCCTGCAGAGCAGATCTCTGTACATCCTCCGACCCCAGAACCTCTGCTAATCTGTGCGGCTCCCAGAACCTCAGACCTTGGGAATACCTGCGGTCACTGTGTTAATAGACTCTAGGTGGATAACAGTGTTGGGGTAGGGACTGTGGTGGGCAGACTCAGCAGGCAGGGATCCCAGGAGCCTTGGTGACCTGCTCTTGGGTCCTCCAAACCTAAGCATTAGCGACCCTTAAGGATCCTTCAGCCCTGTCCATAGGCAAGTGGCCCCCAGCTGTAGCTTGTTTAACTCTGGTGACCCATCTGTGAGTTCCTCCTGGTCCTCCGCATTCCCATTGTCTGCAGTATGCCCACGGTGATCTCTAGACTCGGCAGTGGTGGGGAACCAGGGGCAGTGGCATTGAGGACTTGCTTCTGGCTGAGGTTTGGCATTGACAGCCATAGGACACGGTGTCCCTGTGGAGTGGAATGCCTCTTCCTGTTGGATCTTCTGGGTCTCCGAGCTTTCTTACCAGGCTTGCATTGGTTGCCAGTATCACAGTGCTGGGTCCTGAACATGGGGCGACATGGTTCAACCTCCATGAGCAGATTCACCGATGTGGCAGTGAGTCGTGTGTAAAGGACAGGGAGGCTTTATCAAAGAATAAGAATGACGGTCTCTGGGTTTGCTTAGCAGAATCAAAGGACGGTAATTCATGATATATTCAAGAGGCACAATATTTTTTTTCTGTTGCCCAGGGGATGTGGGAAGCAGCTGAGAACTTGGGTTGTGCACCCCCACAATACCATCAACCCTCAGGGCTCAGTGCACACCTCTGTTTCTTGCAGGGGGAAGGGATGAAAGCCAGAGCCTCCAGCATGCTAGACAAGCACTCTACCAACCCAGCCATACCTCCTGGAACTATTTAGGGTCCCAATTGTGTCATTTTATTGTCCCCTATAGGCTGATGAAGCTAAATGACACAAGGCAGGTAGAGTGCTGGGCACGATGCTGGTGCAAGGTGGGTCCCAAGGACCAGTAATGGTCACCAAATCATCTTCCTATGCCTCCTGCTCAGACAGGAAGGTAGTAGAATGGCCACCAGGCCAGCAGCTAACCCAGCTCCTACTCTTTGTTTCAGGTCCATGAGCTTCAGCAATGTTCATCAGCACCCGCACTCGTTCTGTCCTCCTTCCTCTCCCTGCTAGAGAGATCTAGTGTGGATTGCTCAGAGCTTGGGTTCAGCCCCGGGTGACGAGATTCCCAGAACTCGCACAGATTGTTTAGGACAATAAGACAGGCTGCCTCTTCCCACACCTCTCTATGCAGGGAAAACTTAACTGACAGAGCAATAAGGCTCTCCTCTACCCCAAGAAATAGGTAAATGCACTTGGCTTCCTAGAGTAAAAACAGGAGACCCTTGCCTAGGAGCAATGGTCCTCCTTTTGAAACTCGGGCTTCTGTTTTGAGTGCCCGTCACACTCAGCCGTTTACTGGACAACTCTCTGTATACAAGATAGTAATTCATATCTACCATGATTAAGACCTTCTAAGGATGCTTGTGGCTGGTTTAGGCCCAGCAAGAGGAGGCATCCCCTGCCCCACCCTCCGAAATGGCCCTCTACATCCCTTGAATAGCTACCCTCAAGGATCCTAGTAGTAATCACACCATCATCTCCGTGGTGTATACCCTCCCACCATGAAAGAGGCCAGGATCCAGACACAAGGCAAAACCCCAGCTGACTCCAGTCCAACACCATGCTCACACGCATTTTAGAGAGACTATCACATGCCTAGCGACTCCGCCATTCAGATTCTGGGTATCCTAACCTCAGCCTCACCCAGAGAGCCACAGCTGGTTCCCAGGCCAAGTCTCCCATTGGCCCAGAATGGTGGATACCTGGCACTCTAGCCTCAGATGCACCATGGATGCATACCCACCTGTAGGCTTTACACATTGGCCTCATGGAGGAGTGTGGGGTCCAGGGCCTCCTGGGTGCTAACCAGCCCAGTCTCTCTTTACACCTAATTCTCTTCTTCTCTTCCCTGTCTCTGTGTGTGTCTCTCTCTGTCTTGCTCTCTCCCCTCCCCGCCGGGGCTGCAGAACCGCATGCACGAGTCTCTCATGCTCTTCGACTCCATCTGTAACAACAAGTTTTTCATTGATACCTCCATCATCCTCTTCCTCAACAAGAAAGACCTCTTTGGCGAGAAGATTAAGAAGTCACCCTTGACCATCTGCTTTCCTGAATACCCAGGTGCGTGCATGTTCTCATGGCCCTGTATAAGAGAAAGCTCCTGCCCGGCCTGATTGTGGACCTGGATCCCCCAACCCCCAACACACACACACACACACACACACACACACACACACACACATGCCATAAAAGACACCAACTGGAATCCCACAGCCTGTAGGCTCCAGGGACAAGGCTGGGCCAGCACTGTGCAGACCCAGCTAGCGAGCACAGGGCCAGTGCAGGAGTCTGTTAGTATGTTGAAGAAGCACTGAGACATGACCAGTCGTGGACGAGTCTCTGAGTAGGCAGAGGCCTTACCCAAGCCACGGGTACCATGGCAATTGATTCATGGATCAAGGCAGGGACAGGACCACTGCTGTTCCTGTGCTTGTTTTTTTTTTCCCCCCTGAGGTCTCAGGACTTAGTCGGGAAGCCTTCCAAGTTCTCATGAGATACCCATCCTCACCTTAGCCCAGCACAGCGGCCTTCTCGAGAAAGGAAAGGGGTCAGTAGCCTGTGGGTGTGGCTCAGGCACCCGTGCTCTGCCACCAGTTTGTCCTGAGCATGTCACACCTTCACCACCATGCCAACTCTCCCCCATCTCACACAACCACACAAAAACTGCATTTTCCCCCTCTAGAACACACACTCCATATACTGCAAGCTTTCTCCACCCCGCCTGCATTTCTTCTGCCTTTGCTGGGCCTTTTTCCCCACTTTGTATGGTTTTCGGAGTTGGGGGTAGGAATGGATCCCAGCCATCCTGCCCCTGCCCCATGCCAAAAAAGCTCTTTCCAAATGGGCCTAGGAGGGAAAGGCTAAAGGCAGGGTAGATTCGATGCCAGAGGCCAGGCCAGGCCAGCCCAGCCCTCTAGAGACTGGACAGTTTTAGGGACCCCTCGGAGCAGCCCTCGGAGCAGAATCATGCTGAGGACAAGACCAACCCCTTGCAAAGGCAGAGGGTGTGTCCCGTACTCCAGGAATGGGCGCATGTTGCTTGGACCTGGAACTCACTCACTGATATATCCCAGGAGTTAGTCTGTGGCACTAGTCTCAGGTCCTAGGGCCACACGGGTCCCAGAGCCAGCCAAAGAGGTCCTAAATTACAGCACAGGTGGATGGCAGTCTCTCTCGGCTCCTTCACTAGCCAACCAGCCATGTGGAGGAGAAGACCCACCAGTTTGTACTGTGAGGCTTGCCAAGTGCAAGGTGCAGAGGAAGCCAGTTACTTAGTCTGCAGCGCCCCATTTTCATCTGGGTGCCATTACAGACCATGATGGCATCTCAGGGTGGCTAGAGGAGTGGCGAGAGAGATGAGCATTTGGCACCAGGTCTACATAACTGATGGTCAGTTCTGCTGTGGTACTGAGGGAACCAAGGGTGACCCTCTGCAGGCAAAGCAAGTGCCAAAACACCCGCCAAAGGCCAAGGAGGCCATGCCAGTAAGCACAGCTCTTAGCAGCCACTGCTGAATTCCTCAACCTCAGCAAGAATGTGTCCTGGGTGGCCAGTCTCACTGGTGCGGAGTAGGTGCTAGGTGTCCCCAGTCCTCCAGGGCCTTCAGAGGATATAATGCAAG
The DNA here is from genome assembly GCF_978045245.1 of Mus caroli. Taxonomy (NCBI): domain Eukaryota; kingdom Metazoa; phylum Chordata; class Mammalia; order Rodentia; family Muridae; genus Mus; species Mus caroli. Next base: position 35,551,151 of record NW_028227265.1, on the reverse strand, counting down.
TGCAGACAGCACGAAGGGATAATAAACAGTCACAAATGTTATGCCACCGTGGGATATGGAGGTATGGGGACACAGAACGAGGACGAGGAAGCAGGTTAGGAGGTCACTGTCTGAGAGACTGGGTGGGCCAGGATGTGCAAGGTAACTGTGTAAGAACACCAGGCTCAGCAGAAGTGGCACAGTGGGACAGGACCTCCATCTGGAAGTCTGCCTGTTCTTGGAACTTTCCATCTGGGAAGTGCCATGACAGGGCAGCCTCTGGCACTCCCTTCTCTCTGGTGGCTTTGCTGTAGCTCAGCACTGAGTGTGCTTCTGCTCTCAGGAGCTCTGTGATGAGGGGTAGAAGAGGCTAACCCTGACCCTACCTGAGGGATGTCCCACTCCTTAACGGTCACAGTGGCTCAGTACCAGCCTGGAACTCCAGCTTAGAGCTAGCCTTTGTTTCAGAAGGAAAGAAAGTCCTTGCCAGCCAATGCCTCCAGTGACCCACACCCCTGCCAACCAGCCTGGGCTCATTCTCCCCAGGGTACCATTGTTTCTGTCCTGGGCTATATCCTAACAGACTGAGGGAGATGGGGCACCTTCCTTGTTCTATACATTTCCAAACTCTTGTGGTCTCTAGTATATGTTCTTCAATTAAATGATGCCTACAGGGCAGATCCAGGAGTCCTAAGACTGGTTGGGAAGCTCCTTAAATCATCACAGATATATGCCCTGTTATCCCCACCAGCCTGCCAGAAACAAGGGCACCCCAAAGGAACTGTTAGGAGCATTGTAGGAGCCCAATGGATATCTCACATAATAATATCCTTTAAGCTTGCCACTGTTCCCATGTCCTGACTACTTACCCAAGAACTGAGACTTCCTAGTAATGCCCCAGCCCACGAAGAAACCTCTCAGAGGGTGTTACTACATAAAGATAGACCGTAGCCTGGCTTGATGCCCACCACACCTAAAGTACCACAAGACCACCTCTTGGTGCCCCTCCTCCCCGGGCTTTGTTCACAGGTTTATTAGAATTGCAGGGTTGGGGATGGAGGCAGCTCAGTGATCAAGAGTGCTTCCTGCTCTTCCAGTACATCGAAGATCAGTTCCACCCACACATCAGGTGCCTCATAACTACCTCTAATTCCATATCCAGCAGATCCAGTGCCCTCTCTGGCTTCCATGGGCACCTGCACTCACATGTGCATAGACTCACACAGGCACACATACATACACATAAATAAAAGTAAATCTTAGAAAGAGTCAAATGGGCTGGCGAGATGGCCCAGTGGTTAAGAGCACTCGCTACTCTCCCAGAGAACCTGGGTTTGATTTCCAGCATCCACACAGCAGCTCACAACTGTCTGTGACTCCAGTTCCAGGGGATGCAACGTCCTTTTCTGGCCTCTTCAGACAAAAGCATGCATGTGCTACACAAACATACATACAAGCACGCATACACATAAAACTAAATTTTGGAAAAAAAAAAGTGTTGTGGAGTTGGTGTACATTTTAGCTTTATGCCACAGAAAGGTGCTTGCTTTATCTAGATTCGTTAATCTAGTACAAATGAGATCATCTGTGGCCATTGCTCTGCCCAGAGCCATCACAGACAGACATACAATACAAACACAGTAAGTAAAGAGCTTTGGTGGTTTGTAGCCTCCAGTGCAGCCTTGCCCTTGGGAATGGGATGAGGTAACACTGCTGTTCCCTCCTGTCTCACCTCACCTGTTCTGTCTCCCGACCATCCCGTTCATGCCCATCTCTCACTAGGGCCTCTCGCTTGTTCCTCTATATCTTCCTACAGGCTCCAACACCTATGAAGATGCAGCTGCCTACATCCAAACACAGTTTGAAAGCAAAAACCGCTCACCCAACAAAGAAATTTACTGTCACATGACTTGTGCCACAGACACGAATAATATCCAGGTGGTATTCGACGCCGTCACCGACATCATCATTGCCAACAATCTCCGGGGCTGCGGCTTGTACTGACCTCTTGTCCTGTATAGCAACCTATTTGGTAATTCCAGCACTCACAGAACAGCTTGTGCACACACACACATACACGCGCACACACACACACACACACCACTAACCAGTGCAAGTTGGTAAATAAACTTTAAAGAGGCATAACGTAACCTTATCTATACACAAGTATATATTAGAAAAATGTTTTTAGTTAATACTCAAAAGAGCTGCGGACAGACTGACCACCATTCCTGGCTCATCAGTTTTCCTGGGACAGCACATGAGCATGCACACATGTGCATGCACACACTCACACAGGGCATGGTGGGAGCCTGGGTTGGCAATCCTTCCTCTAGATAGCCCCAGGGCTATGAGCAGGGCAGGCAGAGGGAGACCTGGTTCTCTCCAGCACCCCTCAACCCCCCTGCATCCTAATACAAGGCTACCTGCTCAATTCTGCCCTGCTCCTTTCCAAATTCCAAAACCATTTAAGAAACGGCCAACACTCAAAACATCCCCCTACCCTCTAGCCACAACAGAGAACTCTTAAGGACCCTTCTCTCTTGGGTGGTGGTTGTTTATTTCAGGAATCTAGAAGAATCATTGCTCCGATCAATCTACTGTCTCCTGAGTTTTCTTTATTCATGGGAACAGGGGAAAATTAGAGAGATGGGAGACCTGGTCTGCTTTCTCAAATAATTGAGGGGAGGGGATATGTGAGCCATTGCCCAAGCACACCTAGAGTTTAAGCCAGATTCCCTTGAAGAGGCCCATGGATGAGGTGTGAGTGGTTGGGGAGGGCTGGACTGGCAGACCAGGCTAGAAGCAAGGTACAAGGCAGGGATGGGCTTCCTCTACTGCGGGCTCCCCACTGTGCCCCACCACCTGCACTAGTTAAATGTTCTAGGTTGGTTGGTTGGTTGGTTGGTTTGTAAAGTCAAAGAAAATGGTCAGACTGGCCCCTATCTCTCTCTCTACAGACTGCTTCATGGACTCTTTGCTGTTGATGTTGATCTCCTGGTAGCATGACCTTTGGCCTTTGTAAGACACACAGCCTTTCTGTACCAAGCCCCTGTCTAACCTACGACCCCAGAGTGACTGACGGCTGTGTATTTCTGTAGAATGCTGTAGAATACAGTTTTAGTTGAGTCTTTACATTTAGAACTTGAAAGGATTTTAAAAAACAAAACAAAAACCATTTCTCATGTGCTTTGTAGCTTTAAAAGAAAAAAAGGAAAACTCACCATTTAATCCATATTTCCTTTTTATTTTGAAGTTGAAAAAAAAAAATGTCTGTACCCACACCCTCCCCCTTCCCCACCCCAGCAGAACTGGGGCTGGCACAGAGAGGCAGTGCTGGGCCTGGCGCCTCCCAGGGCTTCTGTGCAGCCCATGGCTGGTGGGAACATTTCAGGCTAGGCTGTCTAGAAGGCCACTGGCCACTGTACCCACCCTTCCCCATGCCTGTGGGCTGCCCAGACACCTCATATACCACCAGGCAGTGGCAGCTCCGCCCTGCACAGCCACGCGACTCCAAACACACTCAAAGTTTGCGTAGAAAAAGCACAGCTCTGGCGGGGGTAGCTGCCACAGACAACGCTCATTACCTATAGAAATCCAGCCCTATAGAAGCAATTCACCCAGTCCCTTCCTACACTCCCTTTGTGTTGTTAACTTTTTGGTTTTTCTTGTCCTAGTGAGTGCCTCCCATGCATACCTGACCAGCTCTGCCAGTGTCTGGGGTCTGGGGAACAGGGGTTGTGTGGTTTGGTTTTTGTTTTTGTTTTTCCTTTAACATCACAGCCTCTGGCCTTGGGCAGAAGCCCTCCCCTGTGTGTGGCCCCCTCTCCACCTCTCCTCTCTGTTCCAGTGACCTGTGTTCCCTCGCTCTCATGTTGGGATGTTTGTGCTGCAGATAAAAAGAACAAAAAAATAAAGTTTTTAAATACCACAAGATGGAAGAAAAACAAAAAAAAAATTAAAAAGATGGAATGTAGTGTTTACATTAAAGCCAGTTTTCATGATCAGTCCCATGTCATTTCTACTTGACTAGTATCTAACCCCAGACCTGTTCACGGTTTCACTTTTAAGACAATATTTACTGAAGACCAGTTACAGCCATTTCAATAAAGGAGGCGAAAGACAAAACACAAAAAATTTAAAAATACAGAAAAAAAAACTTGAAAAAAGGAAAAAAAGTAAAAAAAATAAAAAATAAAAAGCCCACGGGTCTTTGTAAGCCTTTCTATTCCCAACGGTGAGGTTTCTGTGACACCTGACACTGCCAGCCTACTTCTCTAATGGATTCCTGTGTAGCTCAATAAAGAGAATGTTTGTCTGTACCAAGTCTCACCTTCTGCCTTCCAGACGATCGTCCCTGGGGTGGGCTTCGCTCCGACAGGAGACACTTGGCCACATACCCTGGGAGGGTGGTGGGTCAGGAATTTCTCCACAGGATTGTCTAGGTCCCTCAACATTTTGTCACTGAGGGGGAGGCAGTTCAGCAGCACAGTAATTGAGAAAACTGTCTTTCCTCTTTCCCCTCAGTCCCCCTCTCTCCTGTCTCTCATGTGTGCATGCATGTGCTCTTGCAGGTGCATTTACACACACACACACACACACACACACACACACACATACACAAACAGGAATGAGAGCAGGAAGATGGGTATCTTCTTTTGGCTGCAACTCCTCCAGCACAGCTGGTTTTATGGTTCCCGGTAACCTGAGACTGGGGCAGGAAACGCAGGGAGAAACAAGCCCGCCACCCCTCCTGTCTTCCACAGCCAGGGCTTTCTCTCCAAGAGGAAAACAGGTGCTTCCAAGGAGGTCAAACCGCCCCAGCCTTCTACACACACACTGTGATGCCAAAGGACAAGCTCAGCCCAAAGACTCTCCTGAAGGCTTCTCCTTGGCTTTGCTTGTCCCACTGCTGCTAGGTCCAAGGGTCTCAGCAGGTGGAACACATGGGAAGCAAGACAACACAGCTTGGCTCTCAGAGTCTGAGCTTTTCAGCCAGTGATCTCTCTATGGCCTCTCAAACTATGTGGCTTTGCATAAGAACTAGCAAATGGATGGCGACTGGGCCTACCAAAATGCCTCACACCACAGGCCAGTCATTAGGCAAGCAGCTAAGGGCATGTTCTGTATCAGTGTAATGGGGGAACCTTACAAGGTCTATTAATGAAATCCTATCCCAACAGCACCCCACGTGGAAATTCTTAGCTCAGAAGACACATGTCATAGCCTTTGGTCATTTGAACCCAGCATGGTATATGTGTGAAGGTGTAGACACAAAACTGTTTCAGACCAAGTCTAATGGTCCTGTCCCCAGCTGTCATGGGTACCTGGTAAATGCAGGCACACCCAGAAGCCTCTTCCACCAAGCCACACCTCTTTTCCAGTGGCTTCCTTACCAACTGCCTTCACTCCAACTTGCTGAATACAGAGGGAACCACACAACCTCCAACCAATCTACACCTTGACTGTTGTATCAGCCGACAAACCAAGATCCCAACGGCAGGCCAAAGGTGAACACGACCAGACCAGTCTGGATTTCTCTCAAAGTGAGTTACGTTCTAGCAAGTTCTTTCCCAACTTACCAGTCTATAAGTGGTTTTTACAGAGAGATAAAAGCCAATTTTGTTTTAAACCTTAATCTTCTATTTCCCCCAGTGCTGAACATAGAGTCCCGGACCCTGTGCATGTTAGGCAAGGCAGTACCCAGTAGGTTACATCCTAGCATGGCCTTCTTTCTTAAGGGAAAGGTAAGAAATCAGTTTTTGGAAAGGCTAGGGAGAGGAAGGTTTAGTACAAGCAGCACAGGGGCAGAATCTATACATTATTTATAAACAAACACACACTCCATGTACAGCCAGGGTTAGAACCACCTCCAAACGTATTGAAAGCAGACATGGGGAATGGATCTTCAGGTAGGACAGAGAGCCTTCCAAGGCAGACTGGCACAACTCCTTAACAAGCCTACTCGTGTGTTCCCAGCTACCAAAGAGCTCTCAGGGAAGGGTCAGGACTGCTGGCTGCAAACTGACGAGCACTGTCTGCACTGCTCTAGGGAAGGTCAGAGGCTACCTGAGCACCCAAGAGTCAAACCAACCCTAATGTAAATCTGCAGTCATCCTCTCTGCTACATAAAAGTGCCAAAGTTTAAAGAAAATAATTAAGGATCCAAGAAGACAAAAATTAAATATGGCCAATAAGGAAAAGAGGACGACAGAATAGTTCCAAAATGACCCAGAAGCCTCTTGGAGCTAGTGCCTTCACTTAGCACTTGTCCAGTGTCCCCAAGAAGTGATGACAGCTAGAAGCCTTCTACTGCACCCAGAATCCTTGACTCTCCAGATTACTTCGTCACCAGCTTCCCTTTGACCCAACCCATCTACAGAGGGAGCAAACCAAGCATAGACTTGGGACATCTCTCCTTGGACCATCTTAAGCCACATTAAGGCACTTCCATTTACACCTGTTCAATATTCTACAATGTTGTAGACCCTCTGAAACGAACTGCAAGTGGTTTCCACCTTCCGACATCTGAAATGGAAGAACAGTGGACTTAGCTTCCCCTTTATTTTCATGTGCAGCCTGGAAAGGTGTCAAAGACAAGCTCAGTGCTTCCTCTTCCAAGTAAAACACAGGAAAAACCACACCCCACCCAGTTGAACAGGATTATAAAACACCGCAACCCAAACAGCACACACAAGAGCAGCGTGGGATCCAGTGGCCCCACACACAACACCTACAAGAGATTGCTTTTTATTATTGTTGCTTTACAATAAAAACAAATTGCTATGCTCTCAGCAAAACAAAACAAAACAAAAACCCACAGGAATTTAACTAACAGCAGTTCAAGGTAAGGCTTTTGAAAGATTTATTGAAATAAATTATCTTCACCTAGGCGTCTGTTATCCTTTCTCAGTTACTTATCAACAGTCTAAAAACTTCCAGGTATGTAAAATACATTTAACTTTGCCAATCATTTTAGATAATACTGGATTTTTCCCAAAAGGACTACCATAAAACTATGTTTTGAAACATTAAAAAAAAAAAACCTTAATCCAATGGGACATAAAACTATGTATCCTATGATTGCATGTTTCAAATCCTTAAATACGTGGAGAACGTGAGACGATCTGGGACGGAGACTGCTTGAGGCATGTGGATTATTCAACATCCTCTGTTTCTGTTTAATGAGACCCACAGGAACAAAAGCAGGGAACTGAAGGGCTCCAGGGGAGAAAGATACGAAAGGTGTTTCTTCAGCAGTGTCCTCCAAACACCCCTGCCCCTGCTGGGCAAGCCCCAAGCCTTTTCCCAAGGATCAAACCCATATGTTTAGCATAGCCTAATTGGGTTGACCAAGGAATTAAAGTCATAACCAAAGCTTGCTATGCAACCCCTTCCCATGCCTAGATTAAGCAGGGAGTGGAAAGGAAGAGGCGGCAGCCATGGGGGCAAGCTTCTGTGATGCGAGAGCACCAGAGTGACGGAAGTGAAGCCAGCTGAGGACTGGGCTCAGATTGGTCCTGAATGTTAAGGGCAGAAAAGGGTCTCCTCATTCTGCAGCCCTGAGCTTCCTCTTTCTACTCCAGGTACCAAACCAGCTCTTTCTACACGATGCCCTGCTGGTCTGGAGGTCCAGGAGCCTGTGGGACTGGCCTCCTCCCTAAGCTCAGCATTTAATAGTAGGCTGCCTTGCCATTGTGGTGGCCAGGCTCCTGCTGCGCGCACACCTTCTGACTGCTGTTATGCACCCTCCCCGAGATCTGTGCTTCCTCCCAGCTGTGGTGCTAAAATACCCAACATCTGCTGTGGCTTATATCAAAACAGAAATTCAAACTAGCTGCTGCAGGCAGGCGAGCGCCCCACTGCCCACTTCTTTTTGCTCATCCCCTACTCCCAACAAGTCCAGTCAACACCAGAAGAGGCCATGCCTAGAGTTAAAATGTGCAATGTTTCTAAGGGGAAGAGAAATGTCACAAAGAAAGTATTACAAAGGATTAAATTTGTCAGCTGTCCACACACTAAAGACCACATGCTTTATGCAGCAGCAATGCAGTCGCAGGTCTCCACACAGCAGGCAGAACTGGGACAGGCCTCTTCCGGTCGGTAGAGCTGGGCAGGAGGCTGAGGAAGGTGAGGAAGCACTAGGTTGTCCGTTGCCTCTGAAGTCTCCGCTCAGCAGCGGCTGCCAGCATCCTTCGGCGCAGGGTCACGGGGTCAGAGGATGTGCCTTCAGAAGGGAGGAGTCTCTCTGAGGCCCCATCATCTTCAGAACTTTTGTTTAAGAACCGCCTATAAGAAATAAAGAGAGAGAAAGATGGGAAACTGGAAGACAGTTTCCCCTTCTCCACAAGCATTGTCACTCAAGCCCATGCTGTGATGAGAAGAGCCTTGCCCATGGCTAGGGTACAGTGCAGCTCAGCAGCAGGGCACTTGCTCAGCGTGTGTAAAGCCCTGTACTCAACCCAAAACTATAAAAGGAGAGGAAGTGATGAAGAAGGCAGAGCCAAGAAGGATGCAGAGGGAAGAAGCCAGGAGGGAAGGCCAGCAAGACTCGTCCATGGATGAACCTAATTCCCAGGGAGAGGATGATCAAATGACAGTTCAACTTTCTCTGCTCTCCCTCTCTCCCTCCCACAGACAGCACTGGGTCTTATGGCAACAGGTCTGTGCAAGGCTCACAACCCAGATACAAGAACTGAAGTAAGATTCTTCCCACCCCCAAGCACAGTGTGTGCTCCAGCTACCACCGACTGCAGGGAGCTCACAGAACACAGGTGCCTGGCTCCGACTGCCGTCTACAGAACAGTGCTCAAGAGGAATCCTAAAGGCAGACCTCCCTCAGGTGCTGGCAGGGTTAACCACCCGAAGTATCGTTTTCTTACCTGTGTCTGTCACATGGGTTAACAGTGCTCCTCCTCAGGTATAGGCTGAGACACATTGGCACCCGACTGCCATCTGCCCTGTAACTTATGTGTGCCAACTAGGGCTGGAGAATCAACTCACTTTCGAGCCTGCTGCAGGAGGTCATCCTTACGCTGGACTAACATGCGCTGTCTCTCATCAGCAGACTTGGAGAAGCGGCTTCCACGGGCCTCAAAGTCTTCCACCTCAATGGGCTCTAGTTCTACCTCACTGAAGTCCAAGGTCTCCTCTAGGCGAGGACTGAGGTCCAGTGGTACACGCTCCGTCTGGACAGAGAGGTAGCTGTTAACACAGGCCTTTGCCTTCTCTTGCCAAGTGCATCCCTACACAAGTGTCTGCTGGAACTTCTGCCAGACAGGAAGCAGAAGCAGGAGTCTTGGGCTCTGAGGAGGCATACCACCAGGGCCTGCTCCAATCATGAATGGGATACGGAAAACGGGACTCTAACAGTGGGGCCTAGCAGGCAAAAGTAAGTTACTAGTGTCAGGCCTTCCAAGGTGATAACCCTCTTCTGTCTCTGCCCTGCTCACTGCTTTCTAGCCTGTGATAATGAAATTTCCTCCATCAAAAGGTCTGGTCACCATGAACTCAACTACCCCCCCCCCACACACACACTGTGACAGACTAAAACTCTCTCAACTATTAACCAAAATACACAGCTCTTCCCTTAAGCTGTTGCTGCCAAGGGCAAGGTGGCTGTAAGTAACGCAGGACCACACTGCACTCCTGCAGCACAGCTCCTGGCAAGCTGACCTCACCTGGACAGAAGCTTCTCCCTCCTCCAGGTCAGTGCTGGGCCTCTCCACTGGGCTGTTCAGTGCAGGCCTCAGGCTATCCGACCGCTGAAAGAAAGCATGCAGTCATTCAGGGTGGGGTGACAAAGGGGCAGGTGACAGTTTTCGACACAGCTCACAGCCTGAAAGGTGAGATGAAGGATGTGGAGGCGCTCATGGAGCTCCATGTTTGAGAGTGGTTAGTAACTGCTCCATAGTCAGCTTCCTGTTTAATAATAGTGATTGCACAATAAAAGCAAGGGCAAAGGGCAACTGCGTGGAGTAAACACGGTTCCAGGTTTTCATAACCTTCCTAAAGTGCTCTGAAGCAGGCACTGCAGTTACGTCTCCAGACTAGAGATGTTCTGGGTCCTCCCCACAGGCTTTATCGATTAAGGTCTGAGAACCTTCATGTCTGCTGTCTGGTTTATGTGTTTCACTGACAGCCCTATCCAGCCCTATGCGGCAACTGTGCCAGCTCCAAAGGCAGCTAACAGTCAGGTCAGAGAGCTGAGACCCAAGGGACCATATAGCTAGCTAGCACCTTAGCCCAGCTGTCTCCAAAGGCTACACTCGTCAAAAGAGCCTCATCTTTTTGAATTTTATTGCTACATTTCTGTTCACTTATAGACTGTACACAGGGACTTTTGGTAGACGACTGTCTGGCCTTACAGTACATTCCTCAGTGTGACTGAAGGCTCCTCTGTTGCTCTTTCTGTGCCTCTCAGAGGCCGAGTGATGAGGCACAAACTCTGACCTTTTTAATGAAGTCCAAAGTCCAAGCCTCAGCTCCCTGAGATATGTGAACTGTCACTAACTCACCACATGATGTACAACCAGCCTTCTCTTGGAGTGCCAGTGCTCCATAAACCATAGCCCCATGTCCACCCCTCTCTACTTCTACAATGAATGTTTTACTCGACCACAGTCTTGCTCATCCACATCCTCACTGCCAATGGCCGCTTTAGTTGCAGCAGACTGTGGACCAAGCAGAACCTAAATAGTCACTTTTTGCTCTTCACAAAAATAGATGTCAGCCTCTGACAGAAGCCAATGGCATCCCGGTACAGACCTGCAGCGAGGGAAGGCTGATTTGGAGTATGTTTCTGCATAAAATGTACTTGAATTATCTGTATTTACCTTTGGTTAATCCCTTCTCATGCAAGATTTGAATAAAATGAAATTCATATAAACCCTTCCTCAAATTATAAATAATATCTAGGTGTTAGGACTAAGTCTTTGTAAAAATAAAATACATGTGTTAGGTATAAAGCCCCAGTTTTACCTGCGTGGGGAAAGGTACTTGAATCCGTCCTTCTAAGATGTTATCTGTTGTTATCTCCACGGAGCGTGTCATCTGGAGGTCCTGGAGCACAAGGTGGTACGGGACCTGAGGGAACATCTCCTGAATCTGATGAGCCTAGAGAAACATGAAGGACACACAGCAAAGGTCACTCTCAGCAGATCTGAGGGTCAGTACGCACACTTGGCAGGCCCTGGACACAGAGGCTGACATTATTATCTTGAAAGCACAGGTAAAGGCCACTTTGGCTCAGCAGATCACTGGCACACTGCTTTCTTTTTATTGTTGTAGGGTACTAGACCTCTGGGATACCAGCAATTTCAAAGTAAAGACCAGACAGAAATCTAGTGGGATCTCAAGAAAGGGTCAAGTCAAAGTATCTTCTGGCTTTAAAGATCTATCTGATTACTTTATGTGTGCCTGTATTTACCTACGTGTATCCTAGGCTAACGGGATCCTTTTAAAGTTAGATGTTCAGACATAGCATGTGTAGTATTCATATCCACTGTGCCAAGGGAAAGGACCTGATGTGAAAGCCAGACTGGGACTCCATTAGATGACATCTGGAGACAGGCACAGGGAGAGGGAAAGCAGAGCAATGTGGGGCTGGGCGTTCTGCTCAGGAGCTTGTCTAGCAGGCAGGAGGCCCTGGCTGGGGAGAAACTGACCTCAAAAGAGCCTTGGAACCACAGAGAGGAGCAGCAGAGCCACTCTGACTATTGTTGGTTAAGTCTACACAGCTGTGTGAGCTATACTTGAGATTAACCAAAGCACATTTTTTACTGTATACAAATTATACTGCAACTTAAAAAAACAGAATTAAAGAATGTAAATTTCCATACGCAAAACCTAAAATATATTTTTTAATTTATAAACTTTTTTTTAAAGATTTATTTATTTTGTGTATGAGTAGACTGTAGCTATTTTCAGACAGACCAGAAGAGGGCATCAGATCCTATGGTTGTGAGCCACCATGTGGTTGCTGGGAATTGAACTCTGGACCTTTGGAAGAGCAGTCAGTGCTCTTAACCACTGAGCCATCTCTCCAGCCCATCTTTTTAATTTATAAAAGTCAATTTTTAGCCAGGCATGGTGACATGCCACTCTCACCCTAGCACCCAGGGGCAGAGGCAGGAGGATCTACAAGTTCAATACCAACCTGAGTACATAATAGGATTATGGAAATATCTAGTACTGCCTCAGAACGACAATGTTCCAACAATGCTCTAGATCCATCACTGCACGCACTTAGAGGTTAGCCATGTGTGTACAGGACAAATACATACATTTCCATCCATACTTCAAATTCATCCATACTTCCATTCAAGCACCTCAAAACTTGTGTGTGTGCACACACATGCACTCACGCATGAACATATGCATGTGTTTTATACATATAAATATATATTTTATAAATGCTTGCATTCTAGGTTTGTATTGTAGAAAAATCTCCATAATTTACAGAGCAAGAGAGAAAAGAGAGAGGAAGAAGCAGGAAAGACCACTGCCTTGGAGTACGACTAGATGTCAGTTTCCTTTTTTGTTTTTTGTTTGTTTGTTTGTTTGTTTTGCTTTTTCTTTTTTCTTTTGGTTTTTCGAAACACGGTTTCTCTGTGCAGTCCTGGCTGTCTTGGAACTCACTCTGTAGACCAGGCTGGCCTCGAACTCAAGAAATTCACCTGTTCTGCCTCCCAAGTGCTGGGACTAAAGGTGTGTGCCACCACTATCCGGCCTGGATGTCAGTTTCAAAGGAGCACAGCATCACAAACTGCACGCGATGGCTTGTGTCTCAGCACTGCAACTGAAAGAACAGCTCAGGTGAAAACTGTCCAGAGCTTTGCTGAGTCACTGGGAGAGACAATGGCAAGATGTTCAGTGCCCAGAGGGACCAAGGCTCCACATCACTGGAGACCCCCTCACAGTATGTAGACTGGAAGGAACATTTTCACCCCAATCAAATCAAAGCAAAGTGGGAAGAGTCTCTACAAGCAGACGGAATTCTCCCCTCCTCACCTAGCTCTCCACCAACTGAGGAAAAGAAAAAGGAAAACAAAGCTGGACCCATTTTATTGGACTATCATAAATCTTTCTACCAGAAAATCCAGTCAGTTAAATACTAGATTTTAATTAAAAATGCATAGTTCCAGTAAATCAGTTGTGCTAAAAATTAGTTATTTGAATCATCTGAAGTAGACTAAAGAGCTGATAGGGCCTACCTAAGATTTTAAACCAACCACCTCTCAGGAGGCTCACACCTCCTGGAATGTAGCTGTTGCAGGCCAGAGTCAGCCAAGAGCCCTCCAGCCCTCTTCCATTCCAGAGCACCTATGTCTACATGGTGATGATCTCAGAGGAAGGAGCAAGAGGGAGACAGCAGGAGCCATGTTTTCTATGTTTGCTGTGATCAAAAACCATTTCCATCCTGTCTTTTTACCCCCAGCTTTTCCCTTCGCATACCGGCCTCGCATGTCTCCACAGGATAGCAAGGGCCAGAATCCCCACAGCTTTAAGGTAGAGCACTATTCTACTATTGCACACGTTTCCTCTCTGTTCATTCACATTCAAATTGCTTCTACTTCTGGCCTACTGTAAGCCAATCAATCTTTCCTTTTTCACCCAAATCCCAAACATTGTCTGCAGCTCTATCCACCCCTCCTTCTATCTTTAAAGCTCTCTTCCCTTCTCCACTTCCACCCTACCCCTTCACCTCAAGGGTGATACCCTTGCAGTCAGTATTTCTACAGGTTTTGTACCTTCAACTTCTACAAAATGATCTTTCTCCAAAGATCATTCCTAGTCACACATTCCTCACTAAAAAACAACCCATGTGCTCTCTAATCCCAATACTCAGGAGGCTGAGGCAAGGGGATCATGAGTTCAAGCCAACCTGGACTAGAGAACCTATCTCTGAAAGCAGGGAGACAGGGGTGTAGTGCAGTAGCAAAACCCTTGCCTAGCAGGCACAAGGCCCTAGGTTTAGTGCCCAGCATACAGAGAGATGGAGGAGAGAAGAGAAGGGAACAGAGGCAGAGGGGAGGAAAGAAGGAGCCCACACATATAAGCAATACCCAGGATTAACTCCCAAGAGCTCCACCAGGGAGGGAGAGACCAGGGAGGGAGAGAGGAAGGGATGAAAAAGAAAAGAATTTCCTTTGACAAACCCTTCTCAAGTTCCCAGTACAACCTCACCACAGCCTGAGCAACTGTTTCCTTCCTGTACACCATCTTGCCAACCTTTGAGCTTACACACAAACCACCCTTCCCAAGAAGACTCTTGCCTGCCTTGAGGGCACTGCAATTGCTGAGCTGAGTACAGTCCACTCACAGAGACAGACTTTTTGTTTGTTTGTTTGTTTTTGTTTTGTTTTTGTTTTTCGAGACAGGGTTTCTCTGTATAGCCCTGGCTGTCCTGGAACTCACTCTGTAGACCAGGCTGGCCTCAAACTCAGAAATCCTCCTGCCTCTGCCTCCCGAGTGCTGGCACTAAAAGCATGCCCCACCACACCCAGCTCAGAGACAGACTTTTAGCACAATTTTTTTTCAATAGAGAACTTAAGGTTGGCCAGGTTTGGTGGCACATGCCTTCAGTTCCAACACTCAGGAGGAAAAAAGGCAGGCAGGCCTGTTCTACATAGAATTCCATGTCAGACAGAACCCTATTCCAAAAACCAAATACACAGCTTCAGAAAAATACAAAAACAAAAAGTATTTGGACAATTTCCTTGAGCCAACAGCATGCCTCAAAGTTACAAGGTGCAGAGACATGCACGCACACGCACACGCACACACACACACACCACTTTGGAGGTAAAGAAACAAAAAAATGTATTTGATAATTCTTATGTAATTCTTTATATTGTTCACTCTTGTCAATACTTCCTTCTGAATGTTTCCTTAAATCAAGGAGTCTCAGCGTAGGCTTGGGTCACAGTAAGGTAGACCTGGTAGTGAGCACTGCCACAGGTAAAACACAAGCAAGCTCCTGACTGGTGTGGCTGCCTGCCTTACTACCTGAGCACTCACTAGTCAGCACCAGCTTATTAGCTTATCGTGTCAAGGCTCTGTGGTAGCACTCTTAGTACATTCAGGCCCGGATTTAATCTTTTGTTCCAGACAGGGAGAGAAGAGGGGAGGGAGACAAAGAAGAGAGAAGTGAATGGAAAGAAATGGAAGTGGTCCCTGAAAACCTGGCTGTGCTATGAGAAACCAGCAAGGTCATGCACCCTTATCCCCGCCACACTATTCACATGTCATGGAGCTCCTTGTACCCTCCTGACCACTCACTAGTTCTCATCTTAAACAGTCAGCAATTCTTACCATGGCATTTAGCTGAGAGTTGCTTGCCTGCGTGATGCCAAGAATGTTGGTAGTGTGCATCACTTCAACTGAAAAACTTGGCAGCCAGCTTGCAATCCGAGACCCTAAGACAAATCAGAGTCCAACACAAGAATTAGTGCCCTGGTCCCTGCCCCAGTGTCATCTGTTTCCAGGCACTCTACCAAGCGCTGCTATTCACTGAGGGCTTTCTTTATGCTTTCCTTTTTTGCCAAGTGTTTTCTCCAGATGAGTTTATTCTGTCCTCACCAAAGCCTACACGTGCTTTCCACTCCCCTCAGAGATGGGACCCTGACCCCGACCTTGGTCTTTGGTCCCTGAGGCACTGAGAAGTTAGGGGAACACATCCAAGACCACACAGGTGAGGCCAGACAGCCATTCCACCTGCAATCCCTTCTCTCTGTCAAGGGTTCCCATGACTCTGGAACTGCTCTAGCAGCTCAGTTCCCCTCCTCTGCTACAACCAGCACAAATTACTCCTCATGTGGATGAGCCATTTCCATGAGTACCTTCATGAAGTACTTTCTGCTTAATATAATTTAAAGATTTAACCTTGGTTTGGGCATTGTGCTGAATGCCTTGTTTTAAATAGGTATAGGGGTGTTCTCTTACCCGTTCAGGAGAGGTACATACCTCCATTCCCTAATATACACCTTTACTCTGATCATTTGGGAGACAGAGGCAGAAGGATCTCTGTGAATTCAAGGTCAGCCTGGTCAGCATAGTGAACCCCAAGCCAGCAAGAGCTACACAATGAAACGGTGCCTTGCGGAATGGGGGGTGTTACCTTAGTTTTCAGATTAAAAATTCTTTTTCAAAGTGTTCTCCAACATAGGTTTGTGGAATGATATAATCATTAGCGGTTGTAGTTTCTATTATTTTAGGATCACAATTCAAAGCCATCATGTGCCAACTACAAAACATTCATATCAAGCTTCAGAGCTTCATGTGTGGGGTTGGTATTGCTTTACAACCAAGCAGCAGCATGCGGTACAAGGGATCTTGCCAAAACAAGGGACAAAGTGACTGATTTTATATATATATATATATATATCTCCATCTCCAAGATCTGCCGACACATTTCAGAAGCTGTACCTAAGTAAGCAAGTCTGGTGGTGCAGGTCTGTAATCCTAGCTTCCTGGGAGGTTGAGACAAGAGAATTAACAAGTGAAAAGCCAGCCTGAGAAACATCATGAGACCCTGTCTCAAAGAGAAAACAGAAAATGGCTGGAACTACACGGCTCAGAGGTAAGGGGCTGGACTAGCACGCTGAGGCCCACACGGAAGAGTTCAGCACTGATCGAGAACAAGCTTGTGCTTGGTTCTTAGGAATCTCTGTCTGTCTGGAAGCTTTACCTGTCAAATAAAGCTGACTGGCTGGCTGTAGCTGAGGCAGGAAATTCCATAGGAAGCAAGGATTCTAGGATAGAGCCAGATGTGAAGGATTTGCCCCAGGAACATGGAGAAGGGCAGAAGCATGGGAGAGGAACAAAGGTAACCAGTCACATGGTACAACTCAGAATAGAATAATGGGATGATTACTCTATGAGTCAGCTGGGAACAGTCAAAGCTTACGGCCAAGGTGTCTGTAAATACAGTTTGAGTCTCAGGAACTCGGGGCTGTGGGGAAAAAACCCACTTTTACATTTGGGATGGTTCTCTTTATGAGTCACCATGTAACCCCAACTGGTCTGGAACTCTCTCTGTAGAGCATGTTGGCCTGCAACTCACAGAGATCCGCCTGCCTCTGCCTCCCATGTGCTGGGACTAAAGGTCTGTGCTCTACTCCCTTTGTTAATAACAGAACCAAAACAGCTCCTTGAAGCCCCTTCAGACACTGGCCTCTACTCCCCTTGAGCCTTTCAGGGGATATTTCACCCCGAGATTCACTTAAATCAGAGTCTGAACAGCACCTCTCCTAAGAAAATTCCAGAGCAGGAATTCATACAACCCATGGCACTGGAATTGATGGGCTCAATATCCACTGCATGGCGTGACTCAAGGAAAGATAATCAGCCCCATAAAATACCCATGACTTTAGAATCCATGCTGCAGGACCAGCCATGCTTTATGAAGAAAGCAACAAGGCTCCCGTTCAGAGTCTACCTATGGTACTCCCTGAGAGGACAACTCAAGGAACCTTCATCATAAGTTTATGTAACACACCAATACAACCAACTTTTAGCAAAGGCTAACTATTGAACTAGTTATGTGGGTTCCTGAAAGACACACTAATTCAGTTTCACTACTTCCACCTCCCCACCTCACCCTCCACCTCCTTTTTTTTCAAGACAAGGTCTCTGTGTAGCCCTGGCTGCCCTGAAAATCTGTAGACAGGCTGGCCTCTGCCTCCTGAGTGCTGGGATTAAAGGCGTGCACCACTGACCGTCTCACCCCACTTATTAATGACACAGAATAACCCCTCAGTTCCACCTACTCATCCGTCCACCCTGAACACTTCTGAAACTGAGGCGTAAGACAGCCATGGTGGCTACAAACCTGTAAACGAAACTCTAGAGAAACTAAGGCACAGCAGCCCTAGATTCAAGGCCAGTCTGTAATACACAGAAAAAACAAAAACAAAACAAAAAACCTGTATTAAAACTAAATAAAGGAAGTTAAAATGCAATACAAGGCTGGCAAGATAACCCAGCAAGTGAAGGTTCTTATCTAAGCCTGATAAGCCAGTTAGTCCCCAGGATCCATAACACAAGAATAGAACCAATGTTCACAAATTGCCCTCTGACCTCCATAGGGATACCATGTAGTATACATATACATGTACTACAAACACAGCCACACAGAATAAATGAATTTAGTAAAATATAGTAAAAAAAATGTTAAGTACTAGTACACTTGTCTATACAGGGCAGTTTACAAATCCTAACAGTATCACTTTAGCAGAAAGCCACACGGATAGCTGTAGAAGTTGGAGCCACTTTACCATCGAAGTGGAAGAAGTGATTGTGCTGGTTCAAGCGAGGCCTGCCTTCGGCAGCTGCTACAGGAACCAAGTTCTCGTCCAAGTTCTCTCCTTGATGGTCTTCCCTGGCACGACTGCCATCAGCAATATTAAGAGACATTCTGCATGTTGGACAAGAGGTGTCTTGTTCTAGCCAAGAACGAAGGCAGGAGCTATCAAAGAATTCAAAGGGAGAGATAGAACATATTCAATTGCTCTTCAGCATATTTTGTGAGAAATCACCAGAATTACTGTTTTTCTCATTTCACTTTACTTGTATTTACCATTAACCAGATGTAAATGCTGACAAATACTTGTGGCTACCACCTCTACTGCAGACATCTACCATCCTCCGGTTATGGTCCCTCCTCCACCACTTCATGGCCTGGCTTCATTCAGCTACTCCATGCCAACTCCATTCAGCTACTCCAGAATCCACGTGGCTCACTCATCCAACATTCAGCCTCTTCCATCCTTGAGTGCTTTACTCAAAAGATCTTCCTATTTACTACCACAGCTACTGACAATTATGGTTATAACCATAGCCTTCTCTCCTCTCTCTCTCTCTCTCTCTCTCTCTCTCTCTCTCTCTCTGTTTTTTGAGATGGGGTTTCCCTGTGTAGTCTTGGAACTCACTCTGTACACCAGACTGGCCTTAAATTCAGAGATTCCTCTACCTCCTGAGTGCTGGGATTAAAGGCAGGCACCAGTACTTCAGAGCCCTGTTTTTCTAAAACATACCTCTAAATCTAGCTGTAGCAAAATACTAAATCCATGTACAAAATTATTTTTCTTAGTCTTGATAGCTCTGAAATATGAGATCTTCTCTGATCTTGGAGATTTATGGAAGGGTCAAGCCTGTGATCTTTGCTAATGGATCACTCAAGTGTTCTTGGTCTAGTTCCATTTCAACCCAGTTCTCTAGAACTCAAAATGGGGAAAAGTTTTGAAGAAAGCTAATAAATAGAAATTAAGTTGGCAAATTCGGATAAAGAAACATCTAAAGGCCGGGCATGGTGGCGCACGCCTTTAATCCCAGCACTCGGGAGGCAGAGGCAGGTGGATTTCTGAGTTCCAGCCTGGTCTACAAAGTGAGTTCCAGGACAGCCAGGGCTATACAGAGAAACCCTGTCTCGAAAAACCAAAACAGGTGGATTTCTGAGTTCGAGGCCAGCCTGGTCTACAAAGTGAGTTCCAGGACAGCCAGGGCTATACAGAGAAACCCTGTCTCGAAAAACCAAAAAAAAAAAAAAAAAAAAAAAAAAGAAACATCTAAAGGCAAAAAAAAAAAAAAAAGGCTCACAGGTTAAAAAAAAATGCTAGTCACAGGCTTCCAAGCAACATCACCAACAAGGCCAGGTTGAGGTAACATTCCTGCTCTCGTGCTGGGAATATGTTCAAAGCCACCGAAAAAGGACAGAAACCCATTCCCAAACACCCTGCACACAGCTCCTACTTGTGAAAAAGATGTCCACAGGGAAGTTTCCTTGCAGCCTGCATGGAGTCCCAGCAGATTGCACAGTCATCATTATTGACAGCTAGTTCCTCTGGAGTTGCAACAGCAAACCTGTAGAACACATAGCAGGCCCAGGAGGAACTCATCAATTTCACACACCGCCAAATGACACCACTACAATCAGACCCCCAGAGATCCAAACTGTCCCTAAGAAGTAAAAAGGAGTACCCACTAATGCTGCCCTTGCTGGTGTGGGTTAGCCCACAAGTGAGAGTGTCTTCAGTGAGAGAGCCATGTCCATAAACAGACATGTGTAAGTCGTGATCAAGACACACCTTCACAAAACAAAGATGTCAGAAGACCCCAGGAGCTTCCAATCAGTAGCAACAACAGACATTGACTAAAAATAAGAACCCTGAATCTTCTGGAACCCTCCCCACATTCCAGGAAGGAAGTTCTATGTCATCTCTAAAAGAAAGTCATACTTTCTTACCTGGCTTCCATGTTTCCTACCACTCGCAAATAATTCTTGTGTCGACGGATTCGACGCTGTACCTCATGGAACAGATAACGAAGTTGCATAAAGATGACCAAGCTAGCCATAGATAACCAGATGTTGCCAAATAACTAAAAAAAAAGAGAGAGGGAAGTAAATTATACAATAAAAACAAATGTGAAGGGCTAAGGACACAGCTCAACACTGAGTAAAGGACAAAGATGCTGAGTTAGAATCTCTAGCACTCATATAAAAGCCAGGCCTGAGCCAGGCAGTTAATCCTGGAAGATCTGTGTGTATTCCAGGCCAGCCTAGTCTACGGACAGAGTTCCAGGACAGCCAAGGCTACAAAAAAATCCAAAACTAAACAGAATGCCAGGTGTGGCCATGCACATATGTAACCCCAGAGCTAGAAGGATGAAGCCGGAAGGATCTGAAATTCACTGAGCAGTGCAATGCGTCAGTGAGCTCTAGACTCAGTGAGGAAAACCTGTTTCAAAAACAGGGTGGAGAGCAACAGGGGAGAGCACCTCCCATCAACCACTGGGCCCACCCAAGGACCCACACACACACCTGTGTGCAGGTGAGCACGCGCACACACACACACACACACACAACTTGCTCACATAAAGGAACATGTACAGAGGCTCTTTAAGGTCGGTGAAAGGGAAACAGAACAATCTCTCAGTATGTTATATAAATGCATGTATTTATCCGATGGCCCTAGACAGTACACATGGCTCTTCCGCCTAGGCATCCTCTCACTGTCACAACCTCTCCTGAGTAATCAACCCGAAATTTAAAAGCTTAATGTAAAAAGATGTCCAATCATGCAAACTTACATATTCATATATATATATATATATATATATATATATATATATATATACATATACATACACATTAAGTTGTATAGACTCTAGATCTGTTTTAAGAGTGTAGTGTTTATCTGCAAGGTTTTTTTTTTATAATAAAACTTATAAAGTTAAAAAAATAAAGCAAAATGCTAAACCATTTTCATCTTCAAAAAGTACACTTATAAATGTGATGTCCCAGTACCTTTTAAATATTACCGTGATGAGTTTATAAATTGCCCATTACTACACTGACTCTTATCGTTATTAGTTAGATTTTTTTTTAAATGCCTACCTGTCAAAGAGACTTAAATTTCCTTCCTATGGTACTGGGGACCAACCCCAGGACATGTTATATTTTATAGGTGAGTGCTCTTCTCTTAGCTACATCCCCAGTCAGTCCTTGGTGTTTGAGACAAGGTCTCAGTATATACCCAGGCTGACCTTGAACTTGATGATTCTCCTGCCTTTTCTTCACAAGTCTTAGAATTATAGGTGGGTAAGACTGAACTGGCTTCACACCAAAATTCCTGACACACCAGTTTAATGAGGTAGATTTTAAGTACAGAGACTTTGTTCTCAATTACAAAGGTAGGAAACCATACCATAAATCCTTAGAAGGTAAAAGCAGCAAGAATTCCTTCCCATTACCACTAAAGAGCATGTGTTGAGTAGGAAAGCCACAGACACTGCAGGGAAGGCCCCTTTCCCATGCTCTAAGGATGCTCTATTGACTGGTCAGCAGTTTAATGGCATCTCCTAGCACAGCACTTACCTCCTGCGCTGGGCACCACCACCTGAAGCAGCCCCACAGCACTGCCTTCCACCTAGATGCCAAAGGAGGAAGGCTGCCCAGTCACCCTCAAGCCTCTTAAAGGGTTCGTCCACGTTACCTTGGGTATTTCGTTGTTTTAATGTACAAGCCAGGGTCGGCCCTGTCAGACCTCTCCCTGGGAGACTCACCAGCATGTGAATGTGGTGCATGAGGTCCAGGGACAGGAGAGTGAGCTCCATGACAAAGTCGGTGTAATACACATAGGTTCCCTTTCCTTCCCATGTCCCTTCATGGTTGAGGTCCCAGAGGTGAATTACATATCTACAATATAGACAGAAAAGAGAACAGCATGTTAACTGACTATTACAAGTAAATTTAACTTAAACCTGTTTAGTTTAGTTTAGTCACACTGTTATATATTTTCCTTTAACTTAAACATTGTATAGTTCAATTACACTGTTATATGTTTAAAACTATTACATCTCAAAGCCAACTGAACAAGCAACTGTCAGTCACCTCTCCAATATTTCTACTCACCTTAAAATCACATGAGCTGTTCTCACAGTCACAAGAAGAGACTGCAAAAGAGAAATACTTCTTAGTCTAATTAAAAAGCAGATTTCTAAAAAACAAACAAGATGAAAAGTAAATTGGTCAAGTTTATCACCCCCAGTTTCTGAGGAATATCTTCCTAACCCAGGAGATCAACTTGTGCTGAGCCTTTTCCAGCTGATAGCAATAAAGCAGCCATGCCTGCCCACCTCCTAGGAATGCCCTTTCCAATAATGAGGTCCATCCTACGTGTCAAACACCCACTTCTATCTCACACAAGTCTAAGTCACCATGGTTGATTACCTAAAAGGGGATCTGACTGGGGTGACCCTGTATTGCCAACAACATGTCACCTACAACTGTCACACTGTCACACATGGGCACAGCAGCTCTGCCCTCAGGCTTTTGTATCCTTCATTTACCAGAAACAGAAGAACAAAGGAATCAAACCCCAAAGACGACTCTCATGCTATTTTTTTTTTTTAAACTAGAAACTGATCTTAAGAAACATTTCTTCAAGCCACACATGATCATACACACTAATAATCTCAGGACAGGAGGCTCAGGAGTTTGAAGCCAATGTATACTGCCTGAGTACTGTCTAAAATGGGGAGGTGAAGTTGCTTGTTTCTTGAAACAAGGTCTTAATATGTAGTCTTAGATGGCCCGCAGCGATGTATGTAGACCATGCTGACTTGAAGCTCAGAGATCTCCCTGGATTCTGGGATTCTAAGTATACAGATGCACCACACCCAGCCATTCAACCTACTTTAAATGTGTTTACTTTTAGGTATATCTTTCTCGAAGTTTGGCGGACTATGAACTGAAAGTTAGATAATCGGGACAAAAAAAAAAGCAAGTAAGAATATAGTTCAAATAATACTTTGTAATAAAATACTTAAGGCAATCTAATTATTACATGTATGTATGTTTTAAATAGGTCTTTTAAAGAGGAAACACATTTACTACATACCTTTACATATACATACTCAATTGGGATTACATTTTCAATAAGTACTTAAATGTTTTCCTAATTTTAAAAATTGTAATACTTATTTTATGTGCTTGATGCACACCACATGCATGCCTGGTGACCTTGACCATCAAGAGGGTGTAGGAGCCTTTGTAACTGGAATTAGGGACAACTGAAGGCTTCCATGTGGGTGGCTGGGAATGAAACCTGAGCTCACTGAACGAACAGTCAGGGCTCTTAACTGTTGAGTCATTTCTCCAGCCCTGGACCCTTTCTAATTTTACATATACTCTGAATTGAATACTACTGGGCAAAATAAATTTTAACCTTGCTTCTAACAAACTCCTAAATATTTATACCTAATTTGTTTTGACAATAAAATCAGTATCTTCAGTATATCTACTACATAGCTCTCTCTTATCCAAAAGAGATGTTGTTTCTTTCCTTTTTTTTTTTTCACACAGGATCTCACTATATAGCCATGGCTATCCTGAAACACACTATATAGACCAGACTGGCCTTGAACTCACAGAGATCAGCCTGTCTCTGCCCCCCAAACACTGGAATTAAAAGCGTATTTTATATACATGTAAGGTGTGTGTGTATATGTATGTGTGTGTATCTTTTTTCCTATATGTCGTAATGCATTACCATATTATATTATAGGTAGCCTGTCCTGGTTTATACCTAGTGTTTCCTTTGCTTCATTAATCTTGTACACTATGATCATTATTAAGCAGATAGAGGTTATCTGGTGATAGTCAGAATTTACTGTCAACTGGATAGAATCTGGAACCACCTAGTAAATGGGCCTCTAAGCATGCTTTCAGGGTTATATGGATTAGATTAAATGAGGCAGAGAGACCCATCCACTCTGTGTGTCCACCATCCCGACTGGGACTCTGGACTGAATAGATAGAGGAGAACTGAGCCACAGCGTGTGTTCACTGCCTTCTGCTTCTTCAGGGCAAATGCAATGTGGAAAAGCCAGCCTCCTGCTCCTGCCACCATGTCTTCCCTGCCAAAACAGACTGTATCCATCAGGAACAATAAACCAAAATAAAGCCTTTCTCCTTTACTTTATCACAGCAACATTAAAGTAACTAGGACACTCAAACACAAGCTCTAGGACACTATCTAGGTAATCAAATAGTTGGCCAGTTAAATAACCAGCAGGTGAGTAAAAGCAATATGGATGCCCTAAACAAATAAATGACTCATGCTTCAGGCAGCCCAGGACCCAGAGTCGCTCTGCTCCTCAGGACAGTGCAGAATGGACAACTTATACTGTGGGGCAAGTGTAGCGGCTGAGTAGGAGAGGGCATGTGACATGGAGTTTAAATGCAGCACCAAACCCCAAAACTTATCAATGATTACCTCCAGAATTTTCCATTTAATAATTTCAGCTATCAGCTTACTGAAGATAACTCAGACTGTGGAGAGTAAAATTAAAAGTATCTAGTATATTTCATCTTTCCAATTAGCAATTATAGGTAAAGGTAATTACAAAGTTGGTCTTTGGCTGAAGGAAAGTTGAATGTAAAGAGCACAGACTGAAGAGATGGCTTGGTAGTTAAGAGAACTTGCTGCTCTAGCAAAGGATCTAGGCTTGGATCTCAGAACCCACGTGGTGGTTCATAGTCCCCTGCAATTCCAGTTTAAGGAGGTCCAATGTCCTCTACTGACCTCTGAAGGAACCAGGGATGTACATGCAACAAATATATACATGCAGGGAAAACACTTGGACACATAAAAAAATAAACTAAATAATTCTAGAAAAATATTTAACATATATAAAAAACTTCGGGTTCTGGGTGACTGAGAGCACTGGCTGCTCTTCCAGGGAATCAGTGTTCAGCTCCCAGCACCCACATGGCAGCTCCCAACTGCACTCCAATTCCAAAAGTCTAACATCCTCTTCCAGCTTCCATAGGCACTGTACACAAATAGCACACATACATAAATATAAGCAAAACACCAACACATACAAAAATAAACCTTTAATTTTTAATTGGGTTTCTACCAGAGAAAAGTGGTATCTTTTGTTGTTGTTGTTTTGTTTTTGAGACAGGGTTTCTCTGTATAGCCCTGGCTGTCCTGGAACTCACATTGTAGACCTGGCTGGCCTTGAACTTAGAAATCCACCTGCCTCTGGCTCCCAAGTGCTGGGACTAAAGGCATGCGCCACCACCGCCCAGCAAAAAGTGGTATCTTCTTTAAGTTTTTAGAAAGCATTTTTTAAAATTATTTATTTAATGTATATGAGTACACTGTAGCTATCTTCAGATACGCCAGAAAAGGGCATCAGATCCCATTATAGATGGTCATGAGCCACCATGTGGTTGCTGGAAATTGAACTCAGGACCTCTGGAAGAGTAGTTAGTGCTCTTATCTGCTGAGCCATCTCTCCAGCCCCATTTTGTTTATTTTTAAATATTCAGGGAGGAGAGCCCACACCCAAGAGTACACAAGAAGCACTCACTAGATTCAGTCAGAGGATATTAAAGACAAAAGAGGAAACCATGAAGGTGGAAAGTGGCATGTGGGGAGGTCCAAGGGGAATCCAGGAAAAGCTGGGATAAACCTGATCAAGATACACTGTATGCACATATGAAACTGTCAAAGAATAAATAAATAAATAAATAAATATTCTCTATATAACAAAGCTCAGGCTGGTGAGATGGCTCAATAGGTAAAGGCACTTGTCAATGAACCTAACACCATGAGCTCAATCCTGGGACTCACAGGATGGAAGTAGAACTGACTCTCACAAGAGTCCTCTGACCTCTACACATACACTGTGGCCCACATATTCCCCTCGTACCCACGAATAACTGGGTCCTGCTGGTCAGGACAAATGGTGCCTAAAGTGGGGCCAAGGTACCTTTTACCTTAGGTGGAGATTATGGAGTTTAACTCCCCCAGAGTTCATCGCGACTAAGAAAAAATAAGCAGTTGAGGAACGCTCTCATGGCTCATGGGAGAAAGCCGTCCTCAGTAATGGGAACTAAACTTTCAAAAGAGGCAGCCTTCATTAAAGGCTTAAAGACATCTCTCAGGAAAAGAGGGTTATGAGTTAAGAAAAAAGATTTGATAAACTTTTTTATTTTTATAGATCAAGCATGCCCCTAGTTTATCATTGATGGGACAGAGATACATTGTAAAAAATGGCGAAAGGTAGGCAGAGATTTAAATGATCAACTAGCTAATGAGGGTCCCGATGCGGTCCCTGCAACCGTATTTTCTTATTGGGGAGTAACTATCAAAAGCTACCACTGTGCCTCCTCTCACTTTTCTGGCAGAGTTCCCAAAAGAAGGAGATAAAAGAATTAAAATTTGAACATGAGAGAGAGAGAATAAGTTTCAGAAAAGCAGTTATCCCCTGTTTGGGACCTTTTAGCAAAAAAGAGGGAAAATGAGAATAAGCTATTTCAGCTCTCCTGGGGACAAAAGGAAATTGAGACGTCCTGCTTCCTCTCTGGCTTCTATGGAGATATACTTAGTTCTGGTTAGGATATCTGGGTCCCTTTGAGACATCAAGTTTTATTCCCTCTCTGTCTATTGTCTGTCCTTGGTGCACCATTTGTCCATATGTTTTGTTGTTTCAATGATTGTTGTTCTGTGTTTCATGTGGGAAAAAAATGGGTAAAACTTTATCTGTTGGCTGTCCATCCTTTGATTTAGTTTAACTTGTTTAAAAGGCAGTCTCAATTTGCACAGCAGAAACTGATAAGTTATACTGCACTGTGGGTAGGAGTCAAGTACAGCTGGAAAAGCCCTGCTAGAGGCTGATTATCTACACAGGAGCTCTTAAAGGGGCAGACAGCCTTTTGCTTGTAATAGAAAGTTAGCTTAAAATTGGGAATTCAGGGTTGGAGTCATTCTAAACAACATACAGCATGAACGAACCCAGGAAAACAGGTCTTTAAAGATACTTCAAAATAGGGACAATCTTTGGGCCAGGACTCTGGCAGAGTGCTCAGATTGAGAAATGTTTGCATTTGGGTTGAGGCTGAGCTCTGAGGGGAGCAACCTCAGTGAGGCTTGTGTGGGAACTTCTTTTGTTTCACAAACCATGACTAGGGAAGTTCTTGAGACCTCACCTCTCCCTCCCTCCCTTTTAGCTAAAAGAGCCTTGTTGCAGACCTAGCTAGATGTTGTTTTAAATAAAGTTTAAATTCAAAGTTTATAAAAGGTTAATCAAGTTGTGGAATTTATCAGGACATTACGATTTGACTTGCCTACTTTATATAAAGTTATAGTGTACAGAGTTTACATATATGTATATTGTTTCCTAAGTGAAAAATATTGTATTTTAGTAACTAATGCTTTTAAGTCCTTGCTCTCACACAATGAGCCTTTTAAGTTCTGGAGAGTAGCTGTAACTCCAGATGAGATTCATAGGCAATATCTTTTAATACTTAGGGTTTTTTAGCTATATTAGAAAATTGTGCCGGGCGTGGTGGCACACGCCTTTAATCCCAGCACTCGGGAGGCAGAGGCAGGTGGATTTCTGAGTTCAAGGCCCGCCTGGTCTACAGAGTGAGTTCCAGGGCAGCCAGAGCTATACAGAGAAACCCTGTCTCGAAAAGCCAAAAAAAAAAAAAAAGAAAATTGTGGTACAGAAAATCTAAGAAGGAAAAATTGATTTGCTTCAAAATTTTATTTTCAAAAGCTTCCAGGAGATATTAATTGGCTAAGACTTCACCTTGAGGGCTTAAAGCAACTTAAACCTTTGTTAGGTGCTATCTAGTGAGATTCAAAATTACTGGTGAGAAACAAAAAGGTTTCACAGAAAGCAGAGGAAACTTCTGTGATCAATTGTTATCAATTATAATCAATGGAAATTAAATATTACTTGCTCATTTTATTTATGTGCCCACAACAAATCTTTGGCAAGAGAAAACATTGTTGTAAAATCATCCTTCTTCACCTCAAAGTAAAGTTTTAACATCCATCCTATTAGGCCACTGTGGTGCTAATAAGGAATTGTAAGATAAATTCATATATTTTAGAAAAACTATAACAAAAATTGTGTCTTAAGAACCTGACTGAGTAGCCGGGCATGGTGGCACACGCCTTTAATCCCAACACTTGGGAGGCAGAGGCAGGTGGATTTCTGAGTTCGAGGCCAGCCTGGTCTACAAAGTGAGTGCCAGGACAGCCAGGGCTATACAGAGAAACCCTGTCTCGAAAAACCAAAAAAAAAAAAAGAACCTGACTAAGTGTCTGTTCCTTGTTCCAAACAGCCATTAATTTGGTTATTATAGAATGTTAATATTTGATCTATTGCATACTATCATTTTAAATAAAATTGATAATCATTATCCTAAAGATAAGTTAAAAAATTGTTTTTAAGCATGCTTCTATATCTTCTATAAATTCATGTATGCATCCCATTTACTGTGCTTAAAAAACAGCCCTTCTATAGGAGAAACGTATATGTGAATTGGATCACACACTTATTCTTTTGAGTTTCCTCCTGTTTCAACACAGATAATTAAATTGTGTGCTGTAGATGGTATTTTAAAATGTTGAACAATCAAACTTTAAGTTGTATATTAATAGTCAATATTATATCTCAGAGCTTACAATTGCTTAAAATTGTTCACCCCTCAGATGCTATTAATTCTCAAGCTTGCAATTGCTTATGCAACTTCTAAGAAAAAATACTGTTCCTTTAAGAAGACTGTTTTTGGACCATTAAGAAATTGTCCTGGGTTGCCTGGAAAAGACCTCCAAGATTTGCTTTTGTGTTATAGAGGTTTACATAGAGCTTTAACTGAAAAGGATTACAGATAATTCCTGAAAGGATACAAACTCAAGATCCTTGTTAATTAGACTTACTAATCAAGCTGTTTTTCCCTAGAAGATAAAATTGCAAAGCTTCTGTAAGGCAAAAGACATCGTCAATAAGACAAAAAGGCCACCAACAGATTGGGAAAGTATCTTTACCTATCCTAAATCAGATAGGGGACTAATATTCAATATATATAAAGAACTCAAGAAGTCAAGAAGACTCGAGAAAATCAGATAACCCCATTAAAAAATGGGGCTCAGAGCTAAACAAAGAATTCTCACCTGAGGAATACCGATTGGCTGAGAAGCACCTAAAAAAATGTTCAACATCCTTAATCATCAGGAAAATGCAAATCAAAACAACCTTGAGATTCCACCTCACACCAGTCAGAATGGCTAAGATCAAAAATTCAGGTGACAGCAGATGCTGGCGAGGATGTGGAGAAAGAGGAACACTCCTCCACTGCTGGTGGGATTGCAAGCTTGTACAACCACTCTGCAAATCAGTCTGGAGGTTCCTCAGAAAATTGGACATAGTACTACCGGAAGATCCCGCAATACCTCTCCTGGGCATATATCCAGAAGATGTTCCAACTGGTAAGAAGGACACATGCTCCACTATGTTCATTGCAGCCTTATTTATAATAGCCAGAAGCTGGAAAGAACCCAGATGCCCCTCAACAGAGGAATGGATACAGAAAATGTGGTACATTTACACAATGGAGTACTACTCAGCTATTAAAAAGAATGAATTTATGAAATTCCTAGGCAAATGGATGGACCTGTAGGGCATCATCCTGAGTGAGGTAACCCAATCACAAAAGAACTCACACAATATGTATTCACTGATAAGTGGATATTAGCCCAGAAACTTAGAATAGCCAAGATATAAGATACAATTTGTGAAACACATGAAACTCAAGAAGAACGAAGACCAAAGTGTGGACACTTTGCCCCTTCTTAGAATTGGGAACAAAACACCCATGGAAGGAGTTACAGAGACAAGGTTTGGAGCTGAGACGAAAGGATGGACCATCTACAGACTGCCATATCCGGGGATCCATCCCATAATCAGCTTCCAAACACTTACACCATTGCATACACTAGCAAGATTTTGCTGAAAGGACCCTGATATAGCTGTCTCTTATGAGACTATGCCAGGGCCTAGCAAACACAGAAGTGGATGCTCACAGTCAGCTATTGGATGGATCACAGGGCCCCCAATGGAGGAGCTAGAGAAAGTACCCAAGGAGCTGGGGGGAATCTGCAACCCTATAGGTGAAACAACATTATGAACTAACCAGTACCCACTGGAGCTCGTGTCTTTAGCTGCATATGTATCAGACAATAGCCTAGTTGGCCATCAGTGGAAAGAGAGGCCCATTGGTCATGCAAACTTTATATGCCTCAGTACAGGGGAATGTCAGGGCCAAGAAGTGGGAGTGGGTGGGTTGGGGGGCACTTTTTGGATAGCATTGGAAATGTAAATGAATAAATACCGAATTTAAAAAAATGTGGAAAAATTAAAAAAAAAAGAGTTAAGATCACCAATCTTGACAAGTTTTTTCATATTCATTGTAATTGTTGTCAATTAACTAATTGTGTAGATCCTAATGTTGATAAGGAATCTGCTGTTATGATTTTGTTAAAGAGACCTGCTTATGTTTTGCTGCCTGTTAGAGTTAGGAAATGATCCTTGGTTTAAAAATCTGGGAATGCAAACTTGGAAAAGGTCAAATGAGCAATTTTAGGATTTACTGCTTTAATTGCAATTTTAACTTCAATATCTACCACAGCTTTAGATCAACAGCTACATACTGCTCATTTTGTTAATGAAATGCATAAGAATATTTCCATGGCTTTGTCAGAGCAACTTACTATAGATAAAAATTGGAGGCAAAGGTTAATGTCTTAGAAGTCTCAACAATAAGACAGGATATAGCAAGTATTAAGGCTACAAAGACAGAAATTTCAGATATTAGAAGAATGTTGCTTATTCAGTGACATTCAGAATTGCCTCTAGTATTGTTAGAGAGATAGTGAAAGAAATCAGGCTTTACTATCCACTACAAAAGAGTTAGAAATCTCGGGACAAGCTTAACAATGTAAGATTAGAATTCTTATTATAGTTATGTACGGCAGAACTTATTGTTGCCATGGTTAAGGCCTCACTACAAGCCACTCATGAAGCCAATTCTACCCTTACTAGGGATTGTTGAATTTGTCGTTCGTCCCAGCCTCCTTTTTATGAAGGAATAGCTCTTTTTAGAGAAGTGATTGCCACCAATGATACTTCCTTTCTGAAATGGCATCTGGAGTCTAGAGAAGGGCTGACTCTTGGCCAAATATTTGGTATTGGTCTCTGTCTTTTAGGACCCCAGATGCTTCCCCCCTCACCCCTGTTTGAAGTGTGTAATCAAACCCTGGCTCACTACCCTACTTCCCAGCCTTTTGGGATCTTTCGTGGGTATTTTGCTGCTTTTGTCTTTTGGCCCTTGGGCCTTTAATAGATTAACCTGTTTTGTTGAGTCACAGATTGAAGCTGCATTAAGCAAGCCAGTTGCAGTTCACTACCATCGACTGGATATCAGAGACTCAGACGAAGATCTCCCTTCCACCAATGCAAAAAGAGCAACTGCTGGCCTCCAGTTTTCTGCCCTTGCTGCAAATGCGAGTCCCCTTGGTTCCTCAAGCCATAGAGACAATAGAGATGAGGAGGGTGACCTCCAGCTCCTAATGTAGCCTAAAGAGCCACAAATTGCGGTATTACCATTGGCATAAGTCTTGTGGGTACAGCCCACAGAGGCCTTGTTGAATCTGAGGTTGACAGTTCTCCTTTAGGAGCTGCACAGGACTCAGACCTGTGCATATTGGTTCATGATAATACGAACCCAGTATGAGTACCAGTGTGGGTGCAAGGCTATGCACTGCAGGGGAAGGTCCAACTAGACCGTTTCTGAGTTCCCTAAGAGGCACACCTGGTTTGCATGGAGGTTGGTATCTAATTCCAGTTACAACCAAAAAATCTTTCTAAGGCTCTGCCTCCTCTCCCCAAAAGATACTAAGAGCCATGAGTGTGGGTTGTGACATCACCCACGGGAGGAATCAGGTCAATGCTCTCCCAGCAGGTTAATGCCCACTCATCCAAGGAAGAGAAGATTATTTAGTCACCTCAGTTAAGTGTGGCCTTATTAAATTAATTCAAAGGGGGGAGATGTTAGAGATCCATACCATGAGAAAGTAAGCCTTTTGCAGTTTCCCACCCTAATAGCCAAATGGCCTTGTGTTGGGAGCCGGTCACTTCCTCCTCCTTATCCATTCCTGGCACCTAAGACCCTAAAAAACTGAATTATAGTCCCCTCTTCCTTATCTCTTCCTGACTCCCAAGACTTCTAAGGACCTGAGTTATGTGCTGAGCCCAGCTTGACACCCCAGGGTTTTAAGGAGGAATCTACATTCCTGCGATAAGACTCAGGGTGCCTCTTGCCTGCAGTCAGAATTCAGCCTTCATGTCCCCAGATGCCTATTTCCCCTCACTGTGTACTTATAACCTGGCTTTTCAGCCTAATAAACTCAGACCTTGACAGGAATCTTCCTTGGTCTCTCTCTTCTTTCCCGCCCATTACTCTTGCAGGTTTGCGGTTCCCCTCGTACTCATGAATAACTGGATCCTGCTGGCCAGGACACACATGAAATAAGTAAACACCACTAAAATTTGTTTTTGCAGCCAAGCATAGTGGCACACCTTTCACCCTAACAGTCAGGAAGCAGTGGCAGGCAGATTTCTGTGAGTTTGAGGCCAGCCTGATTTACATAGAGTTCCAGGTGAGCCAGAGCTGCATAATGAGGCCATTTCTCAAAACAAACAAACAAACAAAAAATCATAGAAGGCTAGAGACAATTCTTGCATATCATGACATATCAATCTCCAGCAACACACACACACACACACACACACACTAAACCCCTTTAAAGTAAGAAACACAGTTTAAATAATTATTATATAAATTTTTATTTGGCTTTAAAAATTATTATATATATTAATATTCACCACAAACCGTTTCTTTTAAATCTTGAAAGGAATGCTTTTCCTACTTTAAAGGAAGAACATTAGAACTGCATTTGCCTCTTTGAAACTTCAAACAGTTCACACATTAGGGCTCAGGGTCTCCACCACCAACATAACAGAATTAATAAGGAACCAAATGTGTAAAGAATTTAAAATGATTCCTGCTGGGCTGTGACCCAATGGTAGAAGACTTCCCCAGGATGTACAAAATCCTACATTTAATGCCCAGCTCTGAAAAAAAAAAGTAAATTCCCACAACAGTCCCTAGCATGTGGTAACTGCTGTATGTGATCTATGTGCACATGGAGGCCTGAAAACGATGCCAGCTATTCTGCTCTGTATATCTTTGTCTCACTGTCCTGAAACAAGGTCTCTCTGTGAACTCAGAGCCAGGTTGACCAGCAAACCCAGCACGCCTGCCTCTGCTCCACAAAGCACTAGGGTCAGAGTATGTGCACACTGCCACACCTAGCTTTTACAATGGTGCCAGGATTCAAACTCAGCACCTCACACTTCATAGCGCTCTCACCTGACAACCCAGCCCCCTAGTCCTGAATTGCTGAGAAAAATAATTCTCCAAAGATCATATGAAATAGGTCATATAAAAGCATCCAGTACCAGCACCCAACAAAAGCAGGAAACCAATATATGCCTGTTAAAAGTCAAAGACCAAATATCTTTTAAAGCAATCTGCCATCCACCCTCTGGTCTTGAAAATGTTTAGGAATCTAATCAGAGACAGCCTGTGCCTGGCACCTTACCTCTGCAGCCATGAAAGCCAAGGTGTGCATGCCATGTGTATAGCCTGTGACACAGCAGACAACTGCCAGTCCACAGCAGGAGAGCAGCATAGCAATCAGCAGGGACAGGACTCTCCCATGGCTGCTCATTGGAGTGGTGGGAGAAAAGGAAAGCTGAAAGGGACCGAACAGAAAAACAGTTAGTCCATTCTTCCACCATGGCAACTGCCCTCAGAATTCAAGATCAATTTGGTATCTTTGCTTGGGGTATCACACTAACACAGAAAAGCCCAAATTCTACCATGACCTAAATACATGAGCTGAGATTTATAGATCTTTATCATTTAATTTACCAGACATAATATGCACTATATTTCCATGAGATTACAATCTCTAGAAGGATGTCAATTAGCTAACGTTTTATAGGACTCAGACAGTGCCCTTTTCTGCTTTGTTTCTGCTTTTCTTGCAGAATTCACTTGGAGGCCTAGCCTGTTAGGGCTAGGACATTGGAAAGGAATCAGGTGCAGAAGTCTCACTCATAATGGTATGTTGATCCTAGGCAAGGACAAGTGCGTGCCTAGAAAGGAGACCTGGAGCTATAACTGCTACTGTACTGGATGCTGGTTACAATCAGCCCAGAAAGGAAGGCTACCAGCTCCACCATGTAAGAATGGGAACTGGAAAAGGAAGAAAAGCCTTCAAGAGTAAGACTAACTCACAAAGAAGCGCTAGGCCATCTCCATCAACACTGACACAAGGTCCTAGAGTGGGCTCTGCTGGGAGGCTGCTTCAGATGTGTTTACCTCAGCCTGGATGAGGTGTTCACTGGCACAGGTCTGACCTGAAGTCTCAGGCAGATCTTACAGCCAGACTGGAAGCAGAGGCAGCTCACTCAGTCTTGACTCCAAGAAGAAAAGTACATACCAGTGAGAAAGAAAAGCTCCACCAGTTAGGGCAAGAGAAGAAAAATGGGGAACTCTCCAGAGAGCTCAGGATGTACACAGGGTATATACATCAAGGCTCCTTCACACTCTGACCTAAGCCAAGGCTAGGAGTGGCTATAGGGCTTGGGGAATGGGGGCAAGGGAGCTCCCTGGAAAACAAGCATCTTACTGCTGCAGGCGGTGACAGTTGAGCTAGCAGGCCTTAGTATGCAACCCTGTGACTTTCTCACACTGTGTCTCACATTAAACTTGGCACACACATGTGACTGAGCAAGGAAAGAGGCTGGCTAAAAACTCACGTATTCAAATCTGTCTTTGCAGAGTTGAACCATCAGATGCAGGAAGACAAGTCCAGCAAACCAGAGGCACCACATCACCACTTCCTCCACAGTCTGGACATTCAGCACTCCAAAAATGAAAATGAACTTGTAGAAAATAAAATTCCAAAACTTGTCTTTGAGATGCTAAAAAGAAAAAAGTTTGTAAAGGTGAGTTCCAGCATACCAAGTCGACTTCATTGATGTTAATAGAACAAAAGCAAGGTTACAGAGCCCTCTGTACAGAAGGCAAAGAAAACAGTTATCTCATAATGAGTAGAGGTAAGACAAAGCGATTGTGAACTGAAACTTGCAATCTGAGACAGCTATAAAATTTTAGCCATTAAAAAGCAGTTGCTGCCGGGCGTGGTGGCGCACGCCTTTAATCCCAGCACTCGGGAGGCAGAGGCAGGCGGATTTCTGAGTTCGAGGCCAGCCTGGTCTACAGAGGGAGTTCCAGGACAGCCAGGGCTATACAGAGAAACCCTGTCTCGAAAAACCAAAAAAAAAAAAAAAAAAAAAAAAAAAAAGCAGTTGCTTTGGTGGCACATGCCTTTAATCCCAGCACTCGGGAGGCAGAGGCAGGCGGATTTCTGAGTTTGAGGTCAGCCTGGTCTACAAAGTGAGTTCCAGGACAGCCAGGGCTACACAGAGAAACCCTGTCTCAAAAAAAACAAAACAAAACAAACAAAAAAGCAGTTGCTTAGTATCCTTAAGTACAAAGAAGTAAAAGTATATTATATTTTATAAGTTCACCAAGGTTATCAGTATTATTTTTAAGACTTCTGTACCCTGACTTAATAAATAATAGAAAAGATTAAACTTTCTAAATAATCAAAACCTATAAAAGTAGGGCTGTGGAGATGGCTCAGTAGGTACAGTATTTATCAAGCACTGAAGACCTGAGTTTGGAACCCCACACCCAAGAAAAACCAGTGGAGAAGCATGCTTGTCTGCAGCCCCAGTACTGAAGGGCAGAGTCAGGGAGATCCTTGCAGCTCATTGGCCAAACAGTCTAGTTAACTGATGAGCTCCAGGCTCAGTGAAAACCTGGCTCAGAAAAAGAAATGGAAAGGGGCTGGAGAGATGGTTTGTGGCTAAGAGCACTTACTGCCCTGGCGAGGGTCTGGCTGGGTTCCATTCCCAGCACCCACAGGAGGCGGGTCACAAAGCACGTGGTGCAATAAACTCATGCAAGCACATAAACCAAAATCAGTTCTTTTAAATCTTTAAAAACAAAAAGGTGCAAAGAAATGGCAAAAGTCCTCCAAAGTCAACCTCTGGCCTCCACACACATGCAAATATACCCACAAACATATACGACATGCACACATATAAATACACTCCACACAAAAAATACTAATAAAAATTAGAAGTCAGAGAAGGAAGGAGGGGCTATGATCAGGATGTAAAGTGAATAAATAAATTAATGTAAAAATTAAAAGGCTACTTGCTAGTATATAATCAATAAAATATTTACAACAAAAAATATTTAAAACTATATCTATACAGCTAAGTATGGTTATATCTGCCTATACAATCCCTGTACTTGGGAAGCCAGGTTGGACTGCACAGGATCCTGTCTCAAAAAAACAAAACTTGCCAGGCAGTGGTGGTGCACGCCTTTAATCCCAGCACTTGGGAGGCAGAAGTAGGCGGACTTCTGAGTTTGAGGCCAGCCTGGTCTACAGAGTGAGTTCCAGGACAGCCAGGGCTACACAGAGAAACCCTGTCTCAAAAAACAAAAACAAAAAAAGAACAACAACAACAACAAAAACAAACAAACAAAAAAAAACCTTAAACCAAACAAAATAATATTAAAGTAAAATAATGTCCTTAATATTTACTATCTTTTTTCCTTTGTTCAATATGAAAATATTTTAGGGCTGGAGAGATGGCTCAGTGGGTAAGAGCACTGACTGCTCTACCAAAGGTCCTGAGTTCAAATCCTAGCAACCACATGGTGGCTCACAACTACCTGTAATAAGATCTGACCACCTCTTCTGGTGCGTCTGAAGTCAGCTACAGTGTACTTATGTATAATAATAAATAAACCTTTATAAAAAAGGTATTCCATAAGCCATAGATTATGTTCTTCTTTGCTACATTATTTTTTTAATTGTTATATGTGTATGAATGTTTTGCTGTATGTTATATCTGTAACACATGAGCTGCCTGGTGCTCCCAGAGGTCAGGAGTGTTGGGATACCCAAGACTGGAGTTACAGATGGCTGTGAGCCACCATGTGGGTTCTGGGAATCCACTCTGGTCCTCTGCAAGAACAAGTGCTCCTAACTGCTGAGCCGCTTGTTCTTCTACACAATGAAAACTTACAGCTTTAAACATTATCACTGTCTTGGGCACGGAAAAGGTGAGGGCACAGTCGATGAGTCCTAGCAATCACGGACATTAAATACCTGGTTATCTAGCTACTGATGGAGGCAGCAAAAAGCTTGAGAAAGGGAAGAATAAACTCAAGGGTTTTCTTTTTCTTTGAGACAGGCTTTCTCTGCATAGCCCTGGCTGTCCTGGAACTCACTCTGTAGACCAGGCTGGCCTCGAACTCAAGAGATCTGCCAGCCTCTGCCTCCAGAGTGCTGGGATTAAAGGCGTGCGCCAACGCTGCCTAGCAAAAGTATGAGACTTTTAGATATGATCTTTATGGACTGCAAATATTTTACAAATTTAAAATAAAGTTAAAGCTGGGAGTATGGTTGGGTAGTATCTACAATCCCAGCACTTGGAGGTAGATGGCAGCGGCAAGAGGGTCTTGAGTTAGAGGTCAGCAAGACCCCAACCCAAAGAGAAGAATTAATCTGAGAGTTTAAAACACTACCCTGACAGATATGTTGTGTTCAGAGAACAAAGTTAACTCAGAAAAAGAGAGAGAGAGAGGGAGAGAGAGAGAGGGAGAGAGAGAGGGAGGGAGGGAGGGAGGGAGGGAAGGAAGGAAGGAAGGAAGGAAGGAAGGAAGGAAGGAAGGAAGGAAGGAAGGAAGGAAGGAAGACTTTTATAGCTCTCTCCACAGAAAAGGCAGGCCCCAGAAGCAATGCTGCCACTGCTCTTACACAGTGTATACAGCTAGTCTGGATGCTGGTTCTGAACACCATGTCCCAAGAAAGTAAACCTGGAATCCTGGGTGAGCATCTGTTTCTAGGGCAGGAACAGTAGGAGACCTTGAAATATCACTGGTTGTGGTCTCTGGTTCTACTACTGTGCAACTGTGGTATCCTTGCCAGGACATGTCTCAGTTTCCCAAGCTATAAAGTGGATCTTTGTATAACAGCCTATGTCTCACAAAATAGTTGGCAAATTAAGTGCATTAGTATATGTAAAGTGCTTTTTAGACAGCCATAACAGGCATTAAATGTTTTAAATATTTTTAAATCAAAAACTCCCTGGCGGGAGAGCTGCTGAGTACTTCCTGCTCTTAAAGAAGATACAACTTCGCATCCCAGCCCCCGCATGGTAGCTAACAACCATCTACAAACTGTAACTCAGTTCTAGGGGTCCATTCCTTCTTCTAGCCTCCACAAGCTACAGGCATTCAGACAGTTCACATATATACATGTAAGTAAAACACTCATATACATAAAGAAATCTTTAAAAACAAACGTCAAGAAAAAGAAAGAAACAACTCTCACTGACCTAAGCCTCTATTTAACATTGTAGCACTTATTCTACTTGGTTCTCAGTGTCTTTGCCTCTAATATTACTCTTATTTCTTAAACTTTAAGAGCTCATGGAGCGGGAGCTAGTGAGATGGCTCAGTGGGTAAGAGTACCCAACTGCTCTTCCAAAGGTCCGGAGTTCAAATCCCAGCAACCACATGGTGGCTCACAACCGTCCGTAACGAGATCTGACTCCCTCTTCTGGAGTATCTAAAGACAGCTACAGTGTACTTACATATAATAAATAAATAAATCTTTAAAGAAAAAAAAAAAGGACCCATGGAGCAAATCTATGTAAATTCTTTAGTCTTAGCTCAAAATAGTTCTGGATTTGTTTTGTTTTGTTTTGTAGGGGGGGGGGTGGTCTCTGTGGTTTCTCTGTGTAGCCCTGGCTGTCCTGGGGCTTGCTCTGTAGACCAGGTTGGCCTAGAACTCAAAGGTCTATCTGCCCTGTCTCTCGAGTGCTGGGAAAGTGTGCACCACCATCACCCAGCTTCAAAATAGTTCTTAATAAGCACCACTGGGTGGTGTTCATCATAGAGCAGGCCAACAAAGAGCAGCAGAACACATGTGGCCTAGACTGAAAGGCTGAGCTTGCCAATAGCAAAAGCATCAGACCCTTGAAGGTAAGGTTTCTGTAAGGTTTGCCCTGACAACAAACACATTAGAGGAGACAAGGCACTGAGCACCAACCGCTGACTCAGACAGCAGCCACAGGCCTATTCCACGTTCAGCTCACAAAGAACCAAGGCTTTGAAGGAGGAGGAATTTTTAAAGAAAATATGAAGCATGAAGTATGAAGAAAGGAGCTTCTGGGGCAGTAGAGACGGAATCCCAGCACTGGGTCGCTGAGATGTGAGGACTGCTGAGCTCAAGGATGGCCTGCTCGACAAAGCAAGTTGCAGGCCTACAGAACTACATAGCAAGGCCCTGTTTCAACAAAACAAAATCATTAAGAAATAGTTCTAATGGGATAATCTAGCTATCCTGAGTACAATTAAATGAACTATTTCATCAAGGCTAGCTTCTCTACTCTTATTCCTGTTCTGTGAGTACCAAGATCTCATTGGGAAACTCTTCCCAAGCAGGAAACTCTACTCTTGGGAAACACATGCTGAAGTATCTACCTAGGGTAAAATTGTATGATGTCCCCTACTTAATTCAAGTGGATTAGAAAATCTATGTAAATAAGTGACTCTAAGGACTGGGGAGATGACTCGGAGCTGCAAGCACTTGTGACAGTGTCCAGATCAGTAAGAGCCCAGCTGAAAAAGGAAGATGGAGAACAAAAGGAAGACTTAAAATTCTCCTCCACACCCGCCAAATACAGGTGAGTGCACTCAGACCCATGTGTGTCCAGATGTGTGCGTGCGCACACACACACAAAAACACATGTAAAACTAAAACATGAATCTGGATGAAACACATGCAGGAGTTCTTTGTAGTATACATGGAACTTTTCTATATGCTTGAAATAGAATAGCATTTTTAAAATTTCTTTTCAAGACTCTGATCACTTACCTGTCTTTCACTCACTCGAAGAGGGCCAAACACAATACACTGGATAAGCTTAGCCACCAACATCAAAACACAGCAAGCAGTATTCACCAGAACCTGCACACAAACCAAAGAAAGGAAGTTTAGTTCTGGTGAGGCCCAAATACGGTGCAGTTTCCGATGGGCCTTTTTGGTTTCCTAACAGTGCAAACTGAAGCTCTGGCTCCACAGCTCATTGAGTCGGACCCCTGCCCCACTGGGTGCCCTCCAGCAGGCCGCCTTCCTCAGATTTGACAGAACCCTACGGAAACTCTGTATTGTCTCTGTAAAACTGGATATACCAAGCTTGGCATAGTATTACAGATGTGTGATGGCACACACCTGTAATGTACACACTCCAAAGGCTGGGGCAGAAGGACTAAAAGCCCAGTCCAGACACTGTCTCAATAAATAAGTAACCACAAAAAAGTATGTACCTTCACTCCCACATGAACTTTCAGATAGCTACCAGATAACTGGTCTAAAAGTCACATCATCAGTAAAATCCAGAACTCAAAGATGCTGCCCTGACAAGTGGAAGAGGGTAGGATTATGGAGGAAAAAAAAAATCCAGATAATGGAGAGGGACAACAAAATGGAAAGATACTCTGGGTACCAGTGCCAAAACCAAGGCCTTCTTCCACATTTATTGACAAAACTTCTGTTCTTTCTTCCTTTTTTTTTTTTAAAGATTTACTTATTATTATACATTAAGTACACTGTAACTGACTTCAGATACATCAGATCTCATTACCGATGGTTGTGAGCCACCATGTGGTTGCTGGGATTTAACTCAGGACCTCTGGAAAAAGTCTTACCCACTGAGCCATCTCGCCAGCCCAAAACTTTCTTCTTTAAAATAATTTAAAAATAGGAATTTTCAGACAGCAAGTGGGTAAGTCATATTTCCCTTAGTTTGGTCATCGCTATTGTTTTGAGACAGATTCTCATGTACCCTAGATTGGCCTTGAACTCCTTATTCTCCTGTCTCCAGGTCCTAAGCACTAGGATTATAACCTCATGTCACCATGCCCACCTGGTCTACCCCTCTATTTTTAAAAGCAAATTATAATGGAGGGAGGGAGAAGAGGAGGGTGAGGGAGGACAAGAGGGCATATGATGAAAGGGGCCTTCAGGAAAGCAAGCTCCCTCACATCTCTCCAGGTTCCCTCTGTATTCCCACCACACACTCCTGTGGAAGAACACATAATGGCAGCCCTACCCCACACAAAAAAGAATAAATCACGCTCAGTTCTATTCTGTTACCTAATGGGGCCAGGAAGTAAGATATTTTTAAAGGATTAAAACAAAAATAGTTCCAATGGTGTGTTGGGGGAACTATTTGGTACTTTACTGATCTAAAGTCACATAGTCATAAAATCATTCAATTAATGAGGTAGAAAAAAAACAGTTGACCAAAAATCCTACAGCCTTGGGGCTGGAGAGATGGCTCAGTGGTTAAGAGCACTCACTGCTCTTCCGAAGGTCATGAGTTCAAATCCCAGCAACCACATGGTGACTCACAACCATCGGTAATGAGATCTGATGCTCCCTTCTGGTGCATCTGAAGACAGCAGCAGTGTAACAGTGTGTACTTAGATATAAAAATAAAATAAATCTTTAAAAAAATCCTACAGGCTTTGACTCCTTATGTAAGAACCCAGTTCAAAAACATTTTAGCTCACACCTTTAATTCTAACACGTCAGAGAGACTTTTGGAGGTAGGAAAGAGTATAAGTTGAACTTTTCAAAAAAAGATTTAAGAAAAATCATTTATGCACCTGGGTGTGTGCGTGTGTGCCTGTGTATGTGCACTGGTGCCTGTGGAGACCAGAAGAGAGTGTTGGATCCCCTGAAGCTGAAGTTACAAGTGATTATGAGCCACCATGTGGTTGCTGGGAATTGAACGAAGTCCTTGTGGAAGAGCAGGAAGTGCTCTTAACTGCTGACGCATTTTCCCGGCCCTGCAAAGAAACTGTAATACATCATTTTTTAAGTCAAAAACTTAAAAGAGCTTAACTGAAAGTTGTAAAACCAAGTTTTGTTCATGACTCAGGTGCAGTGGTTTTTGGGTAGAGAAATAATGGTAGACTAAGTTTGAGTTCAAAGTCATAATCTTCATTTCTTTTCTCTATCCCTTGAACATTTACTAAAAAAGTATGTTCCAATTAAGCTGTTGGAGTTTAGTTGATCATCTTTGCCTGGTAAGGGAGTTGGTATGAGGGCTGTGGGTTTTCGTGACCTAGCTTCTAACTTACATGATTGAAGTTTCCATTGAGTGGCAAAATACAATGGAGGCGCACCTGTTACAGGTCTACTTCAGCACCTTAAAAATGAGTATTGTCAGCCGGGCGCGGTGGCGCACGCCTTTAATCCCAGCACTCGGGAGGCAGAGGCAGGTGGATTTCTGAGTTCGAGGCCAGCCTGGTCTACAAAGTGAGTTCCAGGACAGCCAGGGCTATACAGAGAAACCCTGTCTAGAAAAACAAACAAACAAACAAAAAATGAGTATTGTCAGAGCTGGAGAGATGGCTTAGGGGTTAAGAGCACTGACTGCTCTTCCAGAGGTCCTGAGTTCAATTCCCAGCAACCACATGGTAGCTCACAACCATTCTTAGTGAGATCTGATGCCCTCTTCTGGAGTGTCTGAAGACAGCTAAACTGTACTTATATATAATAAATAAATAAATCTTTTAAAAAAAAATGAGTATTGTCGTTGCCGGGCGTGGTGGCGCACGTCTTTAATCCCAGCACTCGGGAGGCAGAGGCAGGCAGATTTCTGAGTTCGAGGCCAGCCTGGTCTACAAAGTGAGTTCCAGGACAGCCAAGGGCTATACTGAGAAACCTTGTCTCGAAAAACCAAAAAAAAAAAAAAGAGTATTGTCAGGTTTCTGGGGGAAAATTATTTTTGAGATTTTA
Organism: Mus caroli; assembly: GCF_978045245.1. Lineage (NCBI taxonomy): Eukaryota > Metazoa > Chordata > Mammalia > Rodentia > Muridae > Mus > Mus caroli. Next base: position 35,507,772 of record NW_028227265.1, on the reverse strand, counting down.
TTTATTTTTATTTTAAGTGTATGAGTGTTTTACCTGCATGTATGTCTGGGTACCACTTCTGTGTGTGTGTGTGTGTGTGTGTGTGTGTGTGTGTGTGTGTGTGCAGTGGAGGGAGTTGGTTGTCAGACTGGCAGCCGAGAGACACTCCTGAGTGCTGGGAGCTGAACCCCCTAGAAGAGTGGCAAGTGTTCTGAGTTACTGAGCTATCTCCCCAGCCCATTCCCCTTTATTAAGATTTTACTTTATATGACTTACACATGTGTGCCCGTGTACTCTCCAAGTGCCCATGGAAGTCAGGCATGGTAGATCCTTCTAGACCTAGAGTTATAGGCAGTTGTGAGCTGGGACCACACTGAAAGTTCCTTATAATCCTGGGGTTCCATCACCCATATCTAAACATTTCTATTTTAATCTAAATGGAAGACTTGAAAATTAGCCCATCACCTGGTGGTGGGGCACACGCCTTTAATCCCAGCACTTGGGAGGCAGAGGCAGGGGGACCTCTGTGAGTTTTAGATCAGCCTGATCTACAGAGTGAGTTCCAGGACAGCAAAAACTACACAGAGAGACTATGTTTTGGGGTGGGGGTGGGGGTGATGAAATGTAGCATGTCTATAAAGAAAAACAGGGCTTGAAAAACTATGTGGAGCCTGGCCTGGGTTCAGACCAGAGGTTGCACTGCAGAGCTGGCCTGGGCTGCCTACCCAGACCCTGTCTCACAGAAAAGAAAGGGATGGGGGAAGGGAAGGAGGAGAGAGAAAAGAAAGCACACAGTCATGGGCGGGAAATGTATTTAAAAGAAATAACCTTTACAAGAACACCAAGGCAATGGAGGGTTGGAAAAACTAAAGTTTAAGGTTCTGAATTGTGCTTTCTTGGAATAGTTTAATGATTATCAACAATGAACTACTCTACATCTAATTATTAAAAAAAAATAAAAACGTTTAAAAAAAAATAAAAACGTGTTGGGGCTGGGGCTGGGATGGCTCAGGGGCTGGGATGGCTCAGGGGCTGGGGTGGCTCAGGGGCTGGGTGGCTCGGTGGGTAGAAGCTCCTGTTGCTCCTGCAGAGATCTCACTTGGTTCCTAGCACTCACAATATGGCTCCAGCCATCTGGAGCTCCTGTTCCAGAGAATCCAATGACGCCTTCCAACCCCCAAGGCACCAGGCAGGTGTGCAGTACACTTTTCTATATACAGGCAAAACACTCATACCCATAAAACAAATCTTCAAAAAAATTAAAGAAAAAAGCCCTAACTTCACAAGTATTCAATATGTCATCCCAATAAACACAGTAACTTCTCAATCTCAACTGAAAATGTAAATATTGAGCCAAGCATGGCGGCCCAGGCCTACAAGTCTATCATGGGGGAGGGGAGGCTGAGGCCACCACACTGGGACTGACAGCAGCCAGCACAGCACTCTGTCCTAAGCATCCAGACTGGGTCTCTAAAACCAGAGAAGAAAAAGAAACTCAACAAAACGAGCTTCAGCTGCTCAAAGGCACTAACAGGAGCATTTGACCTTTAAGCCCTAAATCAGATGCTTTCTAGGACCCCGGACACTCCTGCAGAGTTGGCGTGTCGGCCCCGACTTCAAGCCCAACAAGCATGGGACAAACTGAGTCTCTAAGAACCATAAACCATAGGTCTGCTGCAGCAAGCCTGATCTGAACAGCCACTTCCCTTCACTTGGACAACAGAGAAGAGCTATTTTAAAATGTCATCTGTGCCATACACATAACTCCTCTCACAGGCAGAATCCAATCAAGCTAAAAGGGTTCGCCAGATCACTGTACAAGAGCAGAGAAATGGAGCCCTCGTGTCCATCCCTGAAGACTTCACAAACAGGCAGCCAGTGGGTCCACAGGAGGTGCAGATAGCATCAGCCCAGGAAGGGCACACGCCTGACAAGTCAAGGTAACGTTAGATAAAAGTTCAAAGCAGCATCCAGCTCGGGGAAAGAATAAAATGCAGGTGCAGGTGTGAAACAGAAAGAATATGTGCACATGTATACGCGTGTAAGCCACAGAAATGAACTGGGTAAAGGACTTGAGGCTGACTGTTTCTTAGGTTCCCATTTAAGGCCAGCACCAGCTACAAGGAGCTGAATGGGACGCGGGTGGAACAGGGACCTCCTTTCGCTGTCTATCACTTTTGTTTACTTTGACCTTTGAAATATGAACTTGCAGGATCTGTCTTTTAAAGTTTTAAGTTTAGAACCAACCTAACCAGTTCTGAAATTCCACCTACTTTTCTCACTGCATGTGGCGGGAGGAGTGACAAGCCAAAGATGGCTGTCATAAGCCACAAGTGAGCCTCAGCACCACACCTGGAGAGATGGAGCCTCAAAAAAGGCTTGTCACCTGTCTCTCAGCAGGGCCACCTCCTCTTACCTCTAGTCTCCTTCCAACCTCTCAACTCCCTTTAAGTCAGAGAAGCTGTAGTCAGTCCCACACAGCACGCCTTTCTCCTACCTGGAAACCCCACAGGACTTCACATGTGTTCTATTGTCACCTATTATAAGTAGCCTCATTTACATATGAGTCATTCGAGGGTAAGGGGAAAGTGCTGTTGGTAGCTGTGTCTTCCTCGGAAAGGTTTTCATCTGCCTGTGCTAATACCAGACCTCCTGAGAGACTACTGCATGTGTCTACAAAGACAAGTTCTAGAGAGTCTGACAAAACAATAACTAGTAAGACCTCCGACTGGCAATGACAAAGGACAGGTTCTTGTTAATCTTGCTTGGCATTGGCAGACAATGTTTTGTTTTTAGGCGGGGAAGGGGTTCCCCCCTAAATGTCTAAGGCCTATGAGTGAGGCTCAAGAAGCATCCATTTTGACAAAGGCCCACCACACTGACACTCAGTGTTACCTGCCAGGAACAGGAGAGGTTTTTAAAGAGTGTGAGGCATAGCTGCACAAAGTACTAAATGATAAACAAAACTCATGGCACACACAAAATAGATCTGGGCAGACACCATGCGTGCCAAAACTCCAGAGGACATGCAAGAAAACCGAATAAAGCTCAACTGAGAAATAAGGATTCAAAGGAGGGGAAGAAATGATCAATCTGTATGAGGTAAGACTGTGCAAAGAAAAAGAACATTTCTTACAAATGACAATTCTCAGAAAAACCAAAGGGAAGGCCTTAGATTAATGTTTTATGAAGTGTTATTAACCTTGGAATTTGAACATGGGTTTTGCAAGAAGAAACTTACGAAAAAAAAAAAAAAAACATTAAACAATAAATACTATTGGCTGTTCTAGTAATAGAATAATGGTTCCGGCTTAAAACAAGGTATCAACGACTACATACACTACAGTCTTCACCCTTGTCAAAAGCACTCCCAACATAATAATTCTAAGTTGTTTACCCTAAAGATGAACAGTTCATCTTTTCATAGGAGTAGAGAAAGGGGAACTTCGCCCTTCACTGCCTTCTATGAAACTATGCACCAAAGGACCAGGAGGCGTCATCTGCAGCCCACGAAGTTCACAAATCCCGCTGCTTCCTGATGAAGCACAGTGGGAATAATTACAACAAATGAGTTGCATTATAGTTCTACAAACTTAGAACATTAACCCCTCAGTCATTTACAGCCTTCTCTAGGCGCCGTGTGAGGAGATACGATCCCCACCAAGCCACAGGAAATCCAAGTGACAATTTTTTAAATCCGGGAGCAACTTTTCCTATTTCTGAGGGTTCGTAGAAGAGGCACTCAAGTGCAAGGTGAGAGCAAAATTTTCTCAGATCTGCCCAGCCTAAAATGATGTAACAAACGAAGCCAGTACTTGTGGCATGTGGCCGTTGCTTATCTCGCACCGGCAGACAAACTAGAACCCTTGTTTCAAAATGGATCGCTAAACGGAGGAATCGCGTTCAAAAGAAGGGCAGCCACACCGATCCGAATGTTTTTGGCTGCCTTCTGTCAAAAAGGGAACAGTCACAAACCATCGCGGGGGGTGGGTGGGGGGAGATAAAAGGACGTCGCTGGTCTGTTTGCTTCGTTAAATAGCGCCCACCGGGGCTAACGCATTGACAAATAGCACCATTTCGAAGTTGTTTGGTGAAGAGTAAAATGTCCCCCTAACTCTCGGCCTTCTCTTCGTCGGCGAGCCGCCCCCAACAACGCCGAGCTAGACCGGACGTGTCGCGGCTTCTCACAGCCTCAGGTCGCCGTACCCCGCTGCCCTGGAGCCCGCGGGCCCGACCGCCCTTGCCTCGACTGTTCTCCCCGGCATCCCGACACCTTCTCTCCGGGGCCCGCCACGCTCGCAGCGCCGCTGGGCCTCGAGCCCCACGCGAGGGCCGCGGTCCCCGGGCCGAGGAGGCCCGGGTCAGGGCCCGGCCACGCCCCCCCGCGGATAATGGGTGACATGGCGGCTCCCGCCCGCCCCCGCGCCCGGCCCGCAGCCTCGCTCACCCACACGAACAGGCTGTCCGACAGCAGGTACTGGGCCACGTCGCGGGCCCGGGGGCCGCCGGCGGTCAGGCGCGCCGGCGCGAGCGCCTCGGGCTGCAGTGGGGCCGTTAGCGGCTCCGGCTCCCCCGAGCCGTCCTCCGGCTGACTGAGGGCGCGGTAGGCGCTGACGATGGTGCCCAGCAAGGCCAGGCCGCTGAGGCCCGTGTAGGTGCGGAGGCTGGGCCACGGGAAGCGCTCGAGGAAGAGCAGCGGCATGGCGGCAGCGGCGGGCTCCGGCCCCCGAGGCTTCCCGCGCTGCGGCCAGGCGCCTGCGGCGGCCTTGCGAAAGGCGCCCACGGGCTCTGGCGTCGCTGCCGCCGCCGCTGCCGCTGCCGCCGCCGCCGCGCCGGGCCGAGCCGGGCCGCTCCTAGCTGCTCGCGCCGCTCCGCCCCGCGCCGCTCCCGCTGCTGCCCCTGCCGGCGCGGAAGAGCCTCGGCGGACTCGGGGCGGGCCGCCGCCCCTAGCGGGACGCGGGCGGGACGGGCGCGGGGGCGCGGCCTTCGTCCCCCGCCCACAGCCAGCGCTCTGCAGCCCCGAGGGCACAGGACCCGGCCTGGGGCCCCGCGTCCCGGCCCCCTGCAGCATCCTTGGCGACCCTGGGCCTACTGAAGCCACGGGTGCGCCTGAGCCGGGCTCTGGGGTGAGCCTGACCCGTGGGCAATGACGGCAGGCCTGTGTGCGTGGTCAGGCGGCAGGGTGAGGGTGCGGGACCCCTGCCCCTAGCCACTTGTCCCTTGTTCCTCTCCGCCAAAGCTGGTAAACCCTCCATCCCACCACCCTGTGGACTAGAGGCTTCCTTGGTGTCCTAAAGAAGCGACATGATGCTTAGGAAATAAGAGAAGCCTTGAGATAGAATATTTTTAAAACGGAGGAACCAACTTAACCAGAAATAGAAATTTGTTCCCTCTTAGCTACAAGTAAGAATGTCAAATGCTGCTTAGTTTCTTGGAAAATACCTGTTCCTAAAAGGTAAACCAAAGGGTGACCTTTGTCCTGGCAGTTACACTGCTTGTTAAGTAAACATCCAAGAGAAATGAAAACAGACACCCACACAAAGTCCCTACACTGAGGCTGACAGTAACACTACTCCTAAAAACCAGAGAGGCAAACCTCGAATGAATTATAGTGTTTGAAAATAAAGTACAGATAATGCTACAATATCAGAGAATGTTGACGATGTCTGAATCAAGATACACACAGATATCTAAATTCTGTGTGACCCCACTGATAAAACAAATGCGTGCAATGTAGAGTAGGAGGGGAGTTTGAAAGAACTGGAGGTGACAGCTAAAGAAGTGTCAGGTAGGGGTACTAGTTTCCTTAAGTGAGAATTTCTAAAATTGCTGTTATACAACTATGAATACACTCAAAGTCTCTGAATTGTACACTATAAACAGCAGGTTATATCTATGTGAATTACATAACATAGGGTACAGTTTTTAATTATTATATCCCCGAGCCATGTGTTAGTGCCTATCCCAGAATGTAGCTCTGTAAACAGCTTTGAATTTTCCAAATTTTCTAATGTGGAGAAATTGTCTTTGTAGTATTTTTTCATGCCAAATATTTCTACAGATCTTTTAAATCTGAAAATTAACCACTGTTATAATTCTTAAAAACACCTCGTCATGGGTCTTTGTACAATATAGTTCCCTTTGGTTCATTCCCCAGTCATTTGCAATACGGCTCGGGAGATGAACCATTTGCTACAAACAGGAGTTTGATTTTCATAACTCCCCCAAGTTGTCCTCGGACTTCCATATCTGTGTCTCCCACACACATAATTAAATGTAAAAATAAAATACCAAGCCCGAACACTATTGTCCAAATAATGGAAATCTTTATTCTGAAAAAACCTGGGTGGTAATTTTCCAGAGAGACTTTTACAAGGTCAGATCTGAGTCACGATGATTTTTAAACCATTCATTTGTGATGCACACTCAATGTAAGCTACAACACAGCAGTACTAGATACCAAACTTGTCCTTTGATATTGATAACAAAGCTGCCTACTTTCTTCTCAGAAGCGTGGGCTCTCTGAAAATCCAGCATATGTAACAGATGAAATTAACCCAGCTCAGCTACACTCTAAGATAATGCCCAAGATTTTGGATGGCTTCTGTTTTGAAAGAGAACAGTCATTGTTCTGTCCCTTTACCCCTCAAGAAAGTACTGTGTGTGTCATCCTTCCTTCGAGGACCTGTTTGAGATGCTTGTTCTCAGTCTAACCGAGTCTGGCCTCCAGCTCGCGGCAATTCCCCTGCTGAAACTCCTGTTAGGGTTAGAGAGTGGAGGGCATGAACCACCACACCCAAGCAAACACCTTCTGTCTGTTTCTCAAACCCTTTTCCTCCTCCCTCCCTCTCCTCTCTGCTGCACTACTGGAAGGTTTACTTTGAAGACAGGGTCTTGATAGTCTTGAACTCCTGAGCTGTAAACAATCAGCTTGCCTCAATCTCCCAGGAAGCTAGGACTTTGGGGCATACCACAGGCCAGTGCAAGAAGGATAAACTCTACAGTCCTTTTAAAGATTATGTGAATTTGTGTGTGCCTCTGTATCACATGTACCCTGGTGTATCACATGTATGTGTACCACATGTGTGTTACATGTATCCGTCTCACACGTACCTACCAGGTCTCAGATCCTCTGAAACTGCAATCACAGGCAATTGTGCGTTGCCATGTGGGTGCTGAGAATTAAACCTGGGTCTTCTGAGTAGCCAGAGCTCTTTAACTGCTGAGCCATCTCTCTAGCATCCCCTCTAAAGTCTTAACCAGAAGCCAGATCAAAGTAGCTCCCACTTGTAACCCTGCAGATGAAGAAACAGTCCTTAATGATAGGAACAACAGGCAGTTAACACAACTGTGTTGCAACTGTAAGTGTCCAGTCTTCAGGCTCCGAATCCAATGACTCCATCAATTGCAGATAAGCGAATCTACTAAGCACATGCTACAGAAAAAAAAGGGAAGAGAGAGCCAGGCAATGGTGGCTCACACCTTTAATAGCAGCATCTGGGAGATGGAGGCAGGCAGACCTCTGAATAGAGAGCCAGGCAATGGTGGCTCACACCTTTAATAGCAGCATCTGGGAGATGGAGGCAGGCAGACCTCTGAATTCAAGGTCAGCCTGGTCTACAGAGTAACATAGAGAGCCTATCTCAAAGGGGGCTCGGGGGTGGGAGGGAGACAGATAACATTGATCGATAGTCCAAACCATCACTATGCCAAAGTGGTCCCTTACACAATGGACCTTACCACAGACAAGGAAACTTGTCTTCGTGGGATCACTACTTAGGTATACTAAGTTGAGCAACCCTCCACCAATATCCCAAACAATTAGTCATTCAGTTTTAAATATTTTTATTGAAATAACAGTGAAATAAAACTTTTAAAAAGAACAATGATCATTTTGATCAAACTTTTGCTTTACAAATATAAAAAACATAACCCAAAACTCCAGTTTCTTTATACATTTCTATAAACAAACCAGGTTCAAGTTCTCAAAGCCACAACTATAAATGGTGCTTGCATACTATATATGAACATAATTACCAACTTCTCTGTTTGGAGGACCCATGGACTGAACCCAAAGCTTTCTAGGCAAGCACTTTCCCACTCAACAGCATCCCTAGCCAAAGCTTTGGTTTCTCAACATGCTGCTCTTCTCTCAATGGAACAGTATAGTCCCTGCATTTCTTCCAACTTATCTCTAGCCTTAATCCCTCACTAAAACATGAAGTGTACTTAATTGGCTTAATCTTGATATATTTGGGGTTTTTTTTCCCCCTCAAAATAGCCATGTGTGTTATATGAGTTAATAGTAAGGTGAATTTAATGGCTCCACATGAATTACAGCTTGTATTTAAACAGAGGCAAACTCAAGTGAGTCCAGTTTAACCCAAGCAAGAGATAGAAAACAAGTGGAATGTGTTGGAAAATCTAATCTTAAAACTACAAAAGCTAAGCTTGTTTGGTAGAAAACGGAAAATCCTCTCCAGCAGCCAGCAACCCAAACACTAAGAACCAGTAAAAGCTTTTTAAGTTTGGGGAGCTGAGAGCACAAAAATAAGTCACTGTCATAAACGTGTAGCCAGCTTGGATTGCAGAACAGCAAGTTAAATGGATAAGCCAAGAGAAGAGCTGAGCTGATGAAAGCCACAGCTTGGGACAGCTCATCATGCAGGAACCATGTAAGGTGCCCTTGAGAGATAATGGCCACTAGACTAACATTTTATGGACCAAGCTCAGCCATTAAGAGCACAGACTGCTGGCTGCTCTTCAGAGGACAGGAATTTAGATGCCTAGCACCCACTTGGCAGCTCACAGCCATGTCTGACTCCAGTCCCAAGAGATCTGATACTCTCTTCTGGCCTCCATGAACACTGTACACACAGGGTACACAGATGCACCTGAAGGCATCACACCCACACATTCTTTTTGGCAGAGGGGGAGGTCTTGAGACAGGGTTTCTATGTGTAGCTGTGGCTGTCTTGAGCCTTTGTAGACCAGGTTGCAAGCTGGCCTCTAACTCACAGACCCACCTGTCTCTGCCTTCCAAATGCTGGGATTAAAAGCCTGCATGCACTTCTACCAATTAGTGTTGCCTACTCTTTAAAAAAATTTTGAAAAGACATCCCAGTTGTCGTCCATCAGTTGGGATTTTTTTTTCAACTCTCCAAAAGGGTAGATAGTTCTAACTAGGGCTTTAAACAATTGAATAAACTTTTTCATCATCTCCCTTTACTAGTATGTACTACTAGCGTTAATAAAAAAAATAATGCAAGAGGCCTTTCATATTTTAGAACATTTAGTTTAAAAAATGTCAGTTGTTCAAGGGCTTATTTTAATACTCTCCAATATTTAGAATATACATGGTTAGAATGACAATCGAAGACTTATTACATCTTAAGGGTGATGTTACAGATCAAAGAAACCTTAACACCTGTGCTCTCTTTTGAATGCCTGAACACATAAAATTTGTACCTCTCTAATTCATCTCTGTTCATCAGGAAACAAGGGTATTGGGATCCAAATGTAATTGACCAAAAAGCTTTAAAACTTTGTGTTTATGTGACAAGAATGTTCTGTTTAAAACCAATCCCCTCTGGGCAGTGGTGGCGCACGCGTTTAATCCCAGTACTTGGGAGGGAGGCAGAGGCAGGCGGATTTCTGAGTTTGAGGCCAACCTGGTCTACAGAGTGAATTCCAGGACAGCCAGGGCTACACAGAGAAACCCTGTCTCGAAAAAAAAAAAAAAAAACAAAAAAACAAAAACAAAAACAAAAAAAAACAAAAACCAAAAAAAAACCCAATCCCCTTACATCCCATGCTTAGAACAGCAAGTAACTTAAAGGTCTCAGAATATGAATGGTTGGCTCAAGCACTTACAGTTGGAAGAATCCGAGTCAGCTTAAGTTACAAAGGGCAAGAGTGGATTAGAAGTGACTCTTCAACTCAAGCACTGCTTTCTGACAGCACTCTCAATCTCAGGTAGGACGTTTACACTTCTCCACTCTCCCAGAACATTAACACTAACACCTGAAACCGGGTGCTGTAGCATCTCTCTCCAGTGCCCAACAGTAAAAGATGATCGTAGTCAACCTAGCTCCATGTCTACCCTCCCAAGTCTTAAGGATTAGCTGGACTCTTTTTTTTTTTTCTTTCTTTTTTTTTTTTTTTTTTTTTTGGTTTTTTGAGACAGGGTTTCTCTGTGTAGCCCTGGCTGTCCTGGAGCTCACTCTGTAGACCAGGATGGCCTCGAACTCAGAAATCCGCCTGCCTCTGCCTCCTGAGTGCTGGGATTAAAGGCGTGCGCCACCACTCGGCTAGCTGGACTCTTAATAAGCCCATGTTACATAAACTACTGGGGCAAAACTGCTGGCCCCTGGAGGAGAACTAGTGGCTTTCAAGAGGACAACAGTTGTCACTCTTGGATACGAAGACTAGTGTTTACCAATCATGGGCATGGTTAGACATTGCAGATGACTCTAAATAAACTTGAATGAGTTTAATTCCTCAGCCACACTTGGCCCAACTGTCAAGACAGCATAAAAGTGTGAGAACTAATCAAGCTAATTTCTGCCTATTACAAATGTTAAACTGGCTACCTTTTGTAACTTTTCCTTCACTACATTAAGCCTACAGCCAACAAGTCCGCAATAAAGCAACTATGGTGGCCGCAATGACACAATCAGCCAAGTCCTTTACCCATTATTTTTATGAGTGTTTTGTCTTCATGTAAGTGTATGTACCACATGCATGTCTGGTGCCCGAGGTCAGCCGTGTCAGATCCATGTAACTGGAATTACAGATGGCTGTGAGCCACCAAGTGTGTGCTTAGAACCAAGTCCAAGTCCCATGCAAAAGCCTCTCCAGTCTTAAAACTTTGTTGAGATAGGGGTCTCACCATGTCCCCATAGCTGGCCTGGAACTCAAGAGATCTGCTTGCCTTCGCCTCTGGAGTGCTGTGATCAAAGATGTGTGCCTCCACTCTCGACCATCTTTGTCCTGAAACTTTACTCCTATAATTTCATACTAACCATGCAGGCAGTGTACTAGAAATTTAAAGTTGCTGTTTTCTTTGGGCTGACAAAACCTTTCTTGACCTCTAGAATCCAGTTGATTCAGACTATTCCTTTGTTTCTATTATTTTTGAGGTAGGGACTTGCTAAGTATCTCAGCTATACTGGGATTCTGGATCCCCCAGCATTAGGCACCCAGGTCCCGGGGTTAAACGTATGTACCGCCATACCCAGCCTACTCTAAAATACTTTTGAAAAGCTTTGCTGCTTACTAAAATCATGTTTATCATTATGTATACAACACCTCACTGTAACTCTATAATTTGAGAGTTTAAAAACTCATGTAATTTTGTCATGGCTCACTCAGTAAGAAGCAATCCACAGCAGTGCAAACAATCACTATGCCATTACATGAAAATACTGCAATGAGTTCTAGATGGACTTCTTTTTACACCAATTCCAATGATTTTCAGCTTACCTATTTTTAATGTACTCCCAAATGTTTAATGTCTTGACTTGTGAAGTAAGGCCTAGAGAGTTTTATAAAATATACTCGTCAGGTAATATATTGGGAATTCTTTGTAACAGAGTGTAGTTTGGTACACACTGTACCTTGGACTTAATCAGATAAATTTAGTTCCCCAGAGTAAAGGAAAGTCCTCATTACAAACACCTGTAACAGCCTAGGACCATATGCTTCCAACACTACTGGAGCAAAGGGCCCACAATCTCACCTTATCTCATCCATGATCATGTTTTAACATTCCCCAGTCTAAAGCAGGGAAAAAAGGATCCTCAGCTCTAAGACTTTTCAGAGTTTAATGAGAAACTTAAAAAAAAAATACAAATAAGAAATTCACTTTCTTTAATGTACAAAAAAAAAGTATGAGTAGAACCAAAAGCTAATGAACACTGCCACATGTTTCCACCACTATCACGGTCATATTCATTTTACTCTTCAAACAGGAAGGTGGTGGCTATTTAGGGAACAAGAGAAAACCAAAACTTGTTCTACAGTTACTCTTCTACACGTGTAAGCTGTGCTCATAGAGACGGCTTCTTTTACTTCTGCATACAGGAATTCAGTTGTATATAAAATTGAACCTGCATTTTAAAAAACAGAAAACTTTTATTAAAAACAGTATTAGTTATAGTTTTCACCTTCGCCTGGCCATCTCTCCCCTTCCGACATGTTAAACATTTCTATACAACAATGAACGTCGACCTCACTGGTCCCGCTGCAGAAGCAGCTGAGTACTTACCCTGAGGCACATCAAGAGTGAAAATTTGGTTGATTATGAATTACAAAGTTCCTTGAAGGCATAAAAAGCTCTTACATGTCCTTTGCTCTGTGCACATGTGTTCACACAGCAAGAGGCCAAAGTAGAAGAGCAAGAGCTGAAGGATGATTAGTGACGCAGTAAAAAGGCCAGTCACCAAGCTTCCACAGAAGCAGTAAGTATCATGGCTAACATGTAGTAAGTACTTCGAAGTACTATGTTCTAAGCACTTTGTATGTGCTCTCTGACTAGAGTCCTACGAAGAAACTACCATTCTCATTTGCATATGAAATTTACGGCAAATAAGTATTAAGAGTTTGTTACAAGTTATACTACTAGCAAGTACTGAAAGGAGCCAGAGGGATGGGGTTAAGAGCACGGGCTGCTCTTCAGAGGACCAGGTTCATTCTCAGCACCCACAAAACAGCTCACAACTCTCTGTAACTCGAGTTCCAGGGATTTGACACCCTCATGCAGACATACATGCAGCAACACACCAATGTACATAAAAGTAAATCATAAAAAATTAAGATTTAAATCCAAATACTGACTGCACAAGCCAAAAGACTTTGTCAGTCACACACCCACACAAAGGAGAGAACACAAGCACAGGAGTGCAAGTGTTCATGTGCACAACATGTGAGCACAGGTGCCAGAGGTATCAGGCAGCTGTGAAGCTGCCCAATGAGTGCTGGGAACTAAACTCAGATCCACTGCAAAAGCACCCCACACTCTTAGCTACTAAACCATCTCTCAGCACACAGTCCATATTCTGTTCTTTTGCTGTTTGACACAGGAAACCCTGGCTAGCCTACAGCCATAGCCCTGGTTAGCCTACAGCCATAGCCCTGGCTAGCCCACAGCCATAGCCCTGGTTAGCCTACAACTTATTGTGCAGAGCAGGATGGCTGTGAACTCACAGTACAGCAACCATGCCTGACTTCATAATAAACTGTTTTATCTGCGGTTCTTATCTATGGTTGGCATTAAGAAACTAAACTAAAAGTAAATGTAGAAAATACATACTCAAATGGGGCATGTGGTGTACACTTTTGATCTCAGCACTCCCAAGAAGAGACAGGAAGATCTCTGGTTTCTCAGCCAGCCTGGTCTACATAATGAGTTCCAGGATAGCCAGGGCTATGTAGAGAGACCCTGTTATGGTTTTTTTGTTTGTTTTTTGTTTTTGGTTTTTTTTTTAAATCCTATTTACCTAAAAGTTCAGACTCCATATAAAACTATAGGGCTACATACCATTTGGCCAATTCAGATCTAAGTGCAGTATGTTCCAAAAAAGAAAAAGAATAAATTACACTAAAAGATCTGAGTATCCCCCCTGCTACCCCGTCTTTTTTTTTTTGAGACAGAGTCTCTCTGTGTAAGATGCCCTGGCTATCCTGGACTTGCTCTGCAGACCAGTTCAAACTCTCAGAGACGCACCTGCCTCTGCTTCCCGAGTGAGTGCTGGGATTGAAGGAGTGCACTACTATGCCTGGTGATTGTCCCTACTTTTATATAGACCACTACTTTGTATTTTAAATATTGACTGTTGTACCATCTCTTCTTTGAATAGACTGCAAACTATAGAAGACACCGGATCTGAGAAAGAACAGTTACATGTCAGAACATCATGCCATAATTTGACTCTTCCGGTACTTTTAAGCATATTTTAATCTAGTGATTACATACAATGTAAAAATATATCAACTGTCTTTATTTTCCTTAAGCCTTAAAGTTTGTGCACTATCACTTCTCAAGTGGCTCCAGGTGTCTTTATTTGACGTCTTACATAGTTCAACTCTGCATACCTGCTCAGCAGCTGAGGAAGACTAGAAATGATGGGTCCATACCCCGGTGCGTTGTCATACAGCTCAAACAATGGTGCAGCTACCAGCTTGTAATTTTTAGGGACTGCAAACAAGGCTACAAAACAAAAACAGTATTCAATTTCCTTAATCTTTCATATAATTTTTACTCCCACTTTGCAATTAATCAACAGTTTTACATTTGCGAAAAGCTTTGCTGTGTGTAGGTACACGTGCAGGACAGAGGCTGGAGGCTGGAGGGCAGCAGCAGGATCCTTTCCTCAATCCCCTCAGCCCTGTGGTTGTTGTTTGTTTTTCGAGACAGGGTTTCTCTGTGTAGCCCTGGCTGTCCTGGAACTCACTCTGTAGACCAGGCTGGCCTCGAACTCAGAAATCTGCCTGCCTCTGCCTCCCGAGTGCTGGGATTAAAGGCGTGCGCCACCACTGCCCGGCTTGAGAAAAACTTTTCAGGAAAAAGATAATTCTCATTACTCACTTTGGGTTGTCTGTGTCAGCTAGAGATTAAACATATATTTGAAACATCCTCTCAAGAAAGAAATACCATAAACAACTTAAAAAAGCAAATTGAAAATTGCCTTGGGTTTATAACTTAATTTTTAATTCTCCTATAAAACTTCTGTAAGAAATGGAGCCAGGCATTGTAGCAGTTCCAGCACTCAAGAGGCTGAAACAGGGGGATCAAGATTTCTAAGCACGAGGAACAGAGTTCAAGCCCCCAAACCCATATAATGTATACTTGTAATCCTGGTGCTGGTAAAAGCAGAGACAGGTGGCCAGCCAGTGTGACCTAATTGGTGAGCTGCTGGAATGAGAACATTCCTAAGGACACTCACAGCCAAGGAGGGAGAAGCGGATAAGCAGGCTGAAAACAACCCAGCAGCTAAGAGCAATTGCTATTCTTCCAGAGGACTGGAGTTTAGTTCCCACACCGGCACCCATATGCACATACGCACGAGAGCACACACACTTGTAGGTGAGCTCGGACTACAGAGCAAGAGCCTGGGTAATAGTGAAAGCCTGGAATCCCAGCTCTTGAGAAGCAGAGGCATTAGGATGGGGCATTCGGGGCCAGTGGAGGTTACATGAGATCGTGGAGCTTGGTTCTTTGTTCTTGAGGTGGGGGCATAGGAATGGGAGGTTGGGAGAACTGTTACTTGTTGAAACATAGCAGGTCTAAAGACTCTTAAAGGACAATCTCGAGGCCTTCTGCAGAAGTATGATGTGTTTCTGTCTTACAGTGAACCTAAAGCTACTCAAGAAACCTGGAGGAGACAAGCGGACAACCTCAGAGACCACACTTACAAGAGCCTTTAGACGGCTGCCTTCCAGATAAGTATCTTACCTTTCTCTTGAAGCTGAACCAGAAACAACTTCTTATGTTCCTTGGGTTTTGTTATATGTGCAGGAATATACGGATACTAAAACAGAAGATGAGAGTAACTTGTAGGTTTCAAGCATCGCTATTCTTAACACCTCATGTGTTAATAACTATCAAGTTCTTCCAATTACAGACACAAAGCTCAACTACCCTCATAAGCTAACCCAGTCTCACTGTAACGCTTATCTGATGGCCTCTCTACATGTACACTTCCTAGTACACTGCTGGTATGGGGTATGCTTCTGTCTTGCTTCTCTTTAATGGACCTACCTAACAGCTACAGTAAGGGCCTTTACACACATGTAATAAATAGTAAACCCATCGGCTGTTTACGTACAACAGTCAAGTGGAAATCTGGCAACTGGGCAGTATAACTGCTGGGTAAAATAGAGAAAATATTTAGAAAAATTAAAAGGACAAAAAGAACTAGAGAAACTACTGCTTGAGAGCAATCTGATATATTGGGAAATGGGGTATAATTATCAGACTCACTTTATGTAGAAACTTTTGAAGCTAGTACCTGGGGCTGGAGAGATGGCTGAGCAGTTAAGAGCTCTTTCTACATGACCGGGTTCAGTTCCCAGCATCCACATGGCAGCACACATTGTCTCTAACTCCAGGATCTAACACCCTCACAAAAACATACTTGCAGGCAAAACACCAATGCACATAAAATGAAAACAATTATTAAAAAAACAAAAGAAGAAGCTAGTACCTTTGCAAGACCGCTCAGTTTAGTGAAGCCATACTGCAACTCATCTATCCGATCTTTACTCAATACAAAAGCCTACTACTTACTCCCTGTTCTCTCTTCCTCACTGGCACCCAACGCACTCACGTTAGGACAATCACACACCAGCACTACCCCTAAAGTACAAATGAGCTCGTGTAATTCTCCCAGGTTTTGGTGGTCTATCTGAAAACCAGATTAACAGTGAAGGGACAGGGAGTCGAGAGGTAGTTCAAATCACACTTGAAAAACACCTGTGGGTCACATTCAACAAATCACAGCCACACAGAATAATTTCCTTTCATTTGCTGCTTCCCCTTTCAAAAAGGCTACTCTCCAGTTCTGCTCTGAACAGCTACGCTGGTGAGGTTCATATGAAAAGACAGAGACAAGGAAGTAATGATATACCTTTTCACGGTGACACCCAATGAAAACAGGCAAGTTGGCTAAAGCCAAATAAACACACAGCACTTTACTGATATCTATACTTCCAAGGCCAATCTTACAGTTCAGTGAAGAAAAGGAATACCACGGAGCCGT
Organism: Mus caroli; assembly: GCF_978045245.1. Classification (NCBI taxonomy): domain Eukaryota; kingdom Metazoa; phylum Chordata; class Mammalia; order Rodentia; family Muridae; genus Mus; species Mus caroli. The sequence continues at coordinate 35,491,033 of NW_028227265.1, read as the reverse complement.
ATAGTAAAGGAGATAAAAGGAGGGTACTCAGCAAACAGCCTGGAAGACTTCTGAGTTATCGCTGAGCGCTTTCCTTCCAATTAGGTCAAGGAATGGCCAAGAAACCAAAGCCTGTTTAGAAGAATTGTTGCACATATCTTTGAAATAACAACTTCACCATTTTGTGTATGGAGAAACTTTGCTTTTTTTTTTTTTCAAAGATTTATTTATTTATTATGTATATGAGTACACTGTAGCTGTACAGATGGTTGTAAGCCTTCATGTGGTTGTTGGGAATTGAACTTTTAGGACCTCTGCTCGCTCCAGTCTGTCCAACTCCGCTCTCACTCAGTCCCTGCTTGCTCCAGACCAAAGATTTATTTATTATTATACGTAAGTACACTGTAGCTGACTTCAGATGCACCAGAAGAGGGCATCAGATCTCATTATGGGTGGTGTGTGAGCCACCACGTGGTTGCTGGGATTTGAACTCAGGACCTTCAGAAGAGCAGTCAGTACGCTTACCTTGCTTCTTAAAGCCAGGTCACAGATGTGTTGTGGCAATGCTCAGGAATACCAGTGCCCACAGAGCCCTGTGCACTTGTCCCCAGCTACACAGACAGTCAGGAGAGGACAGAACATCTTTTGCCTGGCCAATATTATGTAACACTTGACCTGGAACATACTGTTATGAAAAGAAAAGAAGCTCTCCAATAATAGGGCTTTTGATCTGTCCAAAAGACTTAAGACCCAACGTTAAGATACTAGCCAAAATATGAATATCTGAGCATCAGTAACATTATTGGTCATTATAGTGGACTTAAATACCTTAAATGTATTAAGTCCACAGTCATACTAACATTGTAATGAGGCGTTCATAGCCCACCTGAGAATCACTCTCCCTCAGATGTTAGGGTAGGCCAAGCCTTTCTGGAGTCTGCAAAGTTTCTCAACTCATGAAACTGTAGAGAAATTCATTCAAGTCTTGCCAAAGGGGAGGCAGCAGTCCCTGGGTTTCCATTTTCCTGACAGACAATTCAGAGGGGCATTCACTATGGTTGCTTGACAGCTCTTAGCAATATTGCTCTAGCTGTTCATGGTTATAGTAAGGTCAATACTATTCTGGGGGGAGGGGGGGTTGGTTTTGCTCTGATGTTGTTGAGACAGGTCTCACTATGTAGCTAAGATTGGGCAGGAACTCCTTCTGCCTCTACCTCCAGAATACTGAGGTTAAAGGGATGCACCACCATGCGACTGCTGCTTCTGGTTCCCCTCTCCCTATACTTTGCTACTTCCTATCTCACTTCTCAATCTGTATCCACATCTGCCTTTTTCACTCCATCATGTATCTTTGAGGGATGAATGCATTCTTCTGAAGACGTAGGAAAGGAAAAGAAGCATCTACTAGTTCCTCTAGAACTCTATACTCCAGAGTGACCAAGTAGTTGATGAGGTTCAGGTTTTCTGTGTTAAAAAAGAAAAACACATCTCCAGAGACTTCATGACTCTAGGAAGTTATCAACAATGAATTACCTGTTAACACTAATGTTATGAAAATCAACTGTCTTAGTCAGGGTTTCTATTGCTGGAACGAAACACTGCGACCAGAAAGCAAGTTGGGGAGGAAAGGGTTTAATTCAGCCTTTAATTATGTGTGTACATGTGTGTCTAAACATATGGGTGCAGGCACCCACAGAGGGAGAGCTATCAGATCCCTGAGGCTGGAGTTAGAGGTGGTTATGAACCACCCAATATATATCTGGAAATGGAATGCTGGCCCTCTACTAAACCATCTTTCTAGTCTCCATTGCCAATGCTTTATAAAATAAAATCTTTATCCTTTACAATTCACACTAAAATATTTACAACTGAAACAATACCTAGGATTTGCTTCAAACAGTCCATGGGGAAAACAGGAAGATGAAGCAGCAGTAAGAGGGAGGGAATGAAAAATACTTCATCTGGGTTGGAGAGATGGCTCAGCGGTTAAGACTACTGGCTGCTCTTCCAGAGGTCCTGAGTTCAATTCTCAGCAGCCACATGGTGGCTCACAACCATCTGTAATGGGATCTAATGCCTTCTTCTGGTGTGCATGAAGACAGAGTACTCATATACATTAGAAAAATATATATATATTAATTATAAAAGCCAGGCAGTGCTGGTGCTAATCCCAGCATTTGGGAGGCAGAGATAGGCAGATTTCTGAGTTAGTGGACAGTCTGGTCTACAGAGTGAGTTCCAGGACAGCCAGGGCTACAGAGAAACTCTGTCTCAAAAAAACAAACAAACAACAACAAAAAACACTTCACCATGAATTTATTGTTAAAGGTGAATTTTACTTACTATAAATTCTACTTCTACATATTTTAAATTTTTTCTCTTGAAAGAAGCAGGGTGGGCTGGAATTAGCCCTGCATACATAAGAAGTGGTTCAATTGTTAACACATCAAAAGGGAAACAAAACAACAGAATCATTCTGAATCTGTGGTTTACTGTCTTGGCATAGTATAATCCCAATGCTTTGGAGAGAGAGGAAGAATAGTTCATGTCCAGACTTGGCTATCTATTACATTCGATATACATCACATACATACATACATACATACATTGACACACATATACATACATATACATGAATACATAAGACAAAACTAGAAGAGAAGAAGGAAACTCCGCTTGGCTTTGTAATGTTTTCTAAATCTAAATTAAAGACTCAAGAAAACAAAATTAAAAGTCAAGGTCCACTTTGATCTTTTTAAAATTTTAAACATTTCTACTTGTTTCTTTTGTGTTTGAGGGGAAGTGTGGTGGTTTGTATATTCTTAGGTTAGGTCAGGGAGTGGCTATGTTTAGGTATGGCTCCCATGGACTCATATGTTTGAACAAACCTATGGGGACCAGAGAGTGGCACTATTAGGAGGTATGGTCTTGTTAAGAGTGGGTGTGTCACTGTGGGCGTGGGCTTTAATATCCTAGTCCTAGATGCTTGGGTAGTACTCTGCTAGCAGCCTTCAGATGAAGATGCAGAACTCTCAGCTCCTCTTGCACCATGCCTGCCTGGATGCTGCCATGTTCCTACCTTGGCAATAATGGACTGAACCTCTAAACCTATATGCCAGCCTTAATTAAATGTTGTCCTTATAAGAGTTGCCTTGGTCACGGTGACTCTTCACATCAATAAAACCTTAAGAGAGAGAGGGTCCCATTTTCAGCACCCGTGGTAACTAACAACCATCTTAACTATACTTCCTGGGACCCACTTCCTCCTTCCGACTCCCCAGGCATCAGACATATATATATATATACAGACACACACTCATACACAAGAAAGAAAAAAGCTGTTTGGTCTTAAAAATGGTTTTTAAATCAAAATTAAGAAATGAGAATAAGAAATGGGAAGCTGAGGTCTACTCTGATTATCTTTTCATTTTTTATTTAAAAAATTTCCACTTATGGAGCTGGAGAAATGGCTCAGCAGTTAAGAACACTGGCTGTTCTTCCAAAAGACCTCGGTTCAATTCCCAGCACCCCCAAAGCAGCTCACAACTGTCTGTAACTATAGTTTCAGAGGATCTGACACCTACACAGACAAACATGCAGGCAAACTACCACTGACCACAAGACAAACAAAAACAAAAAGACTTCTAATATTTCTTTTTAAAAAAAGGTGGTGGTGGGGTAATTGAAGAGATGGCTCAGCAGTTAGAGTCACTCACTGGCTGCTCTTTCAGAGGGCCCAGGTTCAATTCCTAGCATCCAAATGGCAGCTTGCTACCATATGTGACTCCAACCTCGAGATCCGACATCCTCTCTGGCTTCCACAGGATACATACATTCAGGCAAAACACACATATACATAAAAATAAATACATCTTTAAAAAAAGTTTTCACTTTGTGTGTGTGTGTAGATGCCACAACAGTGTCCTATCCTTCTACCATGTGAGTTCCAGAGATCAAACTCGGGTCATGAGGCTTGGTAGCAAACCCACTGAGCCACCTTACTAGCCCTTAGTCACTCTTTAAATGTCTTGAATTAGTGAGTTTTCTGCTTTACCAAATGCCTGGTGAACATAACTAAATACTGACTGACCTGAGGAGGTTCAAAATTTGGTCTCCACCAGTTCCCAATGCAGTCATCAATGACCCAGTCTTGCAGGACTCCATCTTGACGACCAAGTATCTGTGCAAAGTAATATAGTAAGTAATGAATACACACACCTGAGAATTCCCTTCTGGGTTCAGTTGTTTTGCCCAGTATTTGTCTCTATGTTGACCAGTATTTCTTTTTTCCAGCTGCCTTTGAATATTAGGACAGGCCGGGCATTGCCATGATGCCTGCACCTTTCCCCGACTCTGACGATCTTATAACACATCTGTTAAATCAATGAATCAATACCATACTAAAGAAACCCAGACAGTTGTTGGGAATCTTTAATTTCTGCACCTAATGTCCCTTTTCAGGCCCAGGATCCCATTTAAGATACGATACTTATGTCATCAGTTTCCCCGAGGCTGCTCTGGACAGTGACAGTTATGTTAGTTTGATGATCTTGACAGATTTGAGAAATGCTAGTTAGGATTTTTGAGTAGTATTTCTCAGTGACACAGAGATTCTGGCATGGAAGATAATAGAAGTAAAATGCCATTCTAATAGGATACCAAATCATATGAAAGGGTCATGTTATCAATATGATTCACTGCTAATATGAACAATGATTACTTATCTGAGGTAATGTTTTTATTCCCACACTATCTGAGAGCTCAGATCAGTTTTCAGCTCAAACAGCGACCATTACCCGTCTTCCTTTTCCTCTATCAGTCTATTCTGCTCTGGCAAAAGCCCAGTTCATAGCTGAGCACAAGGCCTTCTTTGGCCGGTCTCCTACAGCACTGCACATTCATGGTCTCATTATTATATTATTCCTGCCTTATTCCTTCATCTGGAAAGCAAACTTTCTCTATTGTCTCCTGAGAGTTGGTATAAGACACAGTACAGTTTTGAAATTTCTGCAAGAGTTAAAATAACTATTTCCCCACAGTTGCTTTACAGTGCGTGTAGCGATCAGAGGACATACAACTCTGAGGACTCCAGCTCCTCCCCCGCAGCCGGGCTCTGGAGATGGAGCCCAGGCCGTCAAGCTTGGTGACAAGCACCTTTATTAACCGAGCCATCCCGCCTGCCCTGCTAAAGTCTTCTAAGCGGCCCCTCCATTCACAGATACAGCACTTGCGCTATTACTCTGAGAGAATCATGATTTTTGTGACTCATTTAGCTTCCATTTTGGCTGAATTCCTTTTGATTTTTTAAGACTGTATTTTCGTAAAAAGCTCTCTTCACAAGCCAATGCTCTATCTGCTCATTAGGTGCAGGAGTTCTGACAAGGCTATGCCCCCTCGTAAGACTTCAAAATCACCTACTTTTCTTGGACTGGTCACTCTGCAGAGCAGAAATCTTCAGTCTTCTGCCCAGTACCAGCTCTCAGCTAGGAACAGTACTGTTCTGTTCCACACTGACGGCTGCTCTCAGTCCTACTTCACAGCGTGACTCCTACACTGCTTACTAGTCAGGATCTAAGTTTTCAGATATTCTCCCCATCTCTTAAACATTTTACTGCTAAATGTTAGCTGACTTAGTGCCCACTGACTCAGTCAATAGTCAGTCCTGGCACAACTGGACAGAATGGGAAAAACAATATAGATCAATATAACCTTTATAGAGTCAACCAATCCAGCTGACGCATGGGCTCACTGGCCCTGGAAGCTAGCGTGGGCAATCCGTCAGGCTCTCTGTTCTTCTCTGCTGCATTTCTGATGGACATCCTGCTGCGCTCCATTTCTGCTGAGTCTGCTGTGGTGTGCCCCACAGCCTTCTGGTTCTCGCTTAGTTATGACTTCATCTTTTTGTTAAGGTCTCATTTTGCATTCCAAAAACTACTGAATTTTATACCTTTTTTAAAAAATGACCTTTCTCCTGACGTTTTGGTGGTTTTCAGAAGAACCAGAGGAAAAGTGAGCAGGTTTCCTCGGAAACCTCTACCAAACAGCAACTGAACATTATTGTTTCATCGACATTTTTGTTTTATTTTAGTTTATTTAGCAATTGGGTCTCACTCTGTGTAGCCCAGCTGGCCTAGAACTCACTATGTAACCTAAATGGTCTTGAACAAGAGAATCCTTTGATCTTAGCTTAAGATTTCAGACATATTTATTTTCCAGAAGACAATTTATACTAATTCAGATTTAAGTTCTACTTACTGACTAAAAACTGCTCAAATTAAGTTTATTTCTACAAGACACATGAGGATTTGATTATTTATTAAGAAGGTAGTATTCAGCTGGGCAATAAAACTGTCAAAGTGGTTGAACAGAAAAATACCTCTGTCATTAAGCGTTTTAGTCCTTCAACTTCATCTTCTCCTGGGTTAAGTTCCCCACCAGGTCTGTAAAAGTTAACAAGTTCACGTTACAATTGCATACAATTTGGGGATAACAGCAAGAACACAATAATCATCACTTCAATCAGGTAACTGAGAAGACACATTCCAGGGACATCTGATAAGCAATCAAAACAAGGCCAAAGGTGGAGGGTATGCTGGGAAGTTGAATCTATAACGTTAAGTACCAGACCACTGTATACAATCCTAAGTTTAAACAGCAAAACTAGTGTATATATCATGAGCACAATCACTGGCCAACAATCCACGTCAGCCTCCTCAAAGGAAAGCTAGATTTAATGGAGTTTAGCAAACAAATACCCAGAGAACAGACTACATTCTTAGATCTGAAGAATGAGGACATTTTCTTTTATTTTTTTTAAGAATTATTTATTTATTTTATGTATATGAGTACACACACTGTAGCTGTACATACAGTTGTGAGCCACCATGTGGTTGCTGGGAATTCAACTGAGGACCTTCGGAAGAGCAGTCAGTGCTCTTAACCACTGAGCCATCTCTCTAGTCCCGAATGGGACATTTTTCAAGACTATCAATTTAGTTTTGAGGCCTTTCTTTCTTGTTTGTTTGTTTGTTTGTTTTTCGAGACAGGGTTTCTCTGTGTAGCCCTGGCTGTCCTGGAACTCAGAAATCCGCCTGCCTCTGCCTCCCGAGTGCTGAGATTAAAGGTGTGCACCACCACTGCCCGGCAAGGCCTTTCTTTTTGGCACAATCTGACCAGTGGGCAAGGAAATATTTAGAGTCATAAGCTCAAGTGATTAAGCTACATGAAAACAACTGAATTCAGTAACATTCCCATCACTTAGAGAAATTGAGTTTGGCCTAATGTAGCTCTATGGAAAGGAAATAAGCATTGTACTAGAGAAAAATAATGACTTTTCTTCAAAGACTCATTCATGGTACTGGTTTAAATAAATAAAGGTTAAACTTGTATTTTAAGCTGCATTAAAACAGTCATTTTTTATACATTGTCTTGCTGTTATTTCCAACACTACTTACAATTTGAAGAAAGTTGTCCCCAACTGTAGCAGTAACACGTGGGGCAGGCGGTGTTCATGCACAATCAGAACCCCTTCTACAGTCCTTCTCATCCCAATCTTATCAAATTCCTCCCTCATGCGCTGAAATCTGGCTGCAACAGAGCTGTCCTTCTCATAGAGGGGCTCCTTTGTACCAAAAGTATAATTGGTAAGTGGGTACCTGTGAGCCAAATACAAACATTAGCATGAGAACCAATGCTCTTATTTATTTACCAGGACAGTTCAAAACAACACATACAGAAACCATACAAACACATACAAAACTACACTGTGCCAGACCAGCCAAAGCTTCGTAAGCACCTATGAGAGAGCAGAGAGCAGAGTACTGCTGCTGCCTGATTCCTGAACCCAGATCTTCCATTCCTCAGTCACAGACAGCACTGCCCTAAGGTCCCTGAAATGCTTAGCCAAGTGTTTATCTATACTGGTTTTAGATCATTTCATGGCACTGATGCCAGAAGTAGCAGCCTGGTTCCTCTGACTAATCTAGTTACAACTTCTATTAACCAACCTGTACTAACAGCTAATCTGTTTTCTCCTACGTGCTGAGCCACCACTGTCTATCAGCAGCTCTCTAGTTGCCTTTTAATCTTTAAAAATGAGTGTTTGTACACATATATGTATGGTGTTCTACAATGTGTGTCTGTGTTCTCCTTTCACCTGTGGCTTCTGGGGAACTGAACTCACATCAACAGTCTTAGTTAGCAGCAAGCACCCCCATCCACAGAGCCACCTCACTGGTGGTACCAATTATTTTCTTTTCCTCCCAGTTAACAAATACTCAAAATTGTCTAGTTCCTTTTTTAGATCAACCTTACTTCTTCAGTTTTTGGCTGCTTGTTTTTTCATAGAGCTGACCTGGAACTCACTTGGTTATCAGGTTGGCCTTTAACCCTGAGACCCACCTGCCTCTCCTCCCCAATGCTGGGATTAAGGTCAGGTACTACCAGTGGCTTAGACCTGTTTTCTTTTTCCCTCTGAGCCTTGTGTAAGAGAACCCAAACTGTGACTTAAAGTGTTAAACTTCATCTTGCTTAGTAAAGATCAAATCCATATTTACATTGTATCACACAGTCTACCTTGCAACCCCCTGAATATAGTTTTTCCCCCAGTAAGAATATTTTGACTGAACATGGCTAATCCCAAAATATTTCATCTACCAAAACCCCCTTGATATAGGCCTGGGAAGACAGTAAAGTACTTGTCAAGCAAACATGAGGACCTAAATTCCATCTCCAGCTCCCACTGTGGGAGGAGGTTTTGTGCACTGTCTTCTCAGATGCTGATTTCTATGCCCAGACACCTGGTTACAGTCCTGACAATGGCATGGCCAAGCATCTTCAGTCTCAATGTTATGTAAAAACTGTTTTCCATTACCTCTGATGCGTTAATAAAAGAGCTGATCTGCCAATCAGCTGGGCAGAAGAGAATAGGGCAGGACTTCTGATCCCAGTCTGTGGTCTCAAGAGGAGAGAGGGAAGGAAGAAGGTGGAGAGCGCAACCAGGGCCATGAGGACACACATGGACCAGACTAAGCTAGGGTGAGATTCACACAAAAGACCATTTGGCTGGGTATTGGCAGCCTAGCTGAATTAGAAGAGCTCAGAATCTGCATGACATAGTGGCTGCAGCTTGTTAATAAGAATACCAAATCCTTTTATTCAGGATAAAAAGGGCACTGAAATGTTTTGTCATTACCTGGGAGCAAAGGGGAGAGGAGAGGATAGAAAAACCCCCAGAACTACATTTACAACCTACCAAAAGCAAACAATAAAACCCACCAACCAACACACACAATCTGAGCACAGTAGTCCCAATGCTGTGGAGATGAAGACAAATGTACTTCTGGGGTTCACTAGCCAGCCAATCAGCCTAGCTTACTCTGCAAGTGCAAGGACAGTGAGGGACTCTCACCTCAAAAAAAAAAAAAAAAAAAAAAAAAAAAAAAAGTGGGAAGGGAGGGGCTGGAGAGATAGCATACGTAGGCACACCTGCAAACACTACAAAACTAGGCTGGTGAGATGCTCATGTGTAAAGCACCTGACATGCAAACTGCATCTGAGGTCCAATCTCCAGAACCCATGCAAAGATGGCTATAGTCGGAACACCTAAAAGCCCAGTACTCCCAAAGCAAGCTGGAGGGCAGACAGAAAAATCCCTGGAAGCTTATGAGTCAGGTAACCTAGTGCAGATCAAATGAGACCCTATTCTCAAACAAGGTGGACTGGCTCCTGAGATTGTCCCGACTTCCACATGTATGCTGTGACTCAGGCACAGCATACATTCACAAATGCTGTGAACACACACACATATACCCCACAGACACAACTATATATATATCTGCATGAATGCATATAGCACACATGTGCAACATGCACACACACACACAGAAACCAAACCAAACCAAAAAACCCTCTTGACGGTAATAGACAACTAACTACATACTCTCTTCAGTTGTTCTTGAGAAGGGAAATCAAGGTAGCCAAAAAGAAAAGATTAATTCCAGAAGTCAAATTCTAAACATAAAGTAGCTCTAAAATAATAAAAACACGCAATTCTCAGGGGACTTTAAAGACTATCAACACTTTTGCGGTAGATCCAAAAATGAATCTTATACCAACAATATTAGGAAGAAGTTACTACACACAGTTTTATGTACTGTACAATGCATTACATGTGTTAAAGTTTGGTTTCCCCAACCGACATTAGAAAGAACTGAGACTAGCCACAACACATTTCTATTGTAAGGGCTATCTCCTACACCCCAGGATCTCAGCGGAACGAAATGTTCCAATTTCTAGCTGTGAAATCTGAGCAGCAGCCCACAAAGATCATATTCTCCCCCACATCATACTGTGGGCATCTTAAAGCAGAGGTGCATCTACACACCGGGCCATGTGCATGCACAGGGTGGTACAAGGGGACCCATCCAGTGTTTCCTGAATGGGAATGGACTGCAGAAACAAAAGATGTACTTGCTACTTAATGGGTAACTCCCTCAGGTGAACTCAAGTTCACAGAACAGCAATTTTACTTCTCAACACTGCATTTACACAGGAAGCAAAAGTAACATGCTCAACCTGCAAAACCGCCTGCTGAAAGTACATCTATTTCAACAACTCTCCCCAAAGGCTGGTGTGAACAGACACAGTAATCAAGGAGAGTTTAGATAAGACCTATAGTGAAGTCATGCTTCCAATTTTTCACTTTTTTGAGGTGCTGGCGATAGAATCCAGGGCATTCCACACACTAGGCAAGCCCACTGCCAGTTAGCAAACAACTCCTGTGCTCCTCCATTCTTTTTAAAGGAGCACTCGCCTCTCCCATTTTATGGGAATCTTATAAGCACTTAAGTGACAGGAAATTAAAGTGCTACTGTGAATTGTGAGACAAAAGTAAATTTGCATAGACACGACTGTCAACTATTTCCACATTTTATAGACCTTGCATTTCATTACCGAAGTATGTGTGCCAGTTTTGTCAAAAACAATAGTAGTAGTTGTTCTTGAGAACAGTTCTCAAGAGCTCAAGAAGTTTTCAACTTCATGTCACATTTAGTTTTAGGAGGAATGGTTTATTTATTTGAATATGAGAGATTTGTTTATTTATTTGAATATGAAACAGTGAGTCACTAAAATGACTTACCCAAACCCCACTCTCAGCAATGTCTTGCACATTTTAAACAAATAACCAGTCTAAACTGGACATTTTTTCCCATTAGAATCAGCTCCACACTAGGGAATGAGGTACCAAACATTATAAGCTATATCCCAATCTCAATTTCTTGCCACAACAAAATTCTGTTTGAGTGATCCCGAAATGCAATCGTCTGCTTAAGACAAAGGTTTGTTGAAAACAAAAACAGCCTGCAAACAGGCTGTCTGGGCACCATGTAAGGTACCTCTGACCTCTGAAAGTACAACCAGACAACAGAGTGTGTCCTCGCAATTTTAGGTCTACTGGGAGTCTGCAATGATACTGTATGTTGGCACTTTGGTAGACAAGACACACAAATGCAGAAAGGTAGACCAAACAGCGCGAAAATGAATAAAATGTGGCCACTGGATGGAACACTACCCAACATTTAAAGAAAAAAAAAAAAAAAAAACCTAGGATGTCAGAGGTTAATCTGGAAAAGTTACTGTAGAAGAAATGTACACCCTACAAAACTGAGTTGTTCAAATAAACACAAATATATGTGTGATGAAACAACCAGCAACGGATTGTAAAGATACACACATTATGAATTCAAAGCAAACGCAAGTTCTAACCATGACTGAATGAAGGGAAAGGGGGAAACGAACCTCGCTTTTAAAAATAGGAAAACTGCCAAGTCGGGGTCGAGAAACAGGTCTAGGAAAGAAAGCGCGCATCCCGGAAGGGACAACCCGCATCCGGCGTGAGGGAGGAGCGCGCACGGGGAGAGCATCAACGGCCGAGGCCGCGCCGTACTTACAGGTTAATGGTGCGCTCCAGGGTGAGGGGCTTGGTCTGCTGGATGTACTTATTGCCGAACTGGTTGACCCCCCGGGGCCAGCCCGTCTGCGAGCGATTGGGCGGCACCACAGACATGCTGAACAGTTCCGACGCCGGCGACGTGCAGAAAGCGGGGGCCCGGGGAGACGTCCGCGGGGCGGGCAGCGGTTATCTGCGTCCCGCTCAGCAGCCACCACCCGCCATTAACAGTCGAGATCAAGAGGCGCGGAACACACGCCGGAAGTGAATACACTCGGGAGGCAGGAAGTTGGGAGGCAGGCCACTGCGACCACTCGACCAATTGCTGGTGGCGTGACGCAATATGTTGATTTTCCATTGGTTACTTGTGTGGAGATCCCGCCTCCCTGTGCTTTACTGCCTTTCCATTGGGTAATGCTGGTGAACTAAGGAAAGAGGGTTTTCGGGAACTGTAGTTTCTGGAGGGAAGTAGCGTCCTGACTTCCTTGGCGTGGGTCTGTGCATGGTGAGAAGATGAACGGTAAGCGGCCGGCGGATCCTGGCCCAGCGCGGCCAATGAAGAAGGGAAAGAAGCAGGTATCGGCAGAGTTTTCGGACGCTGTCACTGAAGAAATCCTGAGGAAGCAGGTGGCTGAGGCCTGGAGCTGCCGGACACCGTTCAGCCATGGTAATAGGGTGCTGTAGGGAGGCGCGGCAGCAAAAGGTGTGGGGAGGATCGCAGCCACCTCCGACCCGGGCGCCGACTGCTGCTCGGTTCATTCCAGATTCTGCTTGATTTGACAAGCCTGGGGAGGAAAATAAATATAAGCTCCGGACACTATGGGGAAGTGGGAGACATGTAGCCTGGGGGTTGAATTCTAGAATCAGAGGTCACTCAGAATCCCTCTGCTGATTGTACGTCATTGGGCAATGCATATAACTTTGCTTAAGGACCAGTTTCTTCGTTTATAAAACGGAATCGTTAATAGTATTCCCCCTCCGAAAGATGGGATTGACAAACTAATGTTTGTAGACATTAATAAACGTTTCCTTGAGAACCGGTAAATAGCTAGTAAGCGAGGGTCACTCTCCCCTGTTAAATGGACTGTCTAACCCACGCTGGTGTTGAGAGCTCCCAGAGAAGCAAGCACCTGGATTTACCAGTTTTCACGTACCTTGTCGTTGGCCTAAGTGACGCACAAAACCAACATAATCTTGAAAGGAACGATCATTCCAGACATAGCTACAAGTTATATACAATGTGACTCTGGCTGGGTGCGTCTTGAATTTTCCCAGACTTGCCGATTGTCTGTTTCATTTGAGTGTTTAAACAGGGGAAACCCTGGGCGCTCAGGACGCAGACAGAAGATGATTACATAAAATGCAGACTCCGGCTGCCCAGTGACTTCTCAGTTTCTTTGTCTGTTGCAAAGGTGTAATAACTATTATCAATTCCTCAGTTGTAGAGAATATAAAAAATGCTTGTAAGGCACCACTGGGTCAGGATTGGTTGTTACTCATAATCTAATGGAAGTGAAATCAGTTAGAGGTTAAAAACCACCTGATTTAAAAAACAAACAAACAAACAAACAAAAAACCCAGAAATTTGGAGAAAGAAAGGGTGGTATTAAAGAAATAGCCAGCCAGTTTTGCTACTTTTATTTAATTTGCTAGTCTTGTTTTACTTCGCTCTGGAGAGAATGAGTTAAGAATCTAAAACATAGCTGGGTGTGGTGGCGCACGCCTTTAATCCCAGCACTCGGGAGGCAGAGGCAGGTGGATTTCTGAGTTCGAGGCCAGCCTGGTCTACAAAGTGAGTTCCAGGACAGCCAGGGCTATACAGAGAAACCCTGTCTCGAAAAACCAAAAAAAAAAAAAAAAAAAAAGAATCTAAAATGTGGGACTAGAGAGATGGTTCAGTGTTTAAGAACACTGACTGTTCTTACAGAGGTCCTGAGTTCAATTCCCAGTAACCACATGGCTCACAACATCTGTAATGGGATCCAATGCCCTCTTCTGGTCTATCTGTAGAGAGGCACAGTGTACTCATGTACATAAAACAAATAAATGAATAAGTTGTAAAAGAAAAAGAATCTAAAATGCATTTGATGCAAGATTCGGTAAACTAAATAACTTAAAATAAAAACCAAGAGCTTCCATTGGTGTCGTCCCTTCCACTCATTAAAGCCTAACAGGGAAGCATAGTATCTGAGAACAGTAGTTTTGAATGAGCACAGTTCTTCATGAATTTTAGACTTTAACTATTGGACTACCAGAACTTCATGATGGTCTCTTCTTGTATTCTATTATGCTGCTTGGTGGTCAGACATACAGAAGAGAGGAAAGACCAGGTGCTATTTTCATTCCAACAGAAGCTATTGCCTTGGACGTGGACCCTTTCCTCCACTGTGTGATCCCAAACTTCATCCAAAGCCAAGACTTCCTGGAAGGACTTCACAAAGAACTTTTGAGCCTGGACTTCCATGAAAAGTACAATGATTTATATAAGTTCCAACAGGTAATTAATTCTCATTACATTCATTGGCTCTTCCTCCCCAGAAATCCCTTAGCTATAAAATCATCCACTAATCGTGGCTGCAGAGATAGCTTAGAGGTTAAGAACACTTATCGCTCTTCCAGAAGCCCCAGTCAGTTCCCAGCATCGACTTCAGGGGAATTCACGAATCCCTAAAATCACCCAGTGTGCACACCCACAACCAGATACACATGCATCCATGCAACTTATCTATTTACTTATTTATTAAGACTCAAGGTTCTAGATTAGGTCTGTTTCAGTCTTCACCTTGGCATTGACAAACATTCCTTTAACATGACCTTACTGAGGGTTGACTGTATATTAATTGCTGTGACAGTTATGAGGGAGATTTTTTGACAAAGTTCTGCCCTCTTACATCTACAGTAATAAAGATGATAGTGACAGAGATGAAGAAGAAATGCTTTAAGCTGGTAAGTGAGTGGACCATGAACACCGGGGTGACATATCCTTGCGCGGTGGCATGGTGGAGAGTCTTCTATTTCAATATAACAGCCACTCAAACTCTTGAGTTCATGTCTTGGCTTTTGTGACTTGACATATTGTAGTTACAATATTCTGTATTGCAATATATCTAGGAGGAAGGGAAAATTGTTTTTCCTTTGGGCAGTAGCAGAGCTGTTTTGATCCCAACACTGTGAGTACACCAAGCACATACTCCACTGTTGCTTCACCCCCAATTTTCCATTCTTTTTTGGTGGGCAGTAGAAGTTAACAAAAGGAATTATCTTGAAATCAAAGTTGTCTTTTCCTACTCTTAGAAGGCAGCCCTGTCTAGCACAGAAGTACAAGTCGTTGGTATGAAGCCATCTTTAACACATGGATCATCGCTCTCTCATAAGCTCTCTAGGCTTGTCAGGGTTGAAAAATTCAAAAAGGGGCTGCAGAGATGGCTGAGCAGATAAGCATCCTAGCTGCTCTTTCAGAGGACCCGCATTCCAGTCACAGCACTTAAATGGTTGCCCCCACCCATCTATAACTCCAATCCCAGGGACTGGATATACATGAATATATACCCATACATGTAAAATAAAATGATGAAGCAGATGAAGAATTATCTCTGCTTTCTTTGCATTTCCCCCTTGATTTTTATCTGGAATAAGAGAGCGATTAACATCTTACTCTTTTATGCTATAGCTGATCATCTGCTCAGATCCTACCCCACTCTAGTTTGTAGACCTTGTACATATGATTGAATTACCCAACCTAAATACTCACATGATGAGACACACAGATTCTAATGAAAAATCATACTTTTATCCAAGTTTATTAGATTAATGAAAAACCACGGTTATCTGCTGTTATAATTTTATCAACTTTTCAACCCTAAGCAATGTGTAATTACTAAGTTGAGGGGTGTGTGTTCAGCAATGTGGATGTACATGTGTGCCTTTTCTCGGGCACTATCCACCTTTACTTTGAATCAGTTTCTCATTGGCCTGAAGTGCATCATCAAGGCCAGGCAGGCTGACCAACGAACTTAGCACTGAGATTGTAAGCACATGCCAGCCAGCTTCTTCTCTGCGGGTTCCGGGGATTGAACCTACATCCTTGTGTGGTCAGGCAAGCATTGTAATGACTGAGCTCTCTTCTCAACCTCAGGATGTTTTTTATTTGATGCTGTTTGACAAAAGAAAGTGTTTTGTTAATATGAAATCAGAATGAGCAAAAAAACAAAACAAAACAAAACCCAAAACAAACAAAAAAATGGCTATGGGTGGTAAATGAGAAAAACTATTGCCTATTGTAAAATCATTTTTACCTTGCTCACTTTTAGGAAGGATCTCTTTACCTGTATACTTCTTTGCATGTGCTATAAATTTAGCATATAATTGGGTCTCTGACATATTCTGACCATCTAATGTGTTATAGTTTATATATGCTCGGCTCAGCGAGTGGCCCTGTTGGAGTAGGTGTGGCCTTTTTGGAGTAGGCAAGTCACTGTGGGCTTTAAGACCCTCATCCTCACTGCCTGGAAGCCAGTATTCTACTATCAGCCTTCAGATGGATGTAAAACTCTCAGCTCCTCCTATACCACGTCTGCCTGGATGCAGCCATGTCCCTACCTTGATGATAATGGATTGAACCCCTGAACCTGTAAGCCAGCCCCAATTAAATTGTCCTTATAAGAGTTGCCTTGGCAGGGCAGTGGTGGTGCATGCCTTTAATCCCAGCACTTGGGAGGCAGAGGCAGGCAGATTTCTGAGTTGGAGGCCAGCCTGGTCTACAGAGTGAGTTCCAGGACAGCCAGGGCTACACAGAGAAACCCCATCTGGAAAAAACAAAAACAAAAAAACAAAAAACAACAAAAAAAAGTTGTGTTTACAGCAGTAAAACCCTAATTAAGATAGAAGTTGGTACCAGGGATTGGGGTATTGCTGTGATAGGACTGACCATGTTTGGTTTTTTTGTTTTTTGTTTTTTGTTTTTTTTTTTGGAAGAATGTGGATTTTGGGACTTTGGATTTGGAATGCACTGGAATGCTTTAAATGGGACTTAATTAGCCATCCTAGTAGGAATATGGAAGACTTTGTTGCTGAGAGTGATTTGAATTATGGGGATCTGGCCCAAAAGATTTCAGTGGAGAATTTCAATATATGGCCTAGAGACTGTTGTGGTAGTATTTTGGTGAAGAATGTGGCTGCTTTTTGCCCTTGTCTGAAAAGTCTGCCTGAGGCTAAAGTGAAGAGACTCAGATTACTTGCATTGACAAGTCTCAGAAACACCTATCATTGACTTTGTTCTCTGGTTAAGTCTCATGAAGAGCATTTTAAGCAAGCATAGCAAGCTGAAAAAGGAAAAATATAAAATATATGGTTTGAGTTTTAATGGGGCACTAGGAAGTGAAATGGAGTTGAATTCTGTGTTCAGAGATATTAAATTGAATTAAGGGAGTAGTGACCTTGTGACAAGATCCCACCCACCTAAGTTTAGGTCCAGACTTGGTTGTACAAGCCTTTAATTCCAAGAGGCAAATGCCAGCAGATGTCTGAGTTCAAGGCCAGCCTAGAACAGAGCAAGTTTTAGGTGAAGAAAAACTTAAATTCAAGCTTGGTGGACCACACCTTTAATCCCAGTGTTTAGGAGACAGGCATGCAGATTGCTGCTGAGTTCAGGGTCAGGCTACAGAGCAAGTTCCAGGACAGCCAAGCTAAGACAGTGAAGGAGTTGGAAAACAGAAAGCTGGTGATAATGTAATAAAACAAGGAGGCCCTGTTTCAGCCCCAGCAAGCAGCAGATTTTGACAGCTTTGGCCACGTGGCTCTACCTTTAGAGTCCAGAATAGAAGGGACTACTGAGACAATTAATGCTGGTTAGCTAGAGCTAAGAAATTAATGGTGATTAAGAAGAGACCAGCATCACTGAGGTGAAATCTTCTGAGAAATGTTTTCTGAGAGCACAAAGAAGCTGTGTTCCAGAGATAGCTACGGTTGTACCTCATACTGCAACTGTACTTGGTAATGTGTAAGAGTCACCCAGGTGGTACTGGTTTTGAAGGTATGAAGGGGTCATGAAGAGTGGCTGAGGTTTAGCATTGTGAGAGGCCATGGAAGGCCATTGGTGAAGGTACAGACTCAGTTACAGTTGATGACCCGGGACTGAAGGGGTTCTATGAAGGAGTTGAGGCTCGGCGCCATGAAGAGAGCCCATGAGGGGCTATTGATGAAGCTTAGGTGCAGTGGAGGACCCCAGTGTATTGGAGATGCCAGTACCATGGGATGATCACCAAGAACATCAACCTGAGCTTAAGAGTACTACAGAGGGCAGAGCTGGAGAAGTGATGCCAGCCCTTTGGGGAGCCCAGAAGATCATGTATGGATCCCAGACACTGAAACCAGAAGCTGTTAATGTTGAAGTTGCCTTGGAGACCCCAAGATGTTCGATTCCAGGGCTATCTGCTGAGGAAGGCTGCTAACAGGGAGTGGAACCAACCCAGGAGGAAGAAGTTTGTTGCAGTCAACAAAGATTAAAAAAAAGAGTTGAAAATCTGAAGACTGCACTGACAAGGAGATGCAGAGTGTATCTTGCTTTGGGGTTTGTAGTTAAGTGATTAAATGAATCTCAGAAGAGACTTTGAACTTTGGACCTTTAACATTGTTGAGACTGCTGTAGAGTATGGGGACTTTGGAAGTTGGACTAAATGTATTTTGCATTATGCTATGTTTAAGCATGGCCGCATAGACTCATATATGTTTGAACAAGCCTATAGGGGCCAGAGAGTGGAATGTGATGGTTTGTATATGCTTGGCCTAGGGAGTGGCCATGTTGGAGTAGGCTTGTCATTGTGGGTGTGGGCTTTAAGACCCTCATCCTCACTGCCTGGAAGCCAGTATTCTGCTAACAGCCTTCAGATGGATGTAAAACTCTCAGCTTCTTCTGTACCATGCCTGCATGGATGCTGCCATGTCCCTACCTTGATGATAATGGATTGAACCCCTGAACCTGTAAGCCAGCCCCAATTAAATTGTCCTTATAAGAGTTGCCTTGGTCATGGTGTTCACAGCAGTAAAACCCTAAGGCATAATGCACCTGTCATTAGGATTTATGTAATAGTCTATCTATTTTAAGCATTACCAAATGCATACATTATGACAGCCCTCGGTCATTAAGTTCTCGTCAGAGCCCTGTGAAGGAAGAGTACTACCATTCCTGTTTGGCGAGTAGGAAGCCACATACATTTTTCCTTCAGTTCAGAGTTGTCCCTTTAAAGTAACAATAATAACAGAAACCTATTGGATTTTTCTTTTCATTAAAAGATTTTCAATCAAATGAAAATTTAGAAGCTCTGGAGCTAACTTTCCCTTCTATTTCCATCCTGGTGTTTGTTGTTCGCTTGCTTGCTTTGAGGTTAGTTTGACTTGGTGTGATTTGTTTGATTGTTTGTTTAGAGACTGGGTGTCTAGATAGAGCCAGGGCTAGCCTCAACTGCCACTCCTCCTGCCTGTACTTCCTGGGTAGGGAGGGTCCAGGCCTGTGACATCCCACCAGCTAGCACAGTTCTTAAAACTGCAGACTGCTTCAAGTCCTTCTCATCCTCCTGTCAGCACACACTATCACGCTTTTGACTTTATCACTGCCCTGGAACTATACCTATTGAGTCACTCCAGCCTCCACATAAGTAAATCCCATCATCGCTAGGCATTCTTTGACCTTTCATGAGACTGACACGTACGTACTATGCTACAAAGGCGGGCAGTCCTCCATTTCTCAGAAGCATTTGCACTCCCTCCTGGAGACACATTGCTCCTCTCCTATCGGGGTACCATACTGACTTAATGATTTTTCTGTTACTGTGAAGAGACACTATGGCCATAGCAACTTATAGAAGAAAGCATTTAGTGAGCACTTACAGTCCCAGAGGGTTAGAGTCCATGGCCATCGAGGTAGCAAGTATAGCAGCAGCAGGCAGGTAAGCACGATTCCTGAGCAGTAGCTGACAATTCAAATCACTCACAAGCACAAGGCAGAGAGCTATAACTAGAAATCTTGTGAGCTTTAACATCAAAACCCATCCCCAGTGACACACCTCCTCCAACAATACCACACCTCCTGTTCCTTCCCAGTAGTCCACCAATTGGGAACCAAGCATTTAAATAGACAAGCCTGTGGCAGCCAATCGCATTCAAACTACTACACATACTCTCTTAATTTTTCTTTTTTATTGTAGATCACTTTTTCTTAGTTTCCTTTGCTGAGTTTTCCTCTTATAACCACCAGTTTTTAAAAACTTTAATATTATTGGGAGAGGCGCAGTGGGACAGTGAGTCAAAGGACGGCTCTGTGGAACTGGGCCTTGCTCTTCCTTTCACCTTTATGTCGGCTCCAGGGAGCACACACTGGTCAGCAGGGTTTCACACACGCACCTTTACACACTCAGCCATCTCACCAGCTTATATAACCAACGTCCTAATGACAGAGTCCTTCCTAATGCCAGAACTGCTCAAGGATTGGATCTCTGAATTAAGATCGAACACAGGTTTCCATGGAGCCTCATAGCTTGCTGTCTCTTGCTGGATGTCTCTGGGTTAGGACCAACACTAAACTAATCTCCTTCAGCTCATTCTGTTCTTCCCCTTGGTCTCAGATCAAGATGAATCCATTCTTAACTCCCAGTTCACTCTTCATGCCCCGTCCACCATGGATGCATCCTTCCCTGCCTCCCAAAACACTTCCTACACTTCCACTGTCAACAGAGTTCACCCTGTCCAAGCTGTCTCTCTCACCATAGTTATATATTGGAGTATTAGGCAGTCTCCTATCTTCACCCACCTACATAACTGTCACCATTAGTTCCTTTCTGTAACTGGATTCAAGAGAATTGGAAAATTAATGTTCACATCAAAACCTGCTCACAAATGTTCATAGAAGTACCATTCATTTATAGTAGTTGTAAAGTAGAAGCAACTAGATGTCTATCCACGAGTAATGCTAAACGAAATGCAGTATTCCAGGCTAGTGGAGAGTAAGTCAGAGCTGCAACATGAGTGAACCTTAGAAACATTTTGGTAAATGACAGAAGCCAGACTCTGGGACCAGTGAAATAGTTCAGCAGGTAGAAGCACTTGCCACTGAGTTCAGACCTGAATTCAGAGCCCACAGAAAAAGGCTAGATGTGTGTCAAGCATCTGTAATCTCAGCCTCCTCTGGTGAGGTAGGAGGTGGAAGCATGAAGCCTGTGGGCCAGCTAGCCTGGAGTCCAGTACAGTAGAAATAAGAGAGACCTTCCCTCAACAAAGTGCTGAACCCTGATGTCTGTGACCATGGCACAGCCATGGCACATTAGTATTACACATACTAATGCACATATACACATACTAATAATAATGAATATAAATAAGTTAAAATAAGCCAGACTCAAAATGTTAATTGTTATGTAATTTCTTTTAAATGTCCACAATAGGCAGATTGGCCATAGAAACAAAAACTAGGGTGGTGCTTGTTACAAGTTAGTAGTAGAAAACAATGGAGGTTGACTGCCTAATAGACACAGGATTTCATTTTGTAGTGTTAAATTCTAGGCTTATGCAACATGGTTGCCCGCATCATGAATGTGTGAAACCCATGGAATTATATACTTTCAAGAGGTTAAAATATTTGATTCTATACAATGAGGATTTCCTTTCAAGATTTTTTCTCATGGGGGCTGGAGAGATGGCTCAGAGTTAACACTCAATGGCTGCTCTTCCAGAAGTCTTGAGTTCAAGTCCTAGCAACTATATGATGGCTCATAGCCATCTATCATGAGGTCTGGTGCCCTCATCTGGTGTGTAGGCAGAACACTGTATACATAGTAAAGAAATTTAAAAAAAAAAAAAAAGATTTTACCTCATGTTCCTTCTTTGCCTGAAAACTAGTGACTCGGGTGACAGCCAAAGTACATAGCATGGCTCCAGGCCACCACAGTGCTTTGCATTAGGCCTTTGAGCCTCATCTCCCTCTGCTTCCCATTTGATTTCCCCAGCCACTTGGGGTTTTTTTGTTTTGTTTTGTTTGCAGCGATTTGCCTCTTCCTCATTGAGGTCCAGCCTGGGTACCCTGCTTATCATTGTAGACCCTTCCCACTCTCAACACAGCCCATTCCTCTCTGTCTGCAGTTGTCCTGTGCATATGTCACCTTCATGCTAATAAATCACTTTTTTATGTCTATTCTATGTCTCCTTCAACAAACCTAAATTGTTCTGTAATAACCACTTAGCTATTTGTTGATTGAGTAATGTACAGTCACGTGCCCATGTCAGAGCTGCAAAATGGAGTGGTCACATATCAGACCAGGTAGTTCTCTCCAGAGCCTAGGCTCCTAGCCACAGAGTTCTACTATTGGAGTCCTCTTTGCATATTTAACAAGGAAATCTTTTTTTTCCCCCTTTATGATCAAGTCTGATGATTTGAAGAACCGAAAAGAGCCCCATATCTCAGCTTTAAGGTAAGCAAATAATTACACTCGTTAGGTGCCAAATGTGTGTTAGGCACAGCACTGAGTTTTAAATATTAGGTCATAAAGTCTATGTTGACGTTTTTGTGTTTGGTAAAGGACGTAACAAACCCTAAGAAACTAGATAACTTCTTTAAGATAACCCAACAGAACTTGAGAGAGCTAAGATACAAGTTTAAGCCTTGGATCACTTGATCACCCTCTCTCTCTCCCTCCTTCCCATCCTCACACCCTTCTTTCCTTTCTTTTTCCCTTCATTTCAGACAGGGTCTCAGGCTGGTCTAGCACTGTCTATGTATGTAGCTCAAGCTGGCCTTAAAGTGACAGAAGTCCTCCTACCTCAGGTTACCAAGTGCTGATTACAAACATGAGTCACCATGTCTGACTCCAAATTCTTAATAATAAAATGTTTGGCTTTCTTAGTTATGGATGAAGCAAAGTAACAATGGCGATAGCATTTTCTGCTCATGAAGCTAGGAAGTACTAAAAGTTACACTCCAGTGTTGACAGGTAGATCCATTTTCGTACTGCCACAGTACTTTAGAAGATCGTGTATCGAAACCCTTAAAAGTAGGTATTTTAAAAATTATTATGCTCATGAGTGGTTTGCCTGCTTGAATGCATATGCACCATGTGTATCCAGTGCCCATGGACATCAGAAGATGATAAAGGAACCCCTGGAACTGGGGTTCCAGATGGTTGTGAGCTGCCATGTGGGTTCTGGGAACTGAACTCTGCAAGAGCAGCTGGTTCTCTTAATCAGAGCCTCCTGTCTCTATTTGCACAAGTATGCACATTTTATAGAGTAGTCCTGAGGTCACGACAAAAGAAAGACGTGCTCAAAGAAATTTCCATACAAGAAATGACACCATTAATATATGTGTGTATTTTAATAAACATAATATAGTCACACTCTACTTTGTGAATACACTGATTTTTTTTTAATCTCTAAGATCTAGTATCCAGGATAGTTGCTATTTTATTCTCTTGTAGTTAGCAACCTCTTCACCCCTTAGAGATGCATAACAGTTACTACCACCAAAGACATCTCAGACGCACTGAAATACAGTTTTCAATAGAAAAGAACTGCCACACACATAAACTTCTGTACATGTCTACCAACTAAAAGAAAGTTTCTTTTTACTTCTTTGGGCTTTTTTTTTTTTTCCTGTGATGAGCATGGGCTTTATAACAGACAGCTGGGAAGTTATTTTTTTTCTTCTTTTTTCTCTGGGACGCTCCCATATATGATAGCAGCCTGTGCAGGTTATTTCTTTTTCTTTCTTTCTTATTTTTTGTAAAGATTTTTTTTTTAAATATTTGGTTTTTGTTTTTTTGTTTTTCGAGACAGGGTTTCTCTGTATATCCCTGGCTGTCCTGGAACTCACTCTGTAGACCAGGCTGGCCTCAAACTCAGAAATCCGCCTGCCTCTGCCTCCCAAGTGCTGGGATTAAAGGCATGTGCCACCACGCCCGGCTGCAATATTCTTTTGCACATGTCTGCTTGATACTTTTCTGAGCAAATGTTTTTTATGTGTTGACTTTATGTATATATGAGTACACTGTAGCTGTACAGATGGTTGTGAGCCTTCATGTGGTTGTTGGGAATTGAATTTTAGGACTTCTGCTCACTCCAGTCCCTGCTCACTCCGGCCCAAAGATTTATTTATTATTATAGATAAATACACTGTTGCTGTCTTCAGACACACTAGAAGAGGGTGTCAGGTCTCATTACAGATGGTAGTGAATCACCATGTGGTTGCGGGAACTGAACTCAAGTCCTTTGGAAGAGCAGTCAGTGCTCTCAACCGCTGAGCCATCTCGCCAGCCCCCAGGTTATTTCTTTCTATCTAGAAGTATTGCTTATGTGTTAGCTGTAAATCATATTTCATACTAATTTAGACTTTCCCCCTAAAGAGAAACAATTTCACTTTAACATATTTCATCTTATTGGTGCCAAACACCTGTCGTCTCTGGCTGAGCATCATTGCATCCCGGCAGAGTCACAGCTAAGTGACATGAGTGCGGAACGTCCCTGACCATTACAGAAAGTCGCTCCTTTTATTTGCCATGTATGCTCGGGGCATCCTCATGAATCACATTAAAGATGCCAAGAATTCAAGAAGACAGAAGCCTGTCCCTGTGATGCATTCACAGAGTGTGGAAAGGGCGCTCTGTAGCATCCCTTTTGGAAGTTGATGATACTAGTTGGCTTTTCAGAAGTGTTTATCCCCAGCCTTCCCCCTACCATTGTCTGAAGACCAGGGTAGCAGCTGGCTGTGTTGGCCCATTCTGCCTACGTGGCCCCTGTGCCTTTAGACTTTGCTGAACACTTCTGGGGTTTTCCCAGCCAAGCACAATATCTTATAGAATGTAAACATTATAAGAAAATGGTAGTGGACACTTTTCCCCAGGAGACTTACTATGTAGTAATTGACAGCACAATTGCATTTTATAGGAATTTCTGTTCCGTGCATTTTTGAATGAGCCAAAAATACCATATCTGTACCTAATATAATTTGATCACATGTAAATCTTTTAAATACTTAGATTCAGAGTTTTTGTTTCTTGTTTGTTGCTGTATTTGTTTTTGTTATTATTGTTTTCAGATGGAATTTTCCTGTGTCGCCCTGGGGGGCCTGGCACTTACGGCAATCCTCCTGCCTTACCTTCCTCCACACTGGGATCAGAGTTTTGTACTACATGTCCAACTAAAGGGTTTTAATTATCAAACTTAACATTGTTTCAAAGTTGACTAACGGAACTAGTTATAAATTGTATTAAAGAGGCTTCTACACAAAGACCAGAAGCCTAGCTTAGCTTATAATAGAAATAAATGTTCATTATCTTTTTCTACTTACACCCTGCTAGCATCAGAACATCTGTGGGTTTTGTTGACTGTTGTGTGATTAATTTAGTACTTATTGTTACTACAACTTAAAGTCATTTTGTGGGCCGAGTGTGTTGGCTCAGCTGGTAAAGGTGTTTGCCACCAAGCCTGATGACCTGAGTTCAATTCCCAGTACACACATGGTGGAAGAAGAGAACTAATTTCTACATCTTGTCCTCTTACCTCTACATGTCTTCCATGGTACATGTACACACACACACACACACACACACACACACACAAAATTTAAATTTTAGAAAGGTGATTTTATGATCTCCTGCAGCTGTTCACCAAGTGCTGGAGTCCGTAGCACTAACTGCTCAACTCTGGATCCAGCTTCTTGCCTTTGTGAAAGCAAAGTAGCATCAAATACATAAAATGCAGAAATGGGTTTATTGACAGTTATGTCCCAAAAGTGAAGAGAAAGCTGTTTTCAGTTAGGATACAGTTAAAAGCCAGGAAAGGTGTACATGTAGATTTGACCCAAACTAGAATTACTTAAAAAAAAAAAAGCCAGGCAGTGGTGGCGCACGCCTTTAATCCCAGCACTCGGGAGGCAGAGGCAGGTGGATTTCTGAGTTTGAGACCAGCCTGGTCTACAGAGTGAGTTCCAGGACAGCTGGGACTGCACAGAGAAATCCTGTCTTGAAAAAAAAAGGAAAAAAAAGTCCTAATTTCAAGGGCACATCACTGCATTAGTATTAGTGCTTATGATACAGAGATTTATAACAGGAAATGCATATTTGATCTTAGTCCCCATTCCTGGCACCAGGCTCCTAAAACTTAAAATGTTGAGATTAATAAAGGCAAAGGGAGAATCTTTTGTTAGGAAAAAACCCTTTCTAAAATACCAGAGCTAAAGGTAACGGACAAGTCTGGGGAAGGAGAAACAGTTGCCAAGAAGATAACTAAGAGGGTTACAGCTCTCGGCCCTAACTGTTCTACCTCCAGTAAAAACAAGGAGGATGTTCGGATGAGGTAGGAGGATGCCACAAGTTTGGGTCTAGCCTGAGCTTCGTGGTACATTGTAGACCAAGACTGAACTATAGAGCATAAGATCTTGTTTCAAAGAGAAGAAGGGCTTACGATAGGCTGGATCCATCACCCGTGGCTAGTGGTTTGTTCAATCACTCATGACTACTAAGCCCAGGTTTTCTGCAAGAGCAGGGAGTGCTGTTAACCTCTGAGCCTTCTCTTCAACCCCTGAGTTGTTTCTTTTGATAATAAACTAGAACTACAGTAAGGAAACATTACCTAACAGAGGATCCAACTTGAGGAGGGTGTTGTAGGGGCCTCCTGTTTATACCCAGCCAACAGGCCTCATGAGCTGAACTTCTGATTGAGTCTGAAGATGGAACTAGTCCTGTGAGTCTGAGCCATTAATCCTGTACGTAGATAGTGTGTAAGAATTGAACTACTTCCAAAAATAGGTAGGTACCAGCAGAAAGCCCACAGATTTGATGTGGGCAGCAGAATGTGTAAAAATAGCAATTGAGTTTTCCCATTTGCTACTGAAAAGGCTCTCTGACAATGGGTGATTTGTAATGACAAAGTGATGTAAGGACTTACAACTGAGTCCAAAGTGCTGGTGTGGAGGACATCTCAAATGAAGGCAAACTGCTAGAGAATGAAATACATGAGGAGACTCGGAGCAAGTACAATAAGGTGGCTGGAGAGTTCCACTGTTTCTCTGGGAACTTGATGTTGCGCAAGTTTAAAGAGAGATAGAGCACCTCTCAGGGTCTCGTGAGTGAAATCTGAGAACTAGGCTCTTGAATTAAATGTGACCTTAAGAGAAGATATATAGGAATAGCACTGCTGCAGAGCTGCGGCCTCACGAGCTGTCTTTTGTTCACCCTTCTAGGAAACTTATGTTTGAAGATTTTCGGGCCTGGCTTTCTAAGGTTTCTGGCATTGATCTAGAACCAACCATTGACATGTCCTGTGCTAAATACGAGTTCACTGGTAAGGAGGCAAAAGCCCAGCTGTCTAAGGATTTTGAGGCTTTAACTTCACCATGACGGGAAGGTAGCATCAGGGTACCAGGTAGCTTTGGGGTCTTCCTTGTAAGAACTCAGCTCACATACAGAAATAACCATCACACCACACAGGGTAAGGTAATGGTTTTCTGTGGGTGTGTGACAGTTATTGAACGTATTTACAGAAAAGTTCTCATACCAGCCTGCACACAGTATTGTAAAACCCAAAAGGGGATGTTATAAATTCTCTTCTAAGGCTTCTCAAAGTTCCCATCTCCTTTAACGCTGGTTTTCCTTCTCTTATTTTGAATTTAGCGAGTGGATATAGGACATGAACACATAAATAGTAATAGTCCTGTCACCTGCCTTCCCTCCTCAGAGCTTTCTTTCGCCTTCCAGTTCCCCTTCAGAGCTCAGAAATGTGCACTGGAACATGTACGCCTTTTTACATGGAAGGAAAGGTTACTTAGTTTTACTGAATTTTGACGCGGGTTTGCTATCCTGTATGGCCTTTGGGAAGTCTAAATTGGTAAAGCGTTTTGGAGGTAAACTTAGTAATGCATGTGAAAAGCCACGGTGTTATCTTCAGTACTTGTTCTTCTTTATCGTTTTGTTTCCTTTGAGACAGGGACTGACTTTTGTAATTCAGGCTGGCTTCAGTCTAACAGAGACCATCTGCCTCTTGAATGACACCACATCCAGCTTAAATAGAAGGGCCAAGCATACCACAAATAATTGTGGTATTTTACTTGAAAGACAGTTGCAGTCCTGAGATTCCATAGGCCTGAACACTGCAGTCAGTCTTCCTCCGTGAGAGTTTCAGAGTCGGAAACTTGACAGGTCCGTGTTGTTCCCATCTAATTCATGGGCCTCGTTCACTTGTTACTATTCGATCCTTGAGGCAAAAGGACTGCATCCACTCGTCCTGTCTGCTGAGCCTCCTGCACTCTAGAATAACCTCCTGGGCTCCTAGACTTCCTGGACCTTGATGCATCTAAAGACTTATAGACAGTTATCTGTTAACAACTCCTTCAGCCTAGGTTTACCTGGTGTTTCCTTATAATTGAGTGATTCTCCTTGAGAAGTGCATTTGGAAGGAGTGTCCTAGCTAATGCTGAGCTTTTCTGAATCCTGCTGGATGATTCAAACTGACTATGTGTCATCTTCTTAGTGATGGGACCTTGTGACCTTGGAGGACTTACAGGGAGGCCAATCTCAGATTGCCACGCTTTCCTCCTATCCGTACACACTTTGTGCCAGGTGCTTTTGCTGTTTGTTTTGCTGTTAGGATTAAACCCAGAGTCTCAACTTGCTAGGCAGATGCTACTCTGAGCTGTATCCTCAGTCCTTCTCTTCTCTTCTCTCTCTCTCTCTCTCTCTCCTTTTTTTTTTTTTTTTTGATTGGCATCTAAGTCACCTAGGTTGCCTTTGAGCCCACCCTGTAGCCCAGATTGGCCTTAAACTTGATTCTCTTGCTCAACCTCTGCAGTAGCTAGAATTGTAAGGCTTTGCTGCCAGGCCTTTAAGAATTATGGTAGACAAACCAAGAACCTTGGACATGCTGCTTCCAGATTATGTAACTGTCATGCTTTTCACCAAACTTTGGTTCAGTTCTTTTCACACAGTAATTTTACTATTGCTAAATTACTGCAGGTTAAGTTGCCATGAGGTGGCTTGGTTCTGTGGGTTAAAGGCACTTGCCACTAAATCTGACAATCTGGGTTACATTCCTGAGACCTACATGGTGGAAGGGGAGGACCAGCTTTCTACGTTGTCCTCTAATCCACATGTCCCTCTTCTGCCACTAATATCAAAATAAATAAGTGTTTAAATTAAAAAAACAACAACAGGAGCCGGGCGTGGTGGCGCACGCCTTTAATCCCAGCACTCGGGAGGCAGAGGCAGGCGGATTTCTGAGTTCGAGGCCAGCCTGGTCTACAAAGTGAGTTCCAGGACAGCCAGGGCTACACAGAGAAACCCTGTCTCGAAAAACCAAAAAAAAAAAAAAAAAAAAAAAAAAAAAAACAACAACAAAGGAACGTGTATACCCAGGGACACTAAGATTCATTAAGGCATTCTTTGGAATAGCCAAGAAATACAAACAATTTAATAACAAATAGAAATGCAATTAAAGAGAAGGTACATAGTGCCTCTATATAGTATAATAACTGCAGCAAATAGAAGTGATGTCAGGGGTGTATATTGATATGGAAAGACTCACTTTGTAATTTTGAAAAACCCAGCCCACAACCCACCACTATAGCATTAACATTTCTTCAAGTAAATACATATTCTTGAGGGGAAAATACTACAAAAGTATGTGGGAAAATAGTATTTGTAACTGTATTGTAGATCTGTCTGGATTCATTGTACTTAAAGCTTCCTATACTGTCTGAGCTCTGTTGCTTCCTTTACAAAGGAGAAGTGTCATTTTAAAACTGCAAGCCAGTTAAAGCTGGAGTCGGCCTTACAGATGTGTGTCAGGGCTGAGTGAGTGCAGAAGCAGATAGCAGCTGCTGTGTGTGCAGAGATCTAAATGATGCTCTGTGTGCTTGTGCTTGCAGATGCTCTGCTCTGCCATGATGATGAACTGGAAGGGCGCCGGATCGCCTTCATTCTGTACCTGGTTCCTTCTTGGGACAGGGACTTGGGGGGCACCCTGGACCTTTATGACACTGATGGTAAGATGGACGCTGACCACCTCCAGGTAGCTACTCCTAATTCCAAACATTTGCCTCAGGACAACCACTCGGACATATGATGTGTCAAATGAGAGCGAAACCGTGAATTAGCACAGTGACTACCACAGGTGGAATTAATGCGAGCCTGACAACCACCTCTTGAAGTTACATTTCAAGTTAGTTCTCCAGAGACAAAGCTGATCCGGATGAGAAGTGGGCCTTGCTTCTGTGTACTGACCACGGAAGGGTTAAAAAGCACATGTGCGTATGAGTCTGCTAACAGCACTCTGACAAGAAATCAGGTCTTTTGAGGGGGTACTCTCCACAGGTTGACTCCAGGAAAATAAGAACCTAATCTGGCTCTCATCAGCAATAGGTAGACAGTGTGGTAGAATCGAGTATCACCTAGCTGAACGAGCAAGTTTGAGTGACAGGTAGGAGGGACTGACTGTTTGAGACTGCCGAGAACCAGATGAGGCAGCCTGAAAGTGTTAATGATGCTGGACCTATTCATGGATGTCTTCTCTCCCAATGCAGAACACTTGCAGCCAAAGCAGATTGTCAAGTCTCTTATCCCTTCCTGGAACAAGCTGGTTTTCTTTGAAGTGTCACCAGTATCCTTTCACCAGGTAAAGACTGTAAGAGAAACCTACAGTGTACTAGGGATCAGGGGTCTGGCTCTCTGATCTCCCGTATCTAACTGTGTCTCCTTCCCCTTGGACTCGCTGTCCCAGCCCGATGGGCTCAAGCTAATGTGCCTTGACCAGCGCCTTCACCTGTCATCCTTTGTGTTGATGTGCCGACGGTCTTGCTCTTGCAGGTGTCTGAAGTCCTGTCTGAAGAAACATCACGTTTGTCTATAAGTGGCTGGTTTTATGGTCCTTCATTAACCAGGCCTCCTACCTACTTTGAGCCCCCAATCCCTCGAAACCCTCACATCCCACAAGATGTAAGCATAAATTATGGGAGTTCTTACCTTGCGTACATACTGTAGCATATCAGTTGTTTTTCTGTCTTTACTTGGGAGGACCATGAGAGCTGACATGTATTTTGCAGCGTTAGACATCAAACCAGGGGCCTTACATATGTTAACCAAGAACTCTTCCAATGAACTATGTACCCAGCATGTTTTTCTGATCTTAAAATTGGGTTTTGCCAGTGCTGGAACTCGACTTGGAACATCCACTTTTCGTACATAGATTTTGACAATGTTTTCCAGTACTCTTTGCTTGATAGGAGAAGCATGAAAAGTGAGAGCTGTGGACTGGTGTAAGGACAGAAGCTGTAGAGACTAACGCATCTCCTCTATCTGCTGCTTCTCTTGTAAGCATGAAATTTTATATGAGTGGATCAACCCTGCTTACCTGGAAATGGATTATCAAATGCAAATTCAAGAAGAATTTGAAGAAAGGTCTGAAATTCTTCTGAAGGAGTTTCTTAAGGTAGGCCACCATACCCTAGTTTCTATGTGTTGTCTGACATTTCATCTTGGTAAAATTGACTGCACCAAGATTTATTTTCCTTCTTAGTTCAGATGTTTATGTATTCTCTTCAAATGAAATACCCAAATCATAATAGTAGGCATTGCTGTCGGGTATATGCATGATATCCCCAGAATTCTATGAACTCTTTCTTTTAAGGTTTATCTTTTGTTTTTAAATAAAAACATGAATGTATGCACACATGCAAGTGGGTGCTTAAATGCCAGAAGAAGGCATCAGATCCCCTGCCACTGAGTCAGTTCCAGATGGGGGTTCTCTGTAAACAGCACTGTAATCACTGCACCCTCTCTCCTGTCCAGGACTGTATTGCTCAGTGTACACCCACGCACATACACATTTCTTCCCTAATAGGGACTTGGTATCTAGTTTGGGTATTTTTCTTTTCATTTGGTTAGTGTGGTACTTGTTATTTTTAATAAATAGATTGCTCATAGATTTTAATAGATAGTTGATCTAATACTGAATGTTTGACCATCACAAGGCAACTTGAGGAGGAAGAGAGCTGAAGTCAGAAGTCATGTCCTGGCTCAGGTGTCCCTGACCTGAGCAGCCGGTCTCACTAGGTGTCTGTTGTGTTCCTGGTTACAATGGGATGAGAGCCACCTTGCCTTGCCTTGCTGTTGTGAGAGCGGAGTGAAATAACACATACTGAGAGAGCACTTCATGACCATGGTGGATACGTGGACATACATTCCCAAGGGCTCTTCCTCCATCAAAAAGGAGGAGGGGTTCTATAAACAGACTCTGTCAGAATTTCACAGCTGACATTGAATGGTACAGAATTCGAGGGGCATTATCTTGTTACAGAAATAATAGTAACTAAACCACTGTGTGTAACTCCATCTCCAGGGGACCCACAGGCAATGCACAGATACATAAACATTCAGGCAAAATACCCATATGCATATAATAATTTTTTTTGTTTTGTTTTGTTTGTTGTTTTTGAGACAGGGTTTCTCTGTGTAACCCTGGCTGTCCTGGAACTCACTCTGTAGACCAAGCTTATCTTCTGGGACTGGAGACAAGAGGGTGGAATTGCTGGCTACCAATCTAGTGAGGAGAAGGTGAAGGAACCACAAGCTGCAGGTTCAGTGAGGGACCAGTGGAAGAAATACTTCTCTGGCTTATACCCACGCATGCATGGGTGCATGTATTCATGTGTACATATTCATATACATCACACGTATATATATGCAAATAAAAATCTTTAATAATAAACAGACTAACAATACTTGGCTCTTTTTAGGTACAGGTGCCACCGAGATCTTGTGTGAAAGAGGAAGTATTCAAATGGCCCTCTTAGGAGTCAGCCAGCTGATGTCCTACAGAGCTGCCTCTCCTGCTGGAATAGGGAGGGACTGTAGGAGGGTTTGCTCACTTCTTTTATTTGCTTCTTTTCCAGCCTGAGAAGTTTGCAAAGGTCTGTGAAGCCTTGGAGAAAGGAGATGTGGAATGGAAAAGCCATGGGCCCCCAAACAAAAGGTAGAGGTCACCATCACAGGCGATTCCATCTGGATTTAGCATCTCCCTCTCATCCGTGTTGCTCATCCCCAGTAGCACACTTGCCTTAACGTTTAGTTCCCCAGGCCGTGCTGTAGCAGGTCCTAGCAGACACTCACTGGTATCATTAAGTTGTGCCATCATTTAGGGAGAAGGACTCAAAGCTAATGGCCCGCTTTAATTGCGAGGGCAACCTGACGTGTGGGGCTGAGGGGCTGGCCATCGCTGCTTTCCAGGTTTTATGAGAAAGCGGAAGAAAATAACCTCCCTGACGTGCTGAAGGAGTGCATGGGTCTGTTCCGCTCTGAGGCGCTCTTCCTGCTGCTCTCCAACCTCACCGGCCTGAAGCTTCACTTCTTGGCCCCTTCAGAAGATGATGAGATTGAGGAGAAAGGAGAGGGGGAGACAGCCAGTGCTGCTGCTGGCACTGAAGAAGGGACTAGCCAACGCCCCTCGGGGCCAGAGAATAATCAGATGGCCGCTGGCAGCCACAGTCAAGAGAACGGTGAACAGGCAGACCCAGAAGCACAGGAAGATGAAGCAAAGAAAGGTGAGCTGGTGTTAGGCCCCACCTTTATTTTTGCCTGAGACTATTTCACATTCCACGATTTATCCGTGGGTGTCAGAATGACTGTGGTCTAAGGCGTCCGACTCAAATGATTTATCCTTATCCCTGTAAGAAGTACTTCCCCAGCTCTCCAGGATCGTGAGTTCTCCTAGGAGATGGCAGAGGTCAAATCTATACTCAGAAAACAAAGAGAGCTCACCCAGTGCTGAAGGCTTACATGGCATCTTGTGTCATTCCCTCAGGAGCACGCCCCTCGCCTGCTGCTAGTGTTCCCAGTCTGATAAAGTATACTAGCTCTTCTCCTCCCCAAAATGTTCTTCCTGCATTCCTTCTCATGCAGATCCGAGCAGTGGCACTTCCTCGGAGACGCTTTTCCGTATCACCCTCCCACTGAGGCTGCTCAGTCATAGTCATTCTTTGTCACATGACCCCGTTACAATGCTGTGTCCATGCTGCCGCAGTCTCTGTGAATTCATACGTGCATCAGTCCTGTTGTGTGTGGAGGAGTCATTTGGAGTTGTTTTTGTGTTTGGAGTCATCCATCCCCTTTGGCTCTTAACAGTCTTTCTGTCTTCTCTTCTACATAGCTCCCTAGGCCCTGAAGGGAGAGTTTGATAAAGACATCCCATTTAGGTCTGAGTATTCCAAAATCTCTTGTTTCTCCATATTGTCCAGTTGCAGGTCTCTGTGTTAGTCTCCATCTACTGCAAGAAGGAGCTTCTCCGA
Source organism: Mus caroli (assembly GCF_978045245.1). Lineage (NCBI taxonomy): Eukaryota > Metazoa > Chordata > Mammalia > Rodentia > Muridae > Mus > Mus caroli. The sequence goes on along the minus strand of NW_028227265.1, from coordinate 35,456,792 downwards.
TGGCTGAGTAAGATCTATGGGTCTAGCATAATCTCATTAAGAGTCGTTGTTATGTTCCTTTAGCAGAACACTATTAATTGGTTTTTCCTTAGACCTGTGATCTATCCAGTCTTGGGTTTGGGCCACCAATGCGGTGTCAGACGTGGGTTCCATCTTGTGACATAGGTCTTAAATCCAGTCAGTGTGGTGGGTCACCCCCATGATGTTTGTGCCACTGTTACCCCAGCATATCCCTCAAGCAGTTCACCTTTGTAGATCACAGGGTTTGTGGCAGGGTCAATGGTTCCCTTTTCTCATCTGATAGCATGCAGGGTACCCTCCAGGACCTTGATTTCTCCATGTTCAGTGAGATATGTAAATGCTGTCTTCCGTAATAGGCCTTACCATCAGTTTATGGAGAATGACCAATAACCTTAGCAATGGCCTTAGCAATGTTTGAGGGTTTCCATGGAGATGCTTTGGCCAATGACTCAACTAAATGTAACCCATTCCTGGCACCGGAGGGTTCACTCCATGGCAAAAGACGGCTAGTTGAGACCTTGTCTCCTCGTTCTTTGTTGACTCCATTTATATTTCTTGCCCATGTGCTTGTATCTTAGGAAACTTCTACAGTAGTAGGTTTCCATATGACCCTCAGGTGGCCCTTAGTGTTAGTTGTCCCTCCCCATATTTCCATGCGGAGATACTTTCCTCCCCCTTAGACCCTTGCTCTAGCCTCTGTGGCTATATGGACTGTAGTATCAAATGCTTAAAAACTAATACCCACCTATAAGAGATAACATACAATATTTGTCCATTGGAGTCTAGGTTATCTTACCTAGGGTGATTTATTTTCTAGTTGTTACTTTTCCTGAAAATGTCATAATTTCATTTTTAACATCTCAACAATATTCCATTGTGTAAATGTACCACATTTTCATTATCCAGTCATTGGTTAATGGACATCTACACTGTTCCCAATTTCTGGCAACTAGGAGCAGAGCAGCAATGAACATAGATGAGCAATATATCTGAGTAGGATGTAGAGTCCTCTGGGTACACACCCAGGAGTAGTAGTGATCTTGAGCTAGAGCCATTCCCAGCTTCCTGAGGAACTGCCACACTGATTTTCATGGTGGCTGTACAAGTTTGCATTCCTACCTTCAATAAATATGTGTTCCCCTTTTTCCACGTCCTTGACAACATAAGCTATCATTCTTTTCTTTTTCTTTCTTTCTTTCTTTCTTTTTTTTTTTTTGGGGGGGGGGGGAGAGGGTGTTCAAGACAGGGTTTCTCTGTGTAGCCCTGGCTGTCCTGGAACTCACTTTGTAGACCAGGCTGGCCTCAAACTCAGAAATCTGCCTGCCTCTGCCTCCCAGGTGCTGGGATTAAAGGCGTGCATGGCCATTTTGAATGATATAAGATAGAATCTCAAAAGTACTTTTATTTTTAATTCCCTGATGACTACGGATGTCGAATATTTTTAAAGGGTTTCTCAGCCATTTGTGTTTGACCCTTTGAGATTACCTGGCTTAGTTCTGTACCTTGGGTTTGGTGTATAAATGTTTAAGTTCCAATATCATCTTGTAGGTTTTTCCTCTGAGTTTTTAGTGTCCTTCCCTTCTCTTCTGATTAGTTTTGGTTTGAAATATCTTGTCAGATACTAAAATGGCTTCACCTGCTTTCTTTTTGAGTTCATTTGTTCAGAATACCTTTTTCATCCTTTTTTGTTCTAAGGTGATATCTATCCTTAATGGTGTGGTCTGTTTCTTGGATGCATCAGAAAGCTGTATCCTCTTTTCCCATCCATTCTGTTAGTTTGTGTCTCCTTAGGAGGAATTGAGACCATTGATGTTGAGGGTTATCCACAAACAGTGTTTATTGATTCTTCCTATTTATTTATTTATGGTGTGGGTTTTTTTTCCCACTATTCTGATTGACTGGTCTTAGATTATTTATTCCTTGTTTTCTTGTGTGTAATTAAGCTCTTCAGACCGAAGTTTTCTTTCTAGTGCCTTCTATGTAAATAAGTGCTGCTTAAATTCAGTTTTATCCTGGAATATCTTATTTTTTCCATCTATGGTGATGGATAGTTTTGCTGGGTATAGTAATCTGGGCTCGCATCTGTGGTCTCTAAAAGTCTGTAGAACATCCATTCAGGCCTTTCTAGCTTTTAGAGTCTCCACTGATATGTCAGTGTTATTCTGATTGGCCTGCCCTTACTTGATCTTCTGGCTGCTTCATCTTTTTCCCTTGTAGTTTTTAGTATTTTTTTCTTTTGTTCTATACATTTGGTGTTTTAGTTATTTTGTATCATGAGGGATTTTTCTGGTCTTGTTTATTTATTGCTCTATATGTTTCCTGTAGGCAATTAAATGCATATATGTAAATGCCTATAAATATCCTTCTTTACAGTGGAAAATTTTTCTTCTATGATTTTGCTGAAAATATTCTCTGTGTCTTTGAACCTGGGTTTCTTCTCCTTCCTCTATTATTATTATTATTATTATTATTATGTGTAGGTTTGGTCTTTTCCTAGTGCCCCAGATTTTCTGGTTGTTTTGTGTCTGGGTTTGTTTGTTTGTTTTAGATTTTCTGTAACATTTCTTGTCCCTTGTCCTCAAGGCCTGAACAACTCTCCTCCATATCTCACACTCTGTTGGTGAGGCTTCTCTCTGAGGTTTTTGTTTGACTTCCTAAGTTTTTCACCTCCAGTTTTTCAGATTGGGGTTTTCTTTAATTATTCTCTTTCAACTTTCATATCTTGAACCGTTCATTATTTCATCCCACTGTTTCTTTGTGTTTTTGTAGACATCATTAAAAGATTTATTCACATACTCTTTAAGGTCCTTGAACATATTCATAATTGAAGTCAGTGTCTTGTGCTTCAGCTGTTTTGTATTTCCCAGACCCTACTGTAGTAGAGTTACTGGGTTCTGGTGCAGGCACTTTATCTTGACTCTCCATGTTTGTGTTTCTGTCTAAGCAACTGTAGTTATGATGGAAGTGAGTCTAGGTGTTGATATCTTGGTTCCTATTGCCCTCTCTGGATTTTAGGAAAGTGTGGTGGTGGCCATGGGTTTCTTGGTAGAGAATGCTTCTACAGGTCAGTGGGTACAGAGAGGAATAGAGATAGGCCAAGAAAAAAGGCTGAGGAACTGTAGGAATGAGCTAGGGCATCCTGTCCACACTAGAAGTAAAGTCCCCAGGGAGTTGGAGGCGTGGTGAAAGGAGGGGCTCTTGCAGGTAGTCTGCAGAGACAAGGATGAAGGAGCTAGGGGAGCCCTGGGTCTGTACCAAGAGTTGGAGTCGTTAGGGAATGGAGGTAGGGTGAGAGGAGGGGCCCCTGAAGCGTGCTGCTGCAGGCTGAGGTGAGAGGGGAGAGCTTGTAACAGAGGACAAGGAAGATAGAGAACACCTGTGGCACCGAGGCCCATGGTAGAAAGTCTTTCTAAGTATCTGCAGCTGATATAGGAGCTAGGCTAGGAGGGAAAGCTGGAAATAGCTAGGCTAGGTCCCTGCTAAGAGGTGGAATCCTCAGGGAATGGAGGTAGGGTGAGAGGAAGGGCCCCTGCAAGTGTGCGGCTTCAGGGCTTCAAATGAGAGACCAGAAAAGAGAGTGAAAACCAGCTTACCTGAGTCCCATCCCACAGTGCTCACTGGGGATCCCAGGCAGAAAGTCTTTCTAGGTATCTGCAGCTGACACAAAGGAATGGGGTGGGCTAGGAGGGTCCACAGGGAGGAGCTAAGCTGGATCTATAACTAAGAGGTAGTAGAGGCCCCAGGTCTCCATCTTATTTTAACCTTATAAAATGTTTTGGAATTTTGTGGTTCTTTTTGTGGCACTGGGAATGGAACCCAAGATTTGGCCATGCCAGGCAAGCATTGTACCACTGAACTCTGTCCCTGACCCTTGGACATAATGAAATTTTGTAGTGCTCAAAGCTGGGCATGATGGAACACCCGTATCCTCAAGGCTAGTCTGGGCTTTATAAAGATCCCAGTTCTTCCAAATAGGCAGCAAGGAGGGCTAGACTGCAGCTCAATGATCAAGTGCCTGTCTGCCATTCCTGGCCCCTCAGTTTGACCCTCAGCAACAACAAAAAGTTTTAGTAATCAGTCTATCTGTCTACCTTCCATGTTTCCTGCTTTGATGGTGACATAAGAAATCTCTTCCTTGCTTTAAGATACATAAAAGTATGCTCAAGGTTTATTTACTGATTCATTTTGTGATTAAATCTCTACTTCGTCTAAAATGTAAAGAAACTGAAGCTCGGCCAGGTGTGGTGGCAGGCCCCTTTAACCACAGCGTTCATTTGGCAGAGGCAGGTGGCTCTCTTGAGTTTATGGCCAACTTGGTCTACAGAGTGAGACACTGGGGGGTTGGAGGGAGAAGAGAGAGATACTAAAACTCGGCATTCTCCCAACTAAATAGTAAGACCGTATAACTCCTACAACTTCTCTGACCGACACAGACCTTACGGTGGGTCCTTGTATTCTAGCACTTGTAATAAAGTTGTAAAAAGTTGGCCGGGCATTATTTTGTGTTTTCTTAGAATCGAGCGTTCCCATGTGCCAGGGGGAGCTGAGGCGTTGGAAGACTGGCCATTACACATTAGTCCACGACAACACCAAGACTGAATTTGCCCTGGACCTGTTTCTGTACTGTGGCTGTGAAGGTAGGGAGGAGCAGGGCCATGGATCGACTCCTTAGTCCATGCAGGCTCTCCGAAGCGACTCTCTCTAGCTCAGCCAACTCAGAAGTGCTGGCCTGGGGCCACAATCTCAGAATCCTAGAGGGGGTTGGGGACGGTGAATTTCAGTTTCCCCAAACAGAATTTATATCTGGGTATGGAAAGGTCAATTCCTTTAATTTCCTCTTTCAATATTCATTAGTAAGCCTGGGTTTCCGTTCAGCTGTCTGGGAAATTAGCCATTTAATAGAGAATCCATGATAGCAGATGCTAAAGGCCAATACAGAAGTCCCAGAGCCCCAGTTCAGCAGTCACTCACTCTGGCAGTGGGAGCTCAGTGCCCTTTGTCTTTCCCTCGTCAGGCTGGGAGCCCGAATATGGCGGCTTTACCTCCTACATTGCTAAAGGTGAAGATGAAGAGGTAAGTGGCTTCCTTCTGTCAAGTTCTCCTTTCTAACTCTTGACAAGAGTTCTGTTCTTCAGACACCAATTTATTTACCTGTTGGTTTTGTTTCTTTGTTTTGTTTGTTTGTTTGTTTGTTTGAGGCAGGACCTCACTCTACGGCCCAGGCTGGCCTCACCCTTGGCACAACACTCCTGCCTCCATCAAGCAAAAGCTGATGTTACAGGTGTGAGCCACCATGACGGCAAGAAATACACATTTTATGACCTCAGCCAGTGTTCTTAGCTGATAAATCCATGCTGGCCTGCTTCGAGGTGGCTCTGATTTCACAAGAACATACGGAGCTTGCAGTAACTCAGTAAAGCGAAAGGAAATTCACCACACAGTGGTGTGCCTTCCTGAGAGCCTGAGTTAAGAGGCTCACGCCCACCGCTCTTTCTAGGGAGTTGGAAGCAAACACATTAGGCCAAACCTTTTCCGGGTTTGTGCTAGTGAGGCAGAGCTTGTTGGGGAAGAGAACACACTTGTTAGACAGAGAAACACTCCTCTCCTGATAAAAAACTCTTTGGGACCTCCTCCCCAGCCTAAAGAGTCACCATGGAAACCACCTGCTCTGTGATGACTCTGCCGAGCGGAGCGGAAAATGAGCTCTGGGTTCTGACGTCTCTCGTGTTTCCTGTTACAGCTGCTCATAGTGAATCCAGAAAACAACTCTTTGGCGTTGGTCTACAGAGACAGAGAAACTCTGAGGTTTGTGAAACACATCAACCACCGCAGCCTAGAGCAGAGCAAAGCCTTCCCAAACAGAAGCGGCTTCTGGGACTTCGCATTCATCTACTACGAGTAACAAGATGGGGCAGAGCCAGCTAGCATTCACTCCACCAGTGCCAGGAACATGGGGTCTTCGTGGAGTGAGGGAGAGCGGGGCATGCTGGGTAACAGCGTCCTCCAAGCAGGCTGTCCTTGCAGGCTGTGCTGGTGCACACCTGTGATGCCAGCCTCGGGAGGCAGAGAAAGGGGACCTTCAGTTCCAAGGTCAGTGTGGCTTACACGGTGAGACCCTGTCCCCAAACAAAACAACTCTTGGTCATCCTTTCAGAAAATTCATGAGGGTCCTCAATCCAGACCTCATGCTAGAGCTATGTACTCATCCCTGGGTTGCCTGGGAAAAAAAATGTTTTTCCCCCACTGCAATTCTCTTCGTTCTGTAGTAACTGCCTTGGCAACTTTCTAACTTTGGTGATTTTTTTTTTTTAATTTATGGTGTTTATACAAAATTTAGCAGGGTCACTTTTTTTTTGCTTAGGGTGTTGTTTGGTTTTGTTTGGTTTCTTTTGACAGGGTTGTACTATGTAGCCCAGGCTAGCTCTGAAGTACTGATTCTGCCACCTCAACCTCCTAAGTGCTGGAATTGCAGGCGTGAGCCACTGCGCCCACCAGTTCCTGCATGTGCAGTCCGTGCAGCATGTGCAGTCCGTGGAATTGAGCATATTGAAGTGCCGTCACTGCCATCTGGAAAACACCCAGATCTCATAGGAAGTGGGGATGGTTTTCTGTCTTCCCATAGGGAGTGCTACTGCCCTTCTTTGATGACTGTTCGCCTCATGAGTGAATCGTGCAGTGGGTCTCGCTTCCTGATTGGCTTGTTTCACTTAGCACAGCGTCCTCGGGGCCTATCAGTGTTTCCAGTGTTTTTCTTCTTCACTCCTAAGTAGTTGTAGAAACTTGCTGAGCCCAAGAACTGTGACACACGGTGCTCCCACTGTGGGCTGAGCTCCACCCTGACTCTGAGGATAGGGTACCCTCGGGTACGTAGTGTTGCTCTCTTGGAAAAGGTCTGCCTGAAAACTAACATAGCCCCAGGAATTCCATAGCTGCTTACTGCCCTGTGTATTTCCTCTCGTCTACTGCCTTCCAGACCTGGCATCATGGCTTCTCTGAGTCTAGCCTCCCAGTGACTATGCGTTCCTAAATGCTGGAGGGCCGGGTGTGGAACTTGCCGCCTTTCCCTTCCTTTTGAAAGACCCCTGTGCTAAAAGGCAGTGTCAGGAGAAGTTCAGGAGAAGCCCTCCTTTTGTCTCTGGTCTTTCCCCTGAACTGCTCCATGGGGCTGTGGTACAGCTCTTCCCATTGTGGGGGTGTGCATGATGGCTGAGAGATGTCCTCACACCGCCCCACACCACATCTATTTGCTGGTTTCTTGGTTCCTGACTATCCTTGCAGGTTTCAGTGTGGACTTTACTTATTGGTAGGAAAAACGTTGGACCGTTAAGTATCTTATTCACACTTCTCTGACATCCTAAAAGTCCATCCAAATGCATTCTGTCTTTTACATTGGCTTTCAATTTGTTTTGTTTACCCCAGTCAGTAAAACACATTTTAACATTCATATCCTAGTAGATACTTACAAGTTTTATATGTTCTGGTATTAATCATAAAACAAAGTAATTTTTAAATAATGACATGAGAATATCCAGACCTAAACTGAGGGGGCATACTTTAATCCCAGCTTTTGGAAGGTAGAGGCAAGAGGATTAGGAGTTCAAGACTATCCTCAGCCGCACAGTGAGTTCAAGGCCAGCCTGGGCAGCAGTACACCTTGTCTCAGAAACAAAGATCGAGCCAGGAGTGGGAAGCACGCATCTTTATTCTAGCACTCAGGAGGCAGAGGCCGGCAGATGTGTGAATTCAAGGCCAGCCTGGCCTACAAAGAGAGTGTCAGGACAGCAGAGCTATATAGTGAAAACCCTGATTCAAAAATCAAAAACAAAAGACTCTCCAGACCTAGTTTGAGAGTTGTCTTCCCACGCCAGGCAGTGACCAGTGACGGGCTATTGCCCACGCATACTGTTGTAGACTCCACCGCACTTTAATCCAGAGTAGTGCTCAAGTGGGACTACGCATACTTTGTTGCTAATGGTTACTTTTGAAGCTTGCCTTTTCTGAACTGCTGCAGACTAAAGGCAGGCCCCCTCCCCGCACCGCCCCCATCCCACCCTCACTCCCCACCCCCACTCCCCACCCCCCACTGAAGTGCCTGAGTGGGAAGATCTCTGAAGGGTCCCTCTGTCTTTGCAGAGCCTCCTGGTCTGCAAGAATGATAGAACCTACAGGTTGCCTTTCTGCTCTTGTGAGCAGCTGCGTTTTTTCAGTTGCCACGTGCCGCATTGTTGATGTGTGGGTGAGACAGATGGTGTATGACAGTGAGCCCGTATGTCTACATTGAAGCTGAAAGAGGCCTGGATTCCAAATCACTCAAAGTCACAGCGAGGCTAGGGAGACCAGGCCACCTGTGCTGCCGCTGCATGAGAGTGCAGCCCAGGCAGCTGTGCACACAACTGTCGCTCGCAGGCCACCACCTTATGTGCTCAACTCACATGACCTGCTCAAAGTGTGCGCTGTTAAGGCGCTAACTCCCATGTGCAGACAACACAGGTGGAAGGCAGTGAGAATGAAGACAATCATAAGTGTGAGGGCCTGTGTGTGTGTCTGTGTGTATGTTAGTATTAACAGAAAACTCAGAAAGGTTAAAAATGAAAATAACTAGAAATATTTTTGTACAGCTATACAATGTAAAGTTTAAAATAAAGTTCTATTACGTAAGCTAAGGCTATTGAAGATGGAGTATTTTTAACATGTCGTCCATGTTGGAAGGCAGAAAAGCTTCCGCTTAGTCTGTCCAAGAATACTATCACGTTTGCACAAGTGACCTTGCCTCAGCTTGCAATTGCTTCATTCTTGATCCTGATTGCTTGCTGCTTTGGGATGGGGCAAGAGAGTCAAATGTGGGCTCTCAATACCTCTTGTTGGTAAAAGCTATGCTGCTTTCTGTGTGACCAATGGCATGTCTCTCTTAATAATGAGCCTCTAAATCTTTCTTGTTTTCTTATTGATTGGTGTTTTTGAGAAGGGTCTATGTACACCCTAGCTCTCCAACTGCTAAGATTCTAGAGTACCACCGTGTCCAGCCATGAACTTCCAGTTCTCATAACACCTTTTCCTAAAGGTGATATTCCCTCCAAAGATAACAATACATAAACAATGCATGTTCATTGTTGAGAATTTAAAAGTGTAGAAAAACACATAGGTTAGTTGAAACCCCTTGCCACCACCCTTTGACAACTGTGTGCTGCCATAAGCGTGTCAGCATGGCCACCCTGCACTGTATTAGGAAGCATGGCTCCTCTCTGTCCTCTCTTCCCTTTCTCCTGTTGGGTAAATACAAGGTTGTAAGGCACTTTGTCAGGCTGGGCTCAGAGGGAGCCACTAAGGCCGCCACTGCAGACAAGAATGAAAACAGTTTTCAGTGGTTCCTTAAGAATAAAAAGGAGCAGCCAGAGATGCATTTGGAGATCTGTATTCCAGCTAATGCTACCCCAACTGATAGACTGCCTTTAAATTTGTTTTTCCTTAATATAAATGTTTACACATACATTTGAGTGATAAAAAAAACGGATGTCTGTATTTTTTGTTTTCCCCCACAAAATAAAAGTGTTTGTGCATTTTGGCTATGGTGGTAATTTATAAACAAGGAAGACCAGTGCCTTTTATTTTTAATGAAAAAGTAGATACTCCATTTTAAATTTCAGTAACAATTTTGGGGGGAATAAATTTATATACTAACTTTATGTACAAAAACCAGTTAAACTCTGAAATGGTGATATATTTTAAGATACAAATCAGCAGCAACACCACTGATGTCAATGAAGGAGGCTTTCAGACGGAGTGCTTTGACCTTAACTGTATCAGTTAGCACGGTTTCATCCTTAGCAGCTGGATGCCCAGGCTGTGACCAGGAGCCAGCCAGGCTCCATGTCTAGACGGAAACCTTTTGCAGGGGCTTCCTTCCTCTTTCCCCGTCTCCTATGAAGGAGCAGTGCCCACTCGCATGATTCTGAAGAGGGTGTTGATGTTGTTGCTTCGAATAGCATCCCGACAAGCACTGATCACCTGGTTCTTTGGCTTTCCAACTGTGTGAGAAAAAACATTAAGTCGGTGCTTTCCAAAAGATGATTAAAAGGGAAATTAGAGATTCAAAGCCAAGCCAGGTTGGTGGCGCACGCCTTTAATCCCAGCATTCTGGAGGCAGAGGCAGGCAGATCTTTGAGTTCAAGGCCAGCCTGGTCTACAGAGTGAGTTCCATGATAGCCAGGCTACACAGAGAAACCCTGACTGAAAGAAAAGAGGTGGGGGGTAAGGACAGTTTGAAGACAGCATAAAACCAGGGTAGAAAAGAATTACATATACAAATTGTGCTAACTTGCTACCTCCTAGGAAAGACAGAATTTATTACAAAAAAACTTAGAGGTCATCCCAAGCCAGAATCAAAGTAGGTTTGTAGAGATGACTCAGCTTGCACGCCTAACAAAGGCAACTTGATCGAAGCAGCGGAATCAGCAGCTCCCGGGCCGCATTTCTATTTCCTGTGGCCTATCCCACAATTCTCTACACTTCCAAGATGGATGCTTGCCTAAGTCATTTTCAGTTGGTTTGTTTTTTTCATCCCTAACTTACAAAGTTATTTTCTTCCTTTAGGACAGTGGTTCTCAACCTTCCTAATGCTGCAACCCTGTGATATAGTTAATTCTTTTTAATTCTTCATGTTGTGGTTACCCCCAACCCTAAAATTATTTCTTTGCTACTTCATAACCACTTTTGCTACTGTTATAAATTATAATTTTCTGATATGTGACCTCCAGAGGGGTCACACCCCACAGGGCGATAATTGCTGCTTTAGCAGCTACAGCAAGATCTTAGAAAAGGAATTTAGGGTTTTATTCCTTTTTTTCTTTTTTTGGATTTTGGTTTTTCGAGACAGGATTTCTCTGTGTAGTCCTGGCTATCCGGGAACTCATTCTGTAGACCAGGCTGGCCTCGAACTCAGAAATCCGCCTGCCTCTGCCTCCCAAGTGCTGGGATTAAAGGCATGTGCCACCATGCCTGGCTATTTATTTATTTATTTATTTATTTATTTATTTATTTATTGAGACAGGGTTTCTTCATGTAGCCTTGACTGTCCTGGGAATCATTCTGTAGGCCAGGATGGCCTATACTTACAAGAGATCTGCCTGCTTCTACCTCTTAAGTGCTGGGGTTAAAGGTGTATGCCACCATGCCCTGCAAGGCTTTATTTCTTTAAAAAACAAAACAAAAAAACCAAAAGTCTGTCTAGAGAAAACTAAAGACCTGGGTTGAGTAGTAGAAGCCAGGGCCAGCTCTGGAGTGTTGAAGGAAGGCTGCTTTGGGCTTCATTGTGAGTTTTATAATATATCCACAATCTTCCGTGACCCTCATGTTTTCAAAATACCACAGACAAATCAGGTACCAGGGAAAGACTTACCGCGCAGACGGCCTGCTCTTTGGATTGCTTGGTTCACCGCCTTCAGGTTTCCTAGCAGTTCTGTGTGGTTGTTACAGCGAATCTTGTATCCATTCAGCAAATCTTTATTAAGGTCATAGAGCTCCATGTAACGACTCTTCATTGTTTTCCTGTGTAAATCAATAGAAGCCTGGCATCCACACTCAACAAGCCTCTGACTTGTTGAAAAGGAGAATAGCCAAGCATGAAGGCACACAGTTCAAAGCCAGCCTGGGCCACCAGTGAGAGCCTGGGCTCAAAAGAATGGAAGAAAGGGAGGGAGGGGGGAGGGGGGGCCAGGGCAGGGCAGGCAGGCACATTTTTAGTTGTATTCTCACTAATACCGACTAATTATTGCTTTGAAAACATCCAAAAGTTTCCTTAAACATACCCTCTCTTTTTTCCCAGATAAATAGAAAACAAGTGATCTTTTTGAGTAATTGGTCCATGATTTGTTTAGATTTAGAAACTTAAGCTCTGGTCTGGTCTGTAGGGAAAAGACGGCAAGGCAGTGGCTGTCTTTCCTTCAAGTTTCAAATCAGTAATCCGTTAAGTAGAAAGGCCTACTAGTAAAAGATTTCTAGAGAACAGACTCATCTTCATATCTTACAAGCTTTAATAAAACATGGGCCTGTAAGATGGCTCAGTGGATAAGGGGGCTTGCTACCAAACCTGATAATGTGAGTTCAATCCCCAGAACCCACATGATAGAAACTGTCTTCTGACCTCTATACATGCATGCACACACACTCATGCCTCTGCCCATACAAAGTAAATGAAATGAATGCAAAAGAAAAAATTAAAAACATAACAAAATATTACTATACAACAATGAAAATTATTTAAGTAAAAATGCTGAACTCATGCCATGCTGAATACAAAATGGTAGTTTCTCTGAAACCCTGGCAATTTCTTAATACATAGGCAGCTTTAGCTTTCTCTATACTTTTGTTTAAGGAAAAGAAAAAACTCTTCTATAATGCTACATCTTTATTACATAATTCCAAGAGAAGTAAAAATTCATGTCTACAAAACTCATTATAAAAATATAACCACCAAAATCTGGGAACACAGGCAGCCACCAGCTGGTGAAGGGGTAAACTGACCTCTCTGTGTGGCATACTACCCATCAATAAAGAAGGGGAAAAAAACCAAAAACAAACCTGACCCGTACAACAGCATGGATAAATCTCAAAGGCATGATGGTAAGAGAAAAAAAAGGCCAACTTAAAAGCTTATATGTGGCATGATGGTATTGGGCAAAGGTGAAACTGCAGGGTAAGAGATGGTCCCTGGAGATGAGGAAGTAGCGACACAGCGGCCCAAAGGAATCAACATCCTACATCTTGATTGTAGCAGTAGCAACACCGTCAGGGAAGTTCTGAAAACGGTTCTATATTACAAGCTATATATCAACTAGATTTACACAAATAAAAAAATATTCACAACTATGTGTCTACATGGGAAGTCCAAATGAGTCTGAGAAGAACATAAAGGGTTAGGGAGGGGCTGGAGAGTGGCTCAGTGGTTAAGAGCACTGACTGCTCTTCAGTGGTCCTGAGTTCAAATCCCAGTAACCACATGGTGGCTCACAACCATCTATAATGATAACTGATGTCCTCTTCTGTTGTGTCCAAAGACAGCTAGAATGTATAGTGTACAGCTACAGAGTACATAAAATAATTTTTTAAAAAAAGAATTCAGAAAGAGCTAGAAAGGGTGAGCTTATTCATCAGTAAGTCTCAGAGGATGAAAACATTCTAGGCCTAGATAAGATTGTATAGAAGCTTCCAGAATTAAGCCTAGGTTAGCAGATGGAGGCAGTAAGCCTCAGAGACAACAGTTGCATCAGGTTTTGTTGTTTTGTTCTTTGGGGGGGTTTGTTTATTTTTGAGACAGGGTTTCTCTTTTTAAGCTTAGCTGTCCTGGAACTCACAGAGATCCTCCCGCCTCTGCTTCCCAAATGCTGGGATCAAAGGTGTGCGCCACCCCAACCTGGCACAAGAACAGTTTTTAAAGACTGGACAAAGCCGGGCATGGTGGTGCATGCCTTTAATCCCAGCATTTGGGAGGCAGAGGCAGGTGGATTTCTGAGTTCAAGGCCAACCTGGTCTACAAAGTGAGTTCCAGAACAGCCAGGACTATACAGAGAAACCCTGTCTCGAAAAATCAAAAAAAAAAAAAAAAAGATTGGACAAAAATAAGCCCTTGAAGTGGCTGGTACCCAGATGAAGGAAGCCTCACAGCACTGCTGAGAAGCAGACAGAACTGGAGTGAGTTCGAAGCCGTCCACCATGCACTCTTGGCTAACATGACACCATGTTAATGTCACTTCTTCCACAATTATCAAGTTTAACATGATGGCAACAAAACTAGTGTTACTTTTGCTCCAGAATTTGTCTGTAGCCCCACACAAGAAGACTGTGAGTTTGAGGCTAGCCTCACAAAACTATACTAAAACAGAAATACAGTATGATCCAGCAGCCTGCTCTGGCTTACTGACCACGAGAACTGAAATCAGGGGCTTTAAAAGATTAGCACTGCATGTGCACTGCAGCACTGTTCACAAAGCTCACACACACACACACACGCACGAGGAAGCCCCTGGCACATAAAGGAGAAACAGCTTAGTAGGCAATGAACTACTCAGCCTTCAGACAGAAGGGCATTCTGTAATGTGCAGCAACCTGGTTGAACTGTTTGAGCATCAATGGAAAATGAAAGAAGCCAAAAGACAGATAAAATACTACATGATGCCATTTCTATAGGGAATCTATAACTGCCAAAACTGATAGCCAACAAGTAGAATGGTATCTGACAGGGGCTGGGGAGAAGGGAAAGCAGGGAGTTGTTAGGGGCACAGAAGACCCTGTACTCACAGAGAAGCACTAACAGAACCAGGAAAGTTAACCAGGCAGGGGAGTATCCTCAATCCAGAAAGCTGAGAGTGGATTTTGTTAATGACCTGGTGACCTTTTTGCAGTCTGTGGAGGCAGACCTCACCCCTTTTGCTATAGAGGCAGACCTCCCCCAAATTCCCCAGGATGATTATCCCAGACTCTGCCCTCCTAGACCATTACCCATCCTTACAGAAGATGTCACATGTACATTATGACCTGCTGACCTCTATGATGTCTTGGTCAGAGACCACACTTAGATTCTAGACCTTTCAGATATGAAACCCACCCTCATGGTCACATGTACTTTGTAAAGGAGTTTCTATGTGGTCACACCTTAACCTTTATTGTGCACCTGGAATTGGACTGACTGGAAGCCTTTCCCTAAATTGTACTATGTTTTAAATATACTGACAATGAACTGCCTGCATTAGACTCCCTGAGGTCTGGTCCAGGTTGATGCAGTCAATCTGCCTCAACCAGTGTACACTTCATAAACCATCCAGTTTGTCACTCTTCCAACTAAATAAGTGGAAGCAGTCTGTACATGGGCGTTAAGTACTCTTTCAGCCTGTAATGTGTTTATAAGCTTTCTCGGTGTCCTTCATGTAGTGGCCATCCACGACTCACTGCCCTATTGATGGATCTCATAACACATCCGTCATGCTCTTGATGTTACTTTTGGTTTCCATCTGGGGACTTGCTTTGATTTTGATATGGTTTAAGTGTGCCCTGCAGAGGTCCTCGGCGTGTTAATATTAAGTAGTAGGACCTTTTAAAGAGTGTAGTCCAAGGTCATTAAGGGTGCAGCCTTTGGAAGGGATTAAAAAATCTCATTGGATCCTAGTTAGTCTTCTCAAGAGAACTGCTGTAAAAGAAAAGGCAAGTCTGCCTGGCTTCCTATATTGCTATGCAGTTTCTTGCTCTTGCTTGTGCTCCTGCCATGATGACCCCCACCATTGAGAAGGCCCTGACCAGAACTAGGGCAACATTATTTGGACTTTGAACTTCCAAAAGCTAAATAGAAAATTCTTCTTTATACATTATTCAGTCTTTGGCATTTTGTTGTAACAATGGGAAGCAGACAACTACAGGATTTTTATACCCAATGCCTTTATGAGTATTGTATAAATACATAAAATGAGTACAAGTTTCTCTAAGCCTTACACTAAAAGCAAACTGCTGGGTCACAGAATACATTTTCAGCTTCACTGATAATGCCAACTTATTTTCCAAGGTAACTGAATACATTTGGACTCCGCCAAGCACCATCTGAGGGTTCCTACTCTTTACCGCTTTGACTAGTCACTTATGCCAGCTCCGGTAAATACTCACATGTCCCTCATCAGCCGAGCATCCTCCGCTCTGACCAGCAAACTTCGGATGAGGTTAGAATTATCAGCCATGTCGGCGCTGAGCTTTTGGTGCACTGAGTGATACTCGTCCACCTGGAGACCAAGAGCACACATAGTAGCGGGACCTCACCACCCTCCCGAGAGCCAGGCAGACTGAGAAGACTCCGCCTGCCACAGACAGAGCCCTCGTCCTCCCGCTCAGTCATGCCATCCTAACTACCTCTATGCTTCATCGCCTTTTAACAAATGGTCTATACTGCCTTCAGTGATGATGCGCCAGGTTAGACCTTCCTAGGTCAGCAACAACGATCCGAGCAACATACTTATTAAGGTTTTAGTGATTCTCAGTGATAATGGTGAGATTCTGGTTTCTCTGCGGGTCTTTTCCTTAGGAGGGAGCAGTGTAAGGCTGAGTAGTGAACCGTGAGCACCATTCAGCTACAACCCTAGCCCTAACAGTGGTGTTTTACACTACAGCCAACCATAATCCTTACTTTTCTTTTTCAACTTTGTGAATTTTTGGAAAGCAATGAACTCACGAGCAACATGGACACTGCAGATTAGATAAACAGAAAGTCACAGTGTGGGGCATGCATGAGAGAGCATCCTCTGGAACCAGAAGCAAGGGATGAAGAGGTGGCTTCACCTTTACACAAGTCCTCTAAGGAACTCACACACCGAGGGTCAGCTACATTTTTACAAAATTCTTTAGGACGTGATTATCACATGGTGCGAGCGCGTGCGCACACATACACACACACATCTTCGCTAGTGGCTTACCTTCACCAGCACTTTCCGTAGTTCCTCGAAGTACACAGGGAAATCTGCTTCTACCTGAAGGTCTTCAATAGCAAAAAAGGATGCGATCGACTGGATGATGTCACCAGCAAGATCAATATCGTCAGTATTCACAGTGATCTACCCAGGGGAAATGGGCAAGTTTAGCATCCTCACGGATGGATGAGAGTCAGCCCCTGACTGTCTCCATGCTCCACACAATGCTAGAGAACATGGTTGTGACAGTGTGAGGTCAGGCTGCTTTCAGGAAAATGTAAACCCCAGTCGTTATTGCTTGCAGGTGGCTAAAGGTCACTCCTGTGACCTTATAAACTAAATGAAGTATTAGTCAAACAATTAAAATGATTTTGTGCCAAGTGTCATTCAAACCTAACCTCCCAAGTTGCTGGGACTATAGGTTGCGCCATTGCACATGGCTTTGCAACCAGGAGAAAAGAAAAACAGCAAGCAGCCAAGAGCAAACACATGGTAAACAGTAAGCGATTCCTGACGTTTTTCTGTGTCCTGATATCAAAATGCCTGCAGTGGGAATGGGAAGCTGGAAGTGCCACAGTGAGCAGCTCCACCCTGGGTGGAAAGCTCAGTCAGGAATGCCAGCTGTCTGCCTCAGTTTCCCCAGTCTGCTGGACGGTGTGTACCTTATTTTGCTCTCTGTTTGGCTTCCCCAGCTATCTCTGCTGGACACTGTAAAATCCTGTTTGGTGGCATTCTGTTCTCTAGTGGCTGCTGCGCTCTCTCCTGCCACTGACTTATTTTTGCTTGCTGTAGACTTCATAAACGTAGTTATTCAAAATAAAAACTATAGCCATCTTGGCTACAGTGGATCATTCTCCAGGCTTACAGAGCAGCGCCCTCTGGACTCCCAACCATCATGATCTTTTTATTATTATGATTTTCACTTTTACTTTTTATTTTGTTTTGTTTTTAGAGAAAAAGGTGCATAGCCCAGGCTTGAACCCAAAGATCTACCTGCCGCTGCCTCGTGTGTGCCACCTCAGCCTGCTTCCTCATGGTTATTTTTAATTGTCAACTTGACCCAATCCAGAATCAACTGTAAAAGAAGTTTACTGGTCTGGATTGGTGGGATGCCTGGGAGGGGATTTTCTTAGTTGGGTAAACTGAGGTGTGAAGACCCTGATGGGCAGCACCGTCTCGTGGGCTGGGGCCTGGACTGAGGAAGCAGAGTGCAAGTGACACATGCCTCAGTTCTTCCTCTCTGCTCCTGGACCGTGCATGGAAACATGGGCAGCTGCTGCTACCGAGACCTCTCCACTGTCACAGTCTAAGGCTGCAACTGTGACAAACAGACATACTGTCTCCTCTCCACTGTTTCTGCAGGGTCCTTTGTCATGGTAACAGGAAATGACACTAAGACACCAGCTCTCCTCAAATTATAGAAGGAATAAAAGCCAAGAACAAGGCACAGCACTGCTATTCCAGAGTGAACCCCAGTGTCAACCATGACACCAACACACTGGGCTGGGACACTCGCTTCTGTGATCTTGACGGCGTGAGTTGTACTTTGTATGTGAATGGTCAAACAGCATGGTAGGTAGAACCCTATGCCCACAGTGTCATACATCATACATCACCTCACCACTTTGTTTCATTTTTATGTAGAGCTGGCCACCATTGCGTAACGATGTGAAACAGACGTGAAACGGGGAATTCTGAACATTACTGTCTTCCGGCAACAGAAAGTTCTGGTTGAGCCACGTGACCATCTTAAAAATAATAGAATGAAGTGTGCTTCAGTTTTTAAAGTACTGTCATTGTGAAAGAATCCTTTCTCTAGTCTTACTACTTGGTTTTTTTAAAGACATTACACCCCACCAGTCCCCCTACATACACAGGCACACTCCCCTTTCCCTCCTTCCTGGTCTTCAGCAACACTCACAGTTACCACGGGTCCCCGAGCAGGCACAAGTCCTTCCTACTTAGACATTATCTTACATGTGATGCACAAAGGACTGAAGGGGGCGCTACTTGTCTCTCACAGCTTTTCTGTACCTGGACGGGACTGTCTGCATGGGGCTGACCCACTACCATGTCATTTTTTTAGTGAAGTATACATGTGCATACTCGGACGCAGGTTTTCTGCAGTTTTGATGCTAATTCTTTACAGTGGTTTACAATCTACTCCCAAGAAAGAATCACCCGTGAGGCTATCTATCTAGAAGGGCCTGCCTAGTGATCTGAGAATCTATATAGTTAAAACTCTTAAGAATTCAGAAGCCAGTGTCCCACCCTGTCTTCTCTGCCCTGGAAGCAGCTCCCCTGCCGTTCCTCACCCTGAAAATGTAGGCCTGCTCCAAGTTCTGCTCCACCTGCTCCTGGGTCAGGAGCCGACCACTATGCCCAGCTGTGTTGAATCAACAACCAGAAGCACTGGCTGATGGAAGCCCTGCTCATCAGTGCCACATCTCCTGAGCTGACTCATCCCGAGCTGCTGTGTCCATGTCAGCATCAGTTCAAGGGACATCAGCACAGCAGCCAAGTTCACTGAGGCTGGGCTGGCTCTGGGGCTGGGACTGGGACTGTGTATGGGAAGCATCCTCACTGGCTATGCCAGGAAGCCTCTCTGAAGCAGCAACTGTTGGATTTTTGGCTTTGCCCTGCCAGAGACCACAAGGCTCCCTCGCCTAATGATGGCCTTTCTCATCATCTTCGACGTGAGAAGCAGCCGTCTCCACCTCCAGCTCCCACAGGTCTTTCCCATGTCTCATGTGCCTCTTCCTGAACCTCCCTGGAAGTATGGGGAAACTAGGGCTCAGAGAAGTCAAGCAAGAAGTGGATTAATAAGAAGAGTTCTGAAGCTCAATCAAAGGTACAGTCCACTGCCATGGGTGGTAAGCTATAAAAAGCATTTTACACCAGTCATGGGATCTCCTAGGGCTCCTTATGCAGTAGGCAATGCTACCCTCCCATTAGGTGGGCACTCCTCAAAATCATTAGAAATTTAGTTAAGGTAGCACTTGAACGAAAAAACAAAAATGCCCCCATCTCCAGATCCTACCTTTTCTATCTTTCCCCCCTTGAGACTTTTCACTATGCAGTCAAGGCTGGTCAAGAACTCCTGGGTTCAAGTGATCGATCCTTCTGCCTTCATCTTGCAAGGAACTGAGGATATAAATGAATGCTGCTACCCTAGACATCTCCACTTCCCTTCTCTTGAAACACTAAGGCATGACAACTACACTAATATCATAACAAAAGAAAGAAGAGAATTAAGAATAGTAAGAATTCAATTGTAACTAAGGATTACTTAGGAAAATGTGTGTCTTTCAAAGTTCAGAGAAGAAAAATTTCAGCAAATTTTGAGTTCTGATTTATTTTGGTTTTATGAGATAGTATCTCACTTATGTAGCCCAGGCTATCCTGGAATTTCTGACGTAACCCAGGCTATTCTCAAACTCATGATCCTCTCACCTCTGAAGTTCTGGAATTGCAGACAGGCCTATGCCCACCACGCCTAAAACCAGTATGTTTCACTGTAAGTTACTAACCAGAGCCAGCAAGATGACTCAGTCAGCAAACCATGTCAGTCTGATGACATGGAGGAAGAGAATCAACTACCAAACATTGTCCTGTGACACTCACACCCACACCACGGCATGCACACATGCAACCATAAACACACAAACGCAGCCCACACATGCATGCATTAACAAAAAATTAAGTAAAGCTTAAAAGTTCCTAAGCAAACTCCATACTACATAGTTCTTAAAATTTGTTGCTACCAGCATGACATTAGATTCTCAGGTGCAAACTATAAACTGAGAGCAAAGAACACAGGACTCACCCTCTGTGTGCGCTCGGCAACACTGAAGTTCACGTAGCTGACAGGTTCGCTAGCTGCATCTGGGCTTGTCAATGCATACATGGTGAATCGGGGCAGCTGTCTTGTCAGTTCAAACACATGGAACTGGGTGCTACGGCCAAGCAATGAACACAGAGGAATGTTTGGTATAGTGTTAGTCTGCATTCCCCACCACCTGCTTTTTAGAACAGGGTCTCATGTAGCCCAGGTTGGCCTTGAACTCCTGGTCCTCTTGCCTCTGCCTCCCAAGATTCCATGCACACCTTGCCTGGCTCAGTACAATGCTATTTCACAGTGAGGGCTCAGGGAAAAAAAACAGAACTCATTACTGCGTCACCACCAACAAATGTCTATAGGTTACACTGAAGACAGAGGGAAAGTTTGAGGGTTCGAGAGTTGAGATCTGGAAATAATGTCCGCTGCCCACATAGACACACACTCACCACCAGGGCTTTACAATGCCCTGAAAGAAGAGAAAAAGCCTTTGATTTTTAGTGATCAACAGATTTTGTTGTTTTTACAAAACAGGGTTTCGCTGGGCAGTGGTGGCGCACGCCTTTAATCCCAACACTTGGGAAGCAGAGGCAGGCGGATTTCTGAGTTCGAGGCCAGCCTGGTCTACAGAGTGAGTTCCAGGACAGCCAGGGCTACCCAGAGAAACCCTGTCATGAAAAAAACCAAAACAAACAAACAAACAACAACAAAAACAGGGTTTCACTAAGTTGCTCAGTAAGGCCTTCAGCTGTCGTGTAGTCCAGACTGGCTGGGACCTTCTGATCATCCGGCTTCAGCCTGACTGATGGGTTCCCAGGCCTGCACCAGCACACCCAGTAGGAAAAGGCCTTTATCTTCAACAAGTGTAGTGGAGTTTTCCGCCAGCTCCAATACTGCACCTCATCCAAATGCCTCCCACTTAGAGTGTTAGTGACCAACTATTTTTAAATAATTATCCAGTTGTTCAAATCCAAGACCTCAAGCATGCTAACTGTAAATCTTACCGTGGAGCCTCACCAAAAGCTCAAATATGCTGTTAATGTCTTTTGTGTCCCTCAGATCGCCTGATTAAAAATTGAAAACAACTATCTTAAACTTACATGCCTCTATTTTCTTTGGAGGGAATTTAAATTAAGGAAGGAAAAGGTCATGGGAAAATCCTGACTAGCAAGCAGATCCTTCAGTGACTTCCCTGGTGTGACAAGGGCAATGGTAATAGCAAACCCGTCTCCATGGACATGACTGGGATGGAAAGCGTCACCTGCTTCTGTAACCCACGAAAGTTTTCAGGTGCAGATCCACAGGGACATCTTTGGGAGGTGTAATTGGTACCCGGAGGGAGCTGGAAAGGTTGTGAATGCTGGGGTGGACCACATGGCTTTCACCCACAAAAATTCCCTCTGCAAAAATTAGTACTGCTCGGATGATAGTATCTGTAAGGAGAAGGAAAACAACATTTTAGGGCTACTGCAAGACAGCACAGGTGCCTACCAGGACCAGCTGTACAGAGTGTCTTACCATTGGAAGTGGAAATGCCTAATTCCGCATGCGCATCTTGTAAGTCGTTCCCCATATTGACTGAGAGCGCTGTGTGGAGCTTGGTATTGGCTGGGATTATGCCTTTCTGCCCATCGGCCTCGTTCAGGGGACTGCTCAGTTCTGCCTGTAAGACACCTCCTAACTTCAGTTTAGTCACTCAGTCAGCTAAGTCCACGTTAAATAGTATGGCTATGCAGCTTCAGGACAGACAGACTGCCTGCCCTCTTACTAATCCGACCTTTACAACTCTTGACTCCCACGCACCTTGTCTGTGCTTCCTTATTGTATCTGATCCTGTGAGCAATACCCGCTCCTGCCTCTTCATCTGTGCTCCTCCATACCTCTTCATACCCCTTATAAATACTTGTATCTGTCTGTCCTTCTGTCTGTCTTTTTCTCATCCTTATCTCTCCTTTTAAAAACATTTTATACTTATTTTTACTTAGCTGAGTATGTGTTATGCATGCGTGTGTGAGATGCCTGGCGAGTCCAAAGACCGTATAGAATCTCCTAAGGTCAAAGGCCACTGTGAGCCACCTGTGGGTGCTAGGATCCAAATGTGTGACCTCTGCAAGCTCAGTATACACTCTTAAATGCTAGGCCATCTCTCCAGCACTTCTCTCTCCTTTTTCTGAGATGAGGTCTGGCTATGTACTGTGGGCTAGAACTCAGGAGCCTCCTCTTAGCCCCTGAGTTCTGAGGTGACATTGTATACCACGCCCAGCTTTCATGCCCTCCTCTGACATGACTGGCTACCCCCACCAAATCCAACTTTCATGGCTCTTCATTCTAGCAGTGGCCAAAAAGCAGAAGGACTCCGCATTTCTGCGGGTGGTCAGGAGGGCCCAGCCCTGGCCACTCCGACACCATCCCACACATGCAGAGCATCCTAGCTGGCCCCAACATTTTAGACTCTAGAACAAGATCGCACCTTGGTGCTCTCCTCATAGTTGCGAAGTTCTAGCAACAGGTTCTGCTTTTTTTGACTCAGCTCTCGGATCAGGTCCTGCTCCACACTTGTGTCCAGGAGGTTCCCCTTCATCTCAGCTGTGCCTGGCAGGTAGCCTCGGACTGAAGAAAGGACAAGACCCTAAGCATAGCTAGTCACTTCTACTTCAGACCATCAATGACCTGGCCAGATAAACCAAAATTCTATACCCTTATCTTCTTAACTAAGGTGAATTTGTTAGAAAAGCTTAATAAAATACTGCAGAATTCATTTTCAGGCATTTTTAACCTGATCAAATTGAAATTTTGACTTTTCAAGGATTTTTCTTATCCCAATTTACTTTCCCCATCCACTGAGCAGCAGATTAACTGTATGTGGCCATCCATCCGGTAATCTCCCTCTACCACACCAGCAACAGCAGAAGAGAAGTTGTCTTTAAATATGACCTCTCCAGTCCGGTCACTGCGAGCATCAACCTAAAAATGAAGCCACAGCATAAAAGCCATAAGCACCACAGTTTAAAAACAACGGCAACAAAAGCTTTAAGATAAATATTAGCTTTAAACGTTACTTAGTCCATGGGGCTGGAGAGATGGCTCAGCAGTTAAGAACACTGGCTGCTCTTCCAGATTCAATTCCCTGCACCCACATGGAAGCTCACCCTTGTCTGTAACTCCAGTTCCAGGAGATCTGACACCCTCCCACAGATATACATGCAGGCAAAACCAATGCACATAAAATAAACACAAATTTTTAAAAGTTATTAGTCCAAAGCCAGGTGAAATGGTACATGCTTTAACCCTAGCACTCCAGAGGCAGGAGGATCTCTCTGAGTTGAGGCTACCATGGTCTACATAAAGAGTTCCAGGACAGCAAGGGCTACATAGACCCTGATTCAAAAACAAAAAAGCTACTTCGTCCAGCCAGGTGTAGTGACGCACACCTATAATCCTAGCACTTGGGAGGACTGGTGCAGGGTCATCCTCAGGTACATATTATGTTTGAAGCCAGCCTGGGCTACATAAGGCAACACATTCAGACACACGCACACGCAGAGAAACACTTGCACTCAGGCATGCACACACATAATTAGTTTCTTTTCAAGAGTGCACCATGAAGCCTGTGGCTGTGGGGCCACAGGGATCTAGAGATCCTGGAAATAGATGTCCCTCCCTCCTTTCCAGCAGACGCTGTCCCTCCGTCCCTCCCACAGTGTCCCTTGTGAAAACCTAGGTCTGCTGGGAGATGCCCATAAAGCACACCCAGCCATGATCACAGGAATGTACTCCAGCCCCCGTCCGCCCAGAGTCCACCCTGCACATACCACTGTGTGTTCTGACGGTTTTTAACTTTCTGTTCATGGTTTCATATGGAGATCAATAACCTGAACAAGAGCAAAAACAGTGCCCACGGCTCACAAGGCTTACAGTCCTGAAAGTATTAACACCGTAAAGTGGTTTAAACACACAGAGAAGAGCTGAAGAGATGGGTCAGCGGTTAAGAGCACTGGCTGCTTGCTCTTCCAGAGGTCCTGAGTTCAATTCCCAACAACCACAAGGTGGCTCACAACCATATGTAATGGGATCTGATGCCCTCTTCTGGTGTGTCTAAAGAGAGCTACAGTATACTCATAAAAATGAAATAAATAAATCTTAAAAAAAAAAAAGAACTATACAATAGACATCAGCTCTGACACGTGTGTGTATGTCTAACTCCAGCAATCAAGAAGCTAAGGCAGGAGGTCTGTCTTAAGTTCAAGGACAGCTAAGGCCATACAGTGGGTTTGAGTCAAGCCACGGCTATATAATTACATCTTCATGGACAGGCAAAATGGCTCAGTAGGAGGCACTAGTCTGATGGCCTAGGTTTGAGCCTCAGGACCCACTTGGTAGGCATGCACTGACTCCTTCAAGCTGCCCTCTGACCTCCATGCGTGTACCAGGGCACACTTGCCACTCCCCATAAATAAATGCATGCAATGTCTCTTAAACATTATTATTATGATTTATACACGTGTAAAATATATTTACCTAACATTTAAATAATTATCCAAATCTTCTACCATATAGTAACTTTTTCTTTATTTTTCTTTTGAGACAATTTTACTGTGGCCCTGGCTGTCCTAGAACTCTCTAAGTCGATCAGGCTGGCAGTGAGCTCACACAGATCTTCCTGCCTTCCAGTGAAGGGATTAAAAGTGTGTGCTGCCATGCAACCTTTCCTAACAACCTTGTCCTCTCCTCATAAAAACTACTTAGTCGTCTTAGGGCTCTCCCATAACCAGGTGGCTGGTCACTTGCAAAGACGTCTCAAGACCAATACTGAAAGACATTCCCTTGAATGACTGTGCAGACAAGGCCACAAGTGGTTCCCAAAGGCCTCTACAGAAACTCTGGCCTGACAGGCAATGCAAGTCATTCTCTTTATCTTTTCAACCCAAATACACAGGCTCCCAGCCCACCCCTCTCTGGGGCACATCCCACTCAATAATTCAACCATGTTACTTATGACAACATCCTGTCCACCTGAAGAGTATGACTAGCAGAGCCTACGGAGACTGAATGTCTGGGCCTCATCAGAGCTGGGTCAAACACTGACCCTCCCCTGTGACTCAGGCCAAGCTGAACCTGTTTCTTCACAGGGAAACCCATGATGTGGCTCCATACTGAGCTTCCACAGTGCCTGGTAAACAAAGACTGTTCCTTTGCTCACCAAGCAGGATTGTAAACTTATTTCTGTGAACACTCTACACTTTGGCTTATCCAATAAGGAAGGAGTAGATGGCCCTCCAACTCAGCGAGTAACAGACTTCCACACAGCTGGTGGGTAGGAGCATTTACTTAGCAACTCCACGTGGACATGCACAGTCAGTGTGTGCATGTCCCTTTTCTCTGCTGTTTCTGTTAAATACGGATAACTGCGTGACTTTCTTAACTTCTCTACAATTTTGAACAGATTAGGTAATAAAAAACGTTGTTTGAAAACGTTTACTATAGAACTGTAGGTCCAGTCATCTGAAGATATCTCTTCTTCCTTGCCTTTGTGAGACAGTCTGTAGCCCAGGCTGACCTTGAATTCAACATCTTCCTCCCTCTACCTCTTAAATGCAGAAATTATAAGCATATACCACCACGCCTGGCTCTTGGTAGTAACTCCAAATTCTTGACTCAACCATAACAATTTCTGTTCCCCAAGAATGTGGTCTGCTAGGAGCCGAATGCTTGCCTCTCCCTGAAATCTGTGCATTGTAACTCTACCACAAGCATCGGGCCATTGGATGGTACCCCCGTGTGGGACTAGTGCTCATATAAGATGCTCCCAAAGCCAGGTGTGGTGGTGCACACCTAGGATCCTAGAAGCTGAGAGGTGGGTTGGAAGGAGTGTGGCTTATACAGTTGCCTGAGCCAATAACAGGACCATACCTCAAAACAGAAAAATAAATAATATTTTTTAAAACATCCCCTACCCTGGGAGATGCCTCGGCCCCTCCTGCTATGTGAGGTCACAGTGGGAAGACAGCCATCGGTAAGGAAGCAGCCTCCCAGAGCAATGGGAAATCAGCTCCCCCGGGTTACAAGCACCCAGGCTGTGTTACTTGCTACCACAGCCTAGCTGAACATATCTAATCAGTGAATACACTTTGAAATTCTTAGTAAGTAACGATGACATATTCCTCTCTCACGACGTTTAATACCCATGCCAAGGACAAAACCAAACAGACAAGTCCGAGCCAACCTAACGACTGTTTGGCATGGGCTTTTGAAATAGCATCAAAGGAAGGCCGAGGTGCTGGCCAAAGGTAAAGTGAGAGGAGCGCAGAAGGAAAGGCAGGAATTAGCTGATCTCCTGGGCAGGCCAACACTGACAGAGGAGGAAGTTACTACAGACGGTGCCCATAGAGATAGAAAGCTAACAAGACAGCCTTGACTTGCCAGAACACTAAGAGATTCGGACCTGAAGCTGAAAGAGTAAAGGCCAAAGGATTTTCCTTTGCAGTTACAGGTGGGAAACAGCCTAACAGGATTCTTCCTGTTAACTCTACAAACGAGCTATTCACACAGCCGGTTACTGGATTAATTGTTTTACTGGTCTACACCTACACATCTACAATCAATCTGATGGAAGGATTCTCATGCCTTCAAAAAGGAGACTGAGAAAGAGTCTCTGGAGACTTTCTCCCAAGTACTGTTTGCAAGGCAGAAAGGACACATCCACCTCGCAGCAAGAAGAGATAATGAGGAAAGGCTGGCCCTGGTTTGTATCTAAGTAGTGCAGCCAATACCATAAATAGATGTTACTCTGAGTTACACAGGCATTTCCTAACTTAAACTTACCTTCCCATTAGACCACCCGGTTATCAGTTCACACACTCCATCAGAATTAATGTCAAAAGCATGGATGCTCATGGCATGGTTTTTGGACTGAAAAAGAATTCCAATAATCAGTAAAGGAGTTTCTCTGTGTCGGAAATATACCCAACCCCAAACAGGGGGGCACTAAGCTATACTCACTTTAATTCTCCAGTACCGGGCTGTTTTGTCATAAACTCCAACTGTGCCATTGGAAAGGGCGTAACCAAATCGACTGCCATACATAGGACACAGAGAGGTGACTATCTGCAAAAAAGCAACACAGGAGACAGCTACTCAGTAAGACTCAACTTCACCTGCAACCTTGCAAAACCACACGTCTGTATTAAGGAACTCGGTCCTCCAGGCAGGACATGACGGC
The DNA here is from genome assembly GCF_978045245.1 of Mus caroli. NCBI lineage: Eukaryota > Metazoa > Chordata > Mammalia > Rodentia > Muridae > Mus > Mus caroli. Next base: position 35,429,275 of record NW_028227265.1, on the reverse strand, counting down.
CATTGCTATCTTAAAATCTGAACAGCTGTGAGATACTCAGCTAAACTCACCAAGCCAGATTTGAGTGGCATGGTTTCCTGGGTCTGTCATTGCCCTCTCAATCTTGGGTGAATAGACAGACTCCCCGGGAAAAGTCAAGAACCTCTTTACCACAACTGTATTTAGATTTAAAAGCCCTTCTGAAACTAAGCAGCAGAGTTAGGGCCTCTGAGTGCAGTGCTGACCTGCCTACTCCAAAGTCACCACTCGGCGCCCTGGCCTGTGACTCCGTCCCCGAGCTCTCTCTGCTGGCCTAAGGTCACCACTCTGCAGCAGCACTTCCTACCTCTGTCTCTGTCATTTCTGCCACAATCTCATCTTCTTTAAAAACTCGAATGTCAAAATCTTCAGATCCAACAAGAAGCTGGAAAAGGAAGGGACACCACAGTTTCAGAGTTTAATGTGGAAACACAGCAGTTTCGTGACTAGAAAAAGAAAAGGAAGCCGCTCCTTTGCTCCTTTGCTACCCTACTTTGCTACCCACAAGTTCCAGTCCCCTAGAAACCAGGCGCTCAAGGGGGTTGTAATGGATTTGGTCACACAAGAAAATGTGGCTCTACACAGTGCAGGGCAGGACAAGTTCCTTCCCTGAGTGACGGAAGCTTCAGGGACCGTGCACCTTGGTAACACATGAATGTGCAGTCTTCCCAGGTGCACCCACCCAGGCAACACAGGCTTCTTTCTAGGAGTAAAATGCTGCCATTTTCCTGGGGTCAAACAGGACTGTGGGAGCATAGGATGTATAACTGTAATATCAGGAAAGGCTGGCTAACCTGTGGTTATTATCTGTGGATACTATCAGGAAAGGCAGGCTAACCTGTGGGTATTATCTTAGCCTACAGAAAGGGTGCAGCCCCCTCACCTGGACCCCACAGAGAAGTGGGCCCTTAACACCAGGATGGTGCATGGCGGGGGCCCTCTACATTGTCATGCTCCTGACTGTTTGAGGGTCTTTAGCTTAATGACATCTCAACATTAATGCAGTCTACTCAGACTGCCATCTGCCCACCCATCGCTGAAGCCCTGGTCCTGACCTTCACTTCCACAGCCTGACTCCACTGCAGCTGCTCTCTGACTCCACAGCCTGACTTCACTACAGCTGCTCTCTGACTCCACAGCCTGACTCGGCCAACAGACAAGTCGGCAGCACAGTGGGAGCAGCTGCAGCAGAAGCTACTGCATCAGACCTCAGCTCCCCTGCTCACAGAGGCTGACTGAGACTATTCGAAGCTGATAGCTTCCCTGCCTCTCAGGCCTTTAACCCTCTGTAGCCACACTGTAACCCACAGCTATACATACACAGTAAGTATATGTATGTGTACAGTACTAGACACATACAGTTACTCTGGGCTGTCTCTATGTGATCTAAGACTAATACCAATTAAGTACAACTGGAATAAAGAGGCCAGTTTGCCTCAGTCAAGGCTACAAGGAAAGCGGGGTCACCTGAAAACTGCTGCTTACAAAAACCCTTGGCACCCTGTACACTTATTATTATTTAATAAATTCTGGAGTTGTGGAAAGACACAAACATAGTCGGCCATATTTCTAATATAGTACATTCATAAAACCCTGTCTCTCAGAGCCCAAGCCCAGTGTCCACAGAAAGCAGGCTAAGCTAGGGCCCAGGAGACACGGTATATATACCAACTTCTTTTTTTTTTTTTTTTCTTTTTTTTTTGGTTTTTCGAGACAGGGTTTCTCTGTATAGCCCTGGCTGTCCTGGAACTCACTTTGTAGACCAGGCTGGCCTCGAACTCAGAAATCCGCCTGCCTCTGCCTCCCAAGTGCTGGGATTAAAGGCGTGCGCCACCACCGCCCGGCTATACCAACTTCTTAAGGACCTCATTTCTAGGGTAATTTCTTATATTAATATATAGCTACAATTATCAGAATAATTTCAAATGAAATCATTTTATCAGCCAAAATTGAAAATGAGTTAATGCTCCGAAGCATCAGAAGTGGGTTATAAGATTACAGATGGAACTGAGGTGCCGTCAGCCTTTTCTGGCTCCTCCTCCAGTGTCTCAGAGATGCACACAGTGAGCACAGGAGGATGGGGAAGAGGAGGAAGAAGCAGATGGGGAGAGATGAACAAGGAGAGAAGAGAGGGGGACGTAGAAGTGAGGAAGAGAGGGGAGAGAGGACACAGAGGCAAGGACCAATGAGCTCAGATCTAAAACAGCCACGAGAAGCCAATGTCACTGTCAAAAGGAACTTATTCAGCTGAACAGAGCATCCATGGCTGCTTTGCCACACACCTCTGTCTTCCCATCACCGTCAAAGTCACACAGAGCCAAGGAATGCACATTGTCTCCAGTAACCTGAACACAAAACAGAAAGCCATTCATAAGTCATCATTTTTCATTTAACCCACACATATTAGCCTCAAAAATGGAAGGCTTACAAAAAGTACCAGAGAGTTCTCAATATTGCCCATATTGTTAGTATATTGTCCTGGTTTTTAAAAATTATTTATGTGTATATATACATATGTGCATATCCTATATTGTGTGGGTATGGTGCACATGTGTATGTGTGAGATGCCTAGGAAGACAAGAGCAACCTCGGGTGACACCCTCAGGAACTCTGTCTACTGTATTTGAGACAGGGTCTCCCACTGGCCTGATGCTCCCGACTGGACTAGACTGGATGGTCAGTAAAGCCTGGGAATAGCCCTGTCTACACTCCCCCAGTGCTACAATTACAAGCTCAGGTGCCAGGCTCAACATTTTTATATGTTCTGAAGATTAAGTACTCTAACAGTGGAGCCGTATCCTCAGGCCGATTAGTCCATTCGGGTGTTTGTTTGTTTGTTTGTTTGATTGTTTTTAACAATTATTCAATGCAATCAGTACTTTAAAAAAACATCTAAAAAATTAAAAGTAGAAATGCTTTGAATACCAAAATGTTTACTTCCTCATACCGTCCAAAAGAGATCATTTCCTTCGTGATCGAAACCCTGAAGAGCACAGTTTCCACCGATGATTGCAAGAGGTGGGGCAATGTCTCCCAGGGTCCCCAGCACAATGGCATTTGCCCCATCTGCGACCTAAGAACAAAGAAACAGGACTTAGGGATGTGCAGGCGCACCTCGGGGGCTGGGCTAACCAGTGCTTCCTCCAGATACTCAGCTGGCTCGGCCCTGCCTCCTACAAGGGCGGCCAGGCTTCTCTAGAGCCCACGCTGTGGCCCAGACAAGACCAAGTCCAGAGCCTGGGCACAGGCAGAGTCCAGCTCTCACACTAAGCTGCTACAACGCTTGGTTTAGATAATCCAGGGCTCCCAAGGACTTCTGACTTCTGCGGGGGCAGATTCTCCAGTGGCCAAGGCATGCACCTTTAAACACCCAAATGCTAAGATTTACTGTAACCCTTTTAGATAGAAACGTTTTTTATACTACCACATCCAATATACTTTTAAGTATGGGAAATTAAATATATATGGAAAGAACTATATCATTAGTTACATATATAACTTACACAAATATAGAGAAAGGATTAGTTATAAAGAAAGAAATAGATAGGCATGAATGGCCACTAGATTACACATGAGAAGAAGAGAGAAGGGACTAGGAACTGAGGAAACAAAGGGATGCAGCTGGAGGGGCTGATGGGAAGGAGAACACTCATCTGAAGGATGGAACACAATACACTGCATGCTTACCTAAAATACCCTAAAGAAGTATTACATGTGTGCACAGATATATAATAAAGACAGCCCTCCTAAGAAATTTAAATTGCCAAAGGATCAGCGAATCAAAACATAAAGTTAAATGGTAAACAATAAATAGTGCCCATGCTATTAAACTTACTATGTAGTCCAGCCTAGCTTCAGACTCGCAGACCTCCTCACTCAGCTCCTGAGTGCTAGGGCTACAAACTTCTAGTACCTATTCCTGACGGAAAAAGTCATCCAAAATAGCCAGGAAGTAGACTGTCCATTAACTCGTGAAAAACAAAAAAACCCGGCATCTATGTCTAACAGCAAATTATCTGCCATAAAAGGGAATGTAGAGACACCAACACATGCTACAGGATGAGCTAGCCTGGGAAACACGTCAATCACAAAACACACACAGCTCAATATTCATGAAGGCTGCCTGAAGCCAGAAGCTTACGGGGTAATGGAGATGCCTGTTTTGGGGAATGGAGTTTCTTTTGGAAGTGATAAAAAAATGTAAAACTAATTGTAATGAATGTCCCAAAAACCTTGCAAAGTTCCACACTAATTAATGGACCATCTTAGGTGAAGTGTACAAAGTCTGAGTTATACTGTTAATATGGGGTGAGGGGTATCATATACCACGATTCCATTTTGTAAGAAAATTTGTCTTCCCCTAGCCTAGAATCTATTGGCAGCTGTGCAGGTGGGAGAGGGAGAGACCCTTTTCTTTGGGGTGTGGCCACTGGTACGTTGCCATGCTCTGGTAGAAGGCCCCACACCAATGTGCATATTTGAAGCATTAATTGAACTCTGAGTGTCATTTAAAAATAGACAACCAAAAAAAAAAAAAAAAAAAAAGGGAGTTATAAAGGTGGTAGGGGTAGGGATTTGTGTCATGGGGGCCTGAAGGGATAAAGGGAAGATATGATCAAGATACACTGTATAAATGTAGAGAAATTTCAAAAAATAAAAATATTTTTAAGAACTTTTTCAATTTTTTTTACTCATATATTTCTTTTAAAAAATGAACAAACTCTATAGCTAGGCATACTTGGTCTATGTCTACAATCCCAGCACTCGGGAGACTGAAGAATGAGGGTCACAAGCTCAAGAGCAGCCTAGGCAACACAGTGAGACCTGATCTGAACACACAATGCACACATACACACACACACACACACGCACACACACTGCACACACACACACACATCCACATACACACACATCCACACACACACACTGCACACATACACACACACACAAACACACAAACACAAACACACAATCCTTGTGAATAAATTCAAATACTCTTTGTCTATAGGTGACTTACAAAACGATTTCTTCCGTATATTTCCTATAGTAGACAGCTCAGGCACTAAGTCTGTAGCAGCTTGTAGACCATGGGCTACAGTAAGGACTTCCACCAAGCTTTGGGGCTTAATGCAAGACCACAGAAGAACTGTTTGCTGGATTCCTAAAAGATCTGGACAGATGGTGTCACAGATACACGTGCTGTCACCAAATGTTTAACAACCATAACCCCACAAATAGGCTACAAATGCCCTAAAACAGAAGTGAAGCTGAGTTCCCCACTGCTTGCTTGCTTCAACAACAAAAAGAAGACACCCCAACAAACATCTTCAAACACAGCGACAAGGCTGGCCCAGCAGCTCAGAGACAGAACACTTAACTTGTATGCACACCCAAGGCTCTAGTTCAACCCCCAACACCGCCACCACCAATAACAAAAACCTTCTTGACTGACAAAAAAAACAAGCAAAAAAACAAGACCGTGGGCATTACTGAGCAATGGGCCGAGAAGGCTAAAGGAGGGTGTACTTGCCTCTCTGTAGAACAAATCTGAATTATTGTAGATGTCGTAAGCCAAAAGACTGGTCTGCGTCCCCACTAAAAGAGTATCATAGCCAAGCTCAGGGTTCAAGACTCCCGAGCCCAGGCAGCTGACCGTCTGGTTAATGTTGAGCAGAGAGACATCAGACTCCAGAGGGCTCTGGAACACTCTGGAGGTACTGAAATGCTGGCTCCGCGTGTGAGGGTTATGAATGAAAACCTGAAAAACAAAACAATTAATTCCCTAAAACATCCAAAAATGCCAGATTCACACCTTACTTTTCACATTTTTAAAAAATTAAAAAATGGTTAGAAAATACCAACAATACCAGCAATCACCTTAATCTCTAAAGCTTAAGATATCCATGCAAGGCAGACCTGGGGGCACGCACCTTTGATCCCAGCACTCGAGAGGCAGAGCAGTCAGATCTCTACGAGTTTGAGGCCAGCCTGGTCCATCATGTACGTGAGTTCCAGGACTGTCAGGACTCACAGAGAAACCGTGTCTCAAACAAATAAACTAAAGCAAAAAACTAAGAAAAGATAGGCACACACAGTTCTATGTTAGTCCACTTTCAACCTTTGTGGATTATGGAAATCCAGTGGTTCTTAGCCCTGTGGTGGAAGTGAAGAGCAAGCTCTAACTGCTGCCTACGGGGAAGGCACACGTGCTCTCACCAGAACCGTGCAAGCGAGCATGTGGACCTGTTCCTAGTGTTAGGCACAGGAAGCTGATCCGAGCTTCAGTGCTGATGCTATACAGCATATGATCTCAGGAGCCAGAACAAGCGCTTCCCCAGTATCTTCTACTCCAGCCCCAAATAAATTCCCTTCCCAACCCTTAAAATGGTCTATGAGTTTAATGTGTTTTACAAGCTTAAAACGTGTCATATAAATCAAATTCTTGAACATTGTTTTAGTCTCTACTAGTAAGACCAAGAACTAAAATTAGTCCCAAGGTCAGAAACTCAACAGTTGTGAGTATCTGTGAGTATCATTAACACAGTCATCTGAGTGACTTCAACCAGCACTCAACGTCCCTGAGTTTCGCCTGGGAAATGGAGTTAAATCAGTAAATGGCTTCCCAGGTGCTGTGACACTGCCCCCAAGATAGAGGATTGGGGTGGGGTGGAGGGTCTTAAGTATTAGAATGGTCTGTGGCGTCTAAGGGGCTGCAGGAAAAGGGGATGTACAGCTTTTCCAGAAGAGAGACTGCTTCTTACGATTTTACTTTTGCTAATGTGGCTGCTTCTGCGCCTCTATGTAGACACGTGTGTGGGCACCCACAGCAGCCAAAAGAAGGCATGGGTGGCCTAGAGCTAGAGTCACAGGTGGTTGTGAGGTGATGATGTCGCGCTGAAACCAAACTCCAGTTTTCTGCAAAAGCAGTGAAACTATTAACCCCTGAGTTACCGCTCCAGCTCCCTCGGTGAGAAAACTTTTATTATCTTGAGACAGGATTTCCCTATGTAGCCCTGGCTGCCTTGGGACTCATGCAAAATAGACTGGCCTCGAACTCAGATCAGACTACCTCTGCCTTCCAAGTGCTGGGATTAAAGGTGTTCACAACTATGCCCAGTGTTTTCATTATCTTAAAACAAACAACTAAAACCTTTAAATGATAATCACAACAGAAGAAGGAATGAGAAACACGAAACTGGAAATCCCTAGGTCCTCATTTTAAATATTTCATTCACTTAGGATAAATACTGTATTAATTTTAAATTATAACCTATGCAAATTAGTTTAAGACAAATAATATTGTAGAAAAGGTGGGGCCAGCAAGAGAGCTAAGCAGCAAGAGTTTGCCAGGAAGCCTGCATTTGATCCCAAAGACCTGAGCAGCAGAAGAAGAGAACTGACTCACAGAGAACTGACTTCCTCTGAGCTCCAAACACACACTACCGCGCCGTGCACACAGTCGCATGCACAAATTCATTAATTTATAATATACTCAAGGATGCTGGAGAGATGGCTCAGAAGTTAAAGAGTACTGACTGCTCTTCCAGAAGTCCTGAGTTCAATTCCGAGCAACCACATGGTGGCTCATAATCATCTGTCATGAGATCTGGTGCCCTCTTCTGGCATATAGACATACGTGCAGACAAAACACTGCGTACTAAATAAATCAATCTTAAAATATGTTCAAAAGAACTAACCAGAAAACATGAAGAAAATGTGTGCAGCAAGTGAATTCTGTTTAATGTTCTCATCTGTGTGATATTTTAGAAGTTCTTATAAACACTAAACTTGATTGGCCTTACTTATGCTCAGAAGAGGTAAGCCCTGCCTGATTGCAAGTGACAGGGCTCAAACAAGTAGCCTGGTGTGACCAGACCATGAATGGCAGGAGTCACATCACACTTCATTTTGTAATAGCTCTGAACAAAGGGATTCTTAAAGTCTTCTAGAAATTAGACACTGAGAAGAACAGGAGGGGAAGTAACTCATGTGTCCCCGAGTCTGGAATGGAAGAGTCAAGTTTATGCCAAAAGCAACAAAGAGTGCCAGGGTCAGACTGCTCCAGGTCCACGTCCCCATACGGAAAGAGTCCCTAGAGAAGCCTATGAACAGACTATTGCTTCCAAAGGAATAGATGTGGTTAACAGGGCATTGTGCTAGCTAAGAAAGACACTGATTCCCCAGCTCTACAGTAGAGAAAAAAACATCCCCAAGAGAAAATTCAGTGTTCATCTTTTAAGAAAGCACTTTCTATTTCTTCAAGAATAATATTAAGCAAGGTGAGCCAAACTTAAGAAAAGACTGTATGAGCCTGGCGTGGTGACGCACGCCTTTAATCCCAGCACTTGGGAGGCAGAGGCAGGCGGATTTCTGAGTTCGAGGCCAGCCTGGTCTACAGAGTGAGTTCCAGGACAGCCAAGGCTACACAGAGAAACCCTGTCTCGAAAAACCAAAAAAAAAAAAAAAAAAAAGAAAGAAAAGACTGTATGTTTTCCCTCATATGTGGATCCTAGCGTATGATCATATTATGTATATATACAAACAGGTATATGTGGGTATAGTCTAAAATTTAGAAAGAAGATCAAAAGAGAATAATATTAGGCTATAAGAAAGGGCAGAATAGGACTGGAGAGATGGCTCAGTGTTTAAGAGCACTGACTGCTCTTCCAAAGGTCCAGAGTTCAATTCCCAGCAACCACATGGTGGCTCACAACCATCTGTAAAGGGATCTGATACCCTCTTCTGGTGTGTCTGAAGACAGCAACAATGTACTCACATACATTAAATAAATAAATCTTTTTTTAAAAGGGAGCAGAATACAGGTAAAAAGACACAGTCGTGAAACAGAATATGCATATTTCTCCTAGTTTCAATTCCATTAAAGTGTGTGTGTGTGTGTGTGTGAGAGAGAGAGAGAGAGAGAGACAGAGAGAGAGAGAAAAGGAGAGAGAGAGAGAAGAATCTCAACTTTCTATATACTGAATTAGCAAGAACCATTTTTTTTACATTGAGAAGAATCCAAGAATCCACCATGTTAATCCTTTGAGGCCACGATGGGACTTGCCTGAGTTCTATGCCCTCAGTGCAGCAGGAACTGGATGTGACTAGTCACTGAATACACTTCTTACAATGACCCAGCTAGAAAAGGTCTGGTTTTGGTTGGGTTTTTTGTCATTGTAACCTGAAATTTTTCCTTTTTTACTTCTAGTTAGAGCTATATCAGACCATTCTATTACAGTGCTATTTCATATGTAAACTGTACTGCTATGCATAAAGTAAAAATATAGCAAAGGGACTTCTGCTACTGAACACAATGCTTACTTATGTTGTCCAACTTGACTCTGAGCTGAGCTGGTGCCTAACGAGAAGCTGCACCCCTACTGACTAGCATTCATGACGATAGAAAGTCCTCTGCACAATACCAGAGAAGGTAGCCATCAACCTACCCACAAAACCGGAGATCGACAAAGATGACCTGCCTGCAACATAGGCCAGTGCAATAGAGAGGCAAACGCTGAGGGAGTAACCCACCTCTGACTGAATTTAAGATCCATTCCACGGGACTCATCACCCACAATTCCCTCTTCTTTCTCTCTCCTCCAGCTGAGCAAGATGCCCAAAGGAAAGAAGGCCAAGGGGAAGAGGGGAAGAAGGTGGCCCTGGGGCCCCTGCCATCATCAAGAAACAGGAAGTCAAAAAGGTGGTCAGGCCTTTGTTTGAGAAAAGGCCCAACAACTTTGGCATTGGGGAGGAAATCCAGCCCAAAAGAGATCTAACAGGCTTCATCAAATGGCCCAGCTACATCAGGCTGCAGCAGCAAAGAGCCATCCTCTTTGAGTGGCTCAAAGTACCTCCTGCCATTAACCAGTTCACCCAGGCTCTGAACAGGCAGACAGCTACTCAGCTGCTTAAGCTTGCCCACAAACACAGGCCAGAGACAAAGCAAGAGAAGAAGCAAAGGCTACTGGCCTGTGCTGAGAAGAAAGCTGCTGGCAAAGGGGACGTCCCAACAAAGAGACCACCTCTCCTCCGAGCAGGAGTCATACAGTCACCACCTTGGTGAAGAACAAGAAGGCTCAGCTGGTGGTGATTGCCCATGATGTAGACCCCATTGAGCTGGTGCTTTTCCTGCCTGCCAGGTGTCGAATGATGGGGGTGCCCTACTGCATCATCAAGGGGAAGGCCAGGCTGGGGCACCTGGTCCACAAGAAGACCTGCACTACTGTTGTCTTCACACAGGTTAACTCGGAAGACAAGGGTGCTCTGGCTAAGCTGGTGGAAGCTATTAGGACCAATTATAATGACAGATATGACAAAATCCGTCACCACTGGGGAGGCAATGTCCTGGGTCCTAAGCCTGTGACTCACAATGCCAAACTGGAAAAGGTAAAGGCTAAAGATCTTGCCACTAAACTGGCTTAAAAGTACACTAAGTTTCTGTATATAAATATAATTACAAATTAAAAAAACAACAACAACATTCCATGGAATGGGGCCCACGTCTGACACTGCTCAAGTGGCCAAATGCCTGAGACTGGATAGGTCATGGGCCTAAGGGGAAATCAAGTACTATTGTGACTTCTTCAGACACAACAGGGCTGGCGTGTATGAATTCACAGACTGGGGCAGCATGCACAAATTCATACCAGATGGGGGTCTCAATGCTGAGAGTGGTAAGTAGGCATGGGCTCCCACCCCTAACCAAGAAGCTATCTGCAACGGATGCCCACTTGCAAAAAACATAAATAAGTAAATAAGTTAGTTTTTTTTCCAATAGAGTCTCACTGGGTATACTTACCACACCCCAGAGCAGAACCCATGTCCAGGAGTAGATGCCAATACAAAATAATATTTTTTTGACCAAGATATTTTGTTGATTTTTTTTTCTCTCATACTGCTTTCTCTAGGCTTTCCCCCTTGTTTATTTGGGGGCCATGCTTGGGCTTTTGTTTGTTTTTTGGTTGGATGGGGAGGTAGGGAGGATCTGTGAGAAGTTGGGGGAGAAGAAAAACATGATCAGAAATATACTGTGATGGTTTGTATATCCTTGGACTAGGGAGTGGCACCATCTGAAGGTGTGGCCTTGATGGAATAGGTGTGACCTGGTTGGAATGGGTGTGTCACTGTAGGTGTGGGTATAAGATCCTCACCCTAGTTGCCTGGATGTCAGTCTTCCACTAGCAGCCTTTGGATGAAGACATAGAACTCTCAGCTCCTCCTGTGCCATGCCTGCCTGGATACTGCCATGCTCCCACCTTGATGATAATGGACTGAACCTCTGAACCTGTAAGCCAGCCCCAATTAAATGTTGTTTTTTATGACTTGCCTTGGTCATGGTGTCTGTTCACAGCAGTAAAACCCTAACTAAGACAGAAGTTGGTACCAGAAGTGGGGTATTGCTGTGATAGGCCTGACCATGCTTTTATTTGAAAGAATGTGGATTTTGGGACTTTGGATTTGGAAAGCAGTGGAATGCTTTAAATGGGACTTAATGGGTCATCCTAGTAGGAATATGGAAGACTTTGTTGCTGGGAGTAATTTGAACTGTGTTGACCTGGCCCAAGAGATTTCAAAGGAGAAGAATTTCAGAATGTGGCATAAAGACTGGTTTTGTGGTATTTTGGTGAAGAATGTGGCTACTTTTTGCCCTTGTCTGAAAAGTTTGCCTGAGGCTAAGGTGAAGAGACTTGGATTAATTGCATTGACAAAAGAAGTTTCAAAAAAGCCCAGCAGAGACTTTGTTCTCTGGTTAAGTCTTATGAAGAGAAGTTTGAACAAGCATAGCAAGCTTAGAAAGGAAAAATATAAAATATATGGTTTGAGTATTAAAGGAGTACCAGGAAGTGAAATGGAGCAAAATCTTGTGTTCTAGGAGATAAAGATTAAGGGAGTGGGACCTTGGGGCAAGATCCTACCCAGCTAAATTAGATCCAGGCATGGTGGTACACACCTTTAATCCCATGAGACAAGCATGCTGATCTCTACATTCAAGGTCAATCTACAGAGCAAGAACCAGGATAGCCAAGCTTAGGCAGTGAAGGATTTAGAAAACATAAAGCTAGTGATAATGTAATAATACAAGGGGATCATGTTCTAGTTCCTGTAAGCAGCAGAACTCGGCAGCTTCAGCCATGTGCCTCTGGCTCTAGAGTTAAGAATGGAAGGAACTACTGGGAAAATTGATGCTGGTTAGCTGGGGCTAAGGAATTAGTGGTGATTAAGAAGAGACCAGCATCGTTGAGGTGAAATCTTCTGGAAATTGTTTTCTGGGAGCACAAAGAAGCTGTGTTCCAGAGATACCCACGGTTGTACCTCATGCTGCTGCTGGACTTGATAATGTGTACGAGTCACTCAGGTGGTACTGCTTGTGAATGAATGAAGGGATCATGGAGAGAAGCTGAGGCTTAGCACTGTGAAAGGCCAGGGAAGCCCATTGGAGAAGGTGAAGCCTCAGCTATAGTTGATGGCCCAGGATTGAAGGCGTCATGCAAAGGATTTGAGGCTTGGCACCCTGAAGAGAGCCTATGAGAGGCTATTGGTGAAGCCTAGTTGGAGTGGAACACCCCAGTGTATTGGAGATGTCAGTACCATGGGATGATCACCAAGAACAGCAGCCATAATGGAGTGGATCAACCTGAGCATAGAGTGCTACAGAGGACAGAGATGGAGAAGTGATGCCAGCCCTTAGGAGGAGTCCAAAAGATCAAGTGGAATCCCAGACACTGAAAGAAGAAGCTGTAACATTGAAATTGCCTTGGAGACTCAAAGATGTTAAAGATGCCAGAACCATGGGATACATGCTGAGAAAGCTGCTAACAGGAAGTGGAACCAGCCCAGGAGGAAGCAGTTTGTTGCAGTCAAAAAAGATGAAAAAGGAGTGGAGATCTGAAGACCACTTTGACATCAGCCATGGAGATGCAGAGTTTGGAGTTTGCCCAGCTGGTTTCCTGCCTTGCTTTGGGGATTACAGTTAATTAAGTTGAATGAATCTCAGAAGAGACCTTGAACTTTGGACTTTTAACATTGTTGCAACTGCTATAGACTATGAGGACTTTGAAAGTTGCACTAAATGCATTTTGCATTATGCTATGTTTAAGTATGGCCCCCATAGACTCATGTTTTTGAACAAGTCTATGGGGACCAGGGAGTGGAATGTGATGGTTTGTATATCCTTGGACTAGGGAGTGGCACCATCTGAAGGTGTGGCCTTGATGGAATAGGTGTGACCTGGTTGGAATGGGTGTGTCACTGTAGGTGTGGGTATAAGATCCTCACCCTAGTTGCCTGGATGTCAGTCTTCCACTAGCAGCCTTTGGATGAAGACATAGAACTCTCAGCTCCTCCTGTGCCATGCCTGCCTGGATACTGCCATGCTCCCACCTTGATGATAATGGACTGAACCTCTGAACCTGTAAGCCAGCCCCAATTAAATGTTGTTTTTTATGACTTGCCTTGGTCATGGTGTCTGTTCACAGCAGTAAAACCCTAACTAAGACATATACTATGAAATTTTTTTCAATAAATAAAATATCTTTGTCAGGCAGAGGCCCAGGCTGGATGTAATGATGAAAGTCTGCCTCTACACATGCAGTAGCAGTGAGCAGGGCAGGCTCTAACTTCACTTGCGAATCCCATTTATCCTATTTGCAGTACTGAGGATTGAACCTGGGGCCTTGACTATGCAAGGCAAGCACCCTACCAGTGAGCTACATCCCTAGACCTTTTTCATTTTTGAGACAGGGTCTTGCTCTACAGCCCAAGCCAAGCCAACTCCCAGCCCCGCCTCTGCTTACTGAGTAGCTAAGAACCCCGGCCTGCGTTGTCAGACATGGCTGCAATGTGTTTGGGGGGGATTTTGTTTGTTTGTTTGCTTGTTTGTCCTGTGTTTTTGGTTTGGTACGTTAGTTTTGGTATTGGCCCCCACCTTTTGATAATCCTCCTGTCTCTGCCTCTCTAAGCATACTGGCACAAGCCACCACTCCCAGCTGGAACGTGTGCTTTTAAAGACTCTGTTTACATTTTATATGGATGATAAAATGTTCCCAATTTGTAAAGCTTTATGTGTGCATGAGCCATGGCATGTGTATGGAGATCAAAGGACAATCTGTGGATTTCATTCTCTCATTCTGAGATGTGAGTTCTGGGGATCAAAGCTCTACCTGCTGAACCACTTTACCAGTGAACCAGGCTTTTTTCTTGGTTTTTTGATTCTTGTCTGCCCAGATAAGATCAGTATGACTGATCCAGTAGGGCTTCCCCAGTCTGCTGCAGGATATTTGATCACACTGTGAACCCTGAGGTTGTGTTATTTACTGGGAAAACAACAACAAAAACAACAACAACAATGAAAACTACTTCTAGTTGTGGTGTGGCTCGGCCCATAGCATATACCTTTAATCCCAAACAATGAAGGTAAAGGTATTTTATAGAAGGAAGTAGCCATGTTTGAGAGTGATTGAGAGGCAGAGAAAGTGACAAATCAGAGAAAGACTTGACATAATAGGATATACCCAGAGAACAGAGAGGAAAGGGAAGCTACCTACGAGCAGTGCAGAGAAAGAAGACTCAGTTTTATTGGGACAGTGATACAGAGACAACGTGCAGAGAAGAACCAGCCAGAGAAGGAGAAGGAGCCAAAAGAGTAGAACGCACTGCCAAAGTTTGTATAAGGCAAAGCAAAATAATTCAAGAGAAGCCGGCAGAGAGAGAAGCCAGATTGAATCAGTCAGCTTTGAGAAAGTTTGAGCAAGAACATTTGAGTTGACCCAGCCAACAAGAATTCAGAAAGAACTAGAAAGGGGTGAGTTTATCCATCAGTAAGTCTCAGAGGCTGAACCATTCTAGGTCTAGATAAGATTGTACAGAGGCTAGAAGCTTCCAGGACTAGATCTGGGCTAGCAAATGGAGGCAGTAGCCCTTGGAGAGGACAATTACATCAGGCAAACACAGTTGCTTTCACACCAGGCATAATGCTTTTACACCAGCTCGAAAACGTCACTTGGTAGTGGTGCCTCTGCTCTCTTCCTCGGGTGGCTCCAGTCAGAGCTGCTGGATGCTGTGGCTTCCTGGTTCCATGATGCTTGGCTGCCTCTCTGCTGCTCCTACCTTATCTGCTATCCACTTGCTACGTGTTTCAATCTGAACATTCACTATCACAGATCATTCTCTCTGCTATACAGACCAAAAGCAAGACAAACAACAAGAACAACAGAGCTAACAAGGCTCCTGGCCGCCTTGTGGCCTCAGCCTTTAACTCTGGCCCTACAGTCTGTGTTCTGGATCACAGCAAGACCTATGCACTTCCTGATCCTTCTACAGTAAGCCCACATATCTACAGGCTTGTTTTTCATTTCTTTTGAACCTCTGAACAAATGCTACCAGAGACCTTTCTGATCACCTTTTCAACCAGCCAATCTGAATACTATTCTTCTCTCTCTCTCTCTCTCTCTCTCTCTCTCTCTCTCTCTCTCTCTCTCTCTCTCTCTCTCTTGGTTTTTCGAGACAGGGTTCCTCTGTATAGCCCTGGCTGTCCTGGAACTCACTCTGTAGACAAGGCTGGCCTTAAACTCAGAAATCTGCCTGCCTCTGCCTCCTGAGTGCTGAGATTAAAGGCGTGCGCCACCATGCCCATTCTTTTCTCTTAAGAGCATACATAGTGCCAGGCGGTGGTGGCACACACCTTTAATCCCAGCACTCGGGAGTCAGAGGCAGGTAGATTTCTGAGTTCGAGGCCAGCCTGGACTACAGAGTGAGTTCCAGAACAACCAGGGTTATACGGAGAAACCCTGTCTCGAAAACAAAACAAAAGAACATACATCGTATGTGCCTAATTTAAATATATGTATCAGTGTGTTATACCATATACAGTTCATATCCTATTACATATTCTGACATGATATATCAAGTACATATCACATATATACTCTACTTACTATCTGGTACTCTCTCAAATGTAAGCTCTAGAGGTAAAATTTCATTTACCGCAGTATCTGCAGAGTTAAGAAAAGTGTCCAGCACATGATTGCACCTCAAATTAGGGGCTAAGGTAACACCAGTGGGATATCGTTAGCCTCTTATATTGCAGTACTCCATTCTGTGAACATGTATATGCACATATGCATATGTGGATGTGAACTTCTTTTGGATGTTTGTCAGTGCCTGGGATAGGGGCAGCTCAGGAGGCTGAACCTACCCAGGCTGATGAGTATGTTAGGCAAGCATTCTACCACTGAGTTACATCATCAGCCTTTTTAATATTACTATTTGAATATTTGTGTGTGTGTGTGTGTATATGTGTGTATGTTCAGGCTCTATAGCACATGTGAAGGTCAGATGACAACAACTTACAAGAGTCAGATCTCTCTCCACGTTGTGTGTCCCTCGGACAGAACTCAGGTCATCAAACTTAGCAGTAGGTGCCTTTATCCAAGCAACAATTGGACAAAGAACTCCCTTCTTCTAAAATTTTAATTTTGAGACAGGGTCTTCCTATGTTGCCCAGGCTAGCTTTGAACTTATGATCCCAATCTCTTGAACAGATAAAATAACAAATGCATAGCACTACCTCAGGACTGCTAGTGCCTCTTAACTAGTAGCATCACATACCAGGACAAATGTTCAGCATTTTACTTCACCATACCAGTTTATGAAATCATAACCCATTTAAACGAATCCTTATGATCCTGCTATGGAACCCTAGAAATAGCATATAAGGTAACATACAACACACATGGAAGTGTCTTGAAAATTCCTTACACAAATGCAATTGTGTACCTGGCATCCCTGCTGAGTCTAACAACAAGAATTCAATCTCACTTTCACAACTTCTTTTGTTTCCAAACTGGGTCTCAATCTGAATGATTTTTTTTTTTTTAATCTGTGACCCTGACATCCTTTTCCCAGTATGTGGCTCATAATTAACCATTTAATGAACACTTAGGTTATGGGGATAAGATCTGAATGTACTTGACCAAGAACCAAAACTACAATCTGAATTTAACATTGGGCTGTTGTCCCCACCCCACCCGCTTCCTCCACTGTAAAGAGGCAAATGTGGAAGAGAATCCAGGAGGCAAGCAGAGGCCCTGGGCATGAATCTGGAGTCAGCAATCGCTGCTACTCCTGGACAAGCTCTCCTTCTTCTTGAGACTTCTTTTCCCTAGGCTCCTGATCTGTCCTCAATACTGTCCAACACTGAGAACCTGGTGATAAAAAACGTCACTGCTACAAAGCTGTTCTTTGAAATCCCACTTTGATAGGACTGGAGCCAAGGACAGTGGCGACCGGTTGCCAGGCAATGCGGGCAGGGGGCGGGGCAGCGTGAGGGGCGGGATCTGGAGGAGGCAGGAGTCCGGGTGGGAGCGGTTACCTTGCCCGCTTGGGTGGCTGCCGCCAAGCACGGGTGAGTCCCGTCGTAGCGCCCTATGGCCACCATGCGGGGGCTGATTTTGTGGCGCAGTTTCAGGGTGAACACAGGTAGCAGCATGATGGCGCCAGCTAGGGGCGGAAGACAATTGCCCGACGCAGGCGCAAGGCAGGCAGCTTGGCCGGCGGTTGCCTAGCAGCGGATGAGGATTAGGAGGTAAATACATGCAGGACTGCGGAACGCCACAGGCCCGGCGCCGGAAGCGCGGACTGGAGCGCGATCAGTGTCGCCAACTCTCTCTACGCCTGCGCGGACCCGCCCAGCGGCAGAGCTACGCAAGTCCCAACTAGCTCCTGCGACTGCGCCTGCGTTCTTTGTCCATCCTCGGACTGAGGCTGTAAATTAGTGTAAGATGCAGACCTACCTTGGGCTCTGAGCCAGTACCTCCCCAGGATTCTCTGTAGCGTGTCAGCCAAGCTGCACCCCGTGCACACCACACACTATGTCACCCACTCATTCGTTCAAGAACTAAGGCTTTACCGGGCCGATAGTTGAGTGGGTGAAGCCCCAACTCTGATGACCCGAGTTGGAAGCAGAAAACCAGCTCCAAGGACATGCACACACACGATTAAAATAACAAAACAAAACTAACGTTAAAGTGCTTAGTGTATCCCTTGCTTAGCTGTTATGCCCAGGCAAACGACAATAGTAACCCAAAAATAACAATCCCCTCAAGATAAAAGTAAAGAGTATAGTTTATTTAAATAGTTTAGGCGGTAAATATAGAGCAGTAGAAAACGACGCAAAGTTGAGGGGCATGGGAAGGGAAAGAGTACTTCTCTCCCAAGTCCAGTTAAGGCGCTCCACCAGCTGAGTCAAGATTTTCAGGACAATTAGCATTTGCTACGAAAGTTGCTTAGCTAGAGACAACATGCCCTTTATATGAAGAGACTTTCAACTAAGAATGTTGAAAAAGCACTGAATCCTGCTTACGTACTAAACGGGCATGGCCTTTCTCCTTTGCCAGCTGTAAATCTGGAATTTGCTAGGGACCTCACAAGAAACCCTACTTAAATAAATGATGTGACTTAACCCTTTACATCCTTGTGACACGTGGGTTCATCTTAGCAAATTGCAAACTCTACTCAAAGCACCAGTGAAGTCACCTTATAAACGCATTCATCAAAAAGAGGGGAAAGAAATAAGAGTAAATGTGGGGGACGGGAGTAGAAGAAAGAAACTAGCAGGTGAGAAGGATCAGCCACCCATAGTATGCATGAAAATGTCATAAAGACCTACTACTTTGTAAGCTAATTTTCAAAGTAAAACAAAAGAGAGAAAGAAGATGGGGGTGGGGTGGGATTCCTAACAGCCCATTGAGATATAACTAGAGCTACTAAGCAGTCTATGTAGCTGGTAAGATACTGAGTCTTTCCCTCTTGAACCTCACATCCAAGCTCTTGGCTATGTATTATTCTATCCCTGAGCACCTATTCTCTCTTTTAAACTCCTTCCCAAACCCCCTCCCTGCTATGCTTATATTATATTATATTACATTAATTATGTATGGTATATGGTGTGTGTGTGTGTGTGTGTGTGTGTGTGTGTGTGTGTGTGTAAAACAATACCATTTGTTCTAGGGACCAAACTCATGTCATCAGCCATGTTGTTTTTAACCTGCTGAGCCATCTTGGTGACCAAAATCTCAGGAAACTTCAACTGCTTCAAACTGTCTGGTCCTGGAATTCTTTGCTGCAGTGAAACCAAGAATCCTGTTGCCACTTGGATGGAGGTCTCAGAAAGGAGTGCCCAGTGCTTGGGCTGCTGCAGGTGGCAGAGTGGAGCTGTATCTCTGGCACACACCTCACTGCTGGTGGCAGCAGGTAACCTTATTTGGAGAACAGTCTTTACAGATGTAAGTTAAAGAGCTTGAAATGAGGTCATCCTGGATTAGAGTGGCCCCGAATTCTAATGATATGTATCCTTTTAAGAGGGAGAGAAGACAGAAAAAGCCATAGGCACCAATTGAAGATGCTACTCTAAACTGAAGAGTGCCTGAAGGCTCCCGAAGCTCAGAATTCTTCCCTAGAATGTTCAGAGGAGACAGTCTCCTATTAATACCGTCACTTCAGACTTCTGGCTACAGATATGTGTGGGAACAATCTTGTTTTAAGCCATAAATGTTTGAGAGTGGGGAACTGCTTGTGAACTTCAGGGATATAATTTTTAGATACAAACATGCAAAATTAAAAAGTTGCAACCAACCATTCATTCTGCACATATGTTTGAGAGCCTACTATGTGCCTGACAATCTTCCAGAGAATAGATTGCAATAACAGACAAATATCTTCTCTCCTAGAACTGGCAAACAGAAGTCAGAGAGAACAATAAATGCACAGCTATTAGAGTAAGCACCTTAGGGAAGGTCGGGAGAAGAGTTGACAGAGGATGAGAGGAAACCATATTTACTGAGGTGGTAGGGAAAATACGTTCCCGAGAAAATGACATTCAAGCAAAGAATTAAAGTAAGTAAAGAAGCCAGCTACCAGGGAGAAGGTTCCAGAATGTGGAAGTGCCTTCTGGAATAGCTATTCACCAGTGACAAATGAGATGAGCAGCCACCGCCACAGGAGACTGGGGAGCAGGCACAGGGGAGGGGGAATCAGAAGGATGTCAGCCCAGATGACAGATTGACAGCTGCAAGGAGCAAAAGAAGCACTGCAGTGAAGCTGGGAAGCACTGCAGTGAGTGATGGGAGATGAGCCTACACTCCTCTCAATGTCTGCATTTTGTATCGTTATACAAATGGGCATCATTTTTTTTCCAAGTCTATTGATATGACTGTGGCTAATTGCAATCTCCGTTGGGGATAATGTCAAAAGATTCATTCTGAGTAGCTTGATGGGATTCAAGACCCAAGCCTTGGCCCTCTCAGACTAATAGCCCATGCTTTTGAGTTCCGCCAGAACTGTCCCATACCATCCCTACTCCCTATAGATCACCTGCAGACTCCCAAAGACCAGGAGCATCTTCCTTACTAGCCAGCTAATGGAAAGTGCCCGGAATCTGTTCTTTTGAATCAGAACTTACTTCATTCTATGTAATCCTTTCTCTCTAGCTCAAGGGATGTACTTCCACAAAGCCCCCGGGTCACTGAAGTCACTGATCCATGTTAATTTCTGACATGAGTTTGATAGGTCAGTTCTGCCAGGAACAATTTGAAAAGAACGGATCTTTAGCAAACATTTATTGAAGATCTGCTTGTTCCAGACAGGGATATAGTGGCAAGCAAGGAAGGCATAACCTGTCCACTATGAATCGTATATCCTATGGGATTTGGGGAATAGCAGGCATTAAACATGAAGACAAATAAGGTCATTTGATCTGACCATAAGACTGATTGATGTGCTGGGACTTGAGAAACGCCCCTCAGAACAAGTGGCACTAGGATTGAAAGCTTATAATGGAAAAGTGACAGCTCCAAGAAGAATAACAGAAGGTCACTCCAGGTAGAGGGGACAGGACACACAAAAGGCCATGGTGGGCAAGGATAAGGATAGGACTGGAACCCACTGTGTGAGACTGGGAGATGTCAGCCAGGCCACGATGCATTTGTGGGCTACTCCAAGCTTGAGATTTCCTCCTTATTGTTCCAACAGGCCCATGCCTACTAAATTCCCATGCAAGATAGGGCTTGGATTCCATCCACTCAGCCAAGCTAAACTTCATCTGTGCACCACCCTGGTGGTCTGTGACTTTGCAATTGCTCTTCCTAACAAGACATTAAAATCCTCGGCAAATGCACTAACAATTTATTGAACATTATCTGAGAGTCATCCTAAGGACTTTGTATGGATCATTTGACTTAATCCCACTATATCCCAGTGATGTAGGTCCTGTTATCATGTTTCACAGATGACAAAAATCTTTCCATTGTCACCATGTCTCTTTATACATCTTCAATTGGTTCCCAATTTCCAACCACAGTCTGGGCTCTCTGACTGATTATAGGAGATCTTCAAAGCTGAACCACTAATGTCTGAGCCTCAATTTTTGTCTCTTGCCTCAAACCTCATCCCATCTTTTGCTTTTTCAAGCATCTTTGCCCATAGCATACCTCTGCCTGGAATTTCTTTCCTCTCATCCATAGCCCATTTCTGCCACTCAAGATGAATATCACCAGAGAATCCGAATCACCTTGGTCATTGTCACTCACACACTTTGTGGCTTCATTGGATCTCCAGCAGTCATGCCCTTTGCCATGTTGAGGGTATCTGAGTTTCTGGAACAGTCTTCCTTGAGATGAGCAATGATCAGCCAGGAAGATAGGCAGGATACCACTTTCCCTGCCAAGCACTAAGCCAGGTAGTAAACTTGGAAGCTTTCCTCCAGAGAAAGTGGCCTCTCCTGCTAGCAATCCTCAAGTCTTCTCGGCCTCTTGTTACTCCTTCAAGAGTCAGTGGCTCTTCCAAGGAGATAATTGTCATCCCAGGCCAGTGACAGCCCTGGACTTGAGGTCCTAGGACCTCACAGTAAACAGGGTGATATTAAGTTGTGAGGGAGGCAACACTAGATAGCATATCAGCCCATGAACCTCGACAGCTTCACACCTTATATTCCTCCATCAGCCCTAGCTGAGAATTGAGCCTGTTATCTTGCCCTAATACTCTCTTTTGTTTTGTCTTTTTAAAAACAGAATGTCACTATGTAGGTCTAACTGTACTGAAACTCATTACGTAGATCGTGCTGGCCTCAAACTCACAGATACCTGCCTGCCTCTGCATCCCAAGTGCTCGGATTAAAGGCCTGTGCCACCAAGGCTGGCTCTGATCCTCAGCCTTATTGGCCCTTCTCTGTTTTGCCAAGTGCTGGCACACACTATTAAGTCACTGACTCTCACGGCCTCTCTTGAAGGAGGCACTGGTATCACCTCTGGCTGCACAGGAAGAAATCAAGTCTTGGAGGTTTTGTGATGTAAGCCAAAAGCGACACAGCTTAGAACCATTACAGCAAACCCTGGCAGACAGGCTCCAGAGCCTTTGAGTGCCTAAGGGCCACACATGTAGACTCCAGCTGTGAACTTTACTGCGTACCAGTGTTGTCATCTAAAAAAGAAGATGGGTAACAATGTCATGTGTACTGGATGTCACAAGATTCAGATGAACTAATAGAACATGTTCTGCTTAGTTTTGTTTGTTTGTTTTGTCAACTTAACGAAAGCTAGACTCATCTGGAAAGACAGAACCTCAGTTGAGAAATCATCTCCACCAAATTGGCCAGTAGGAAAGCCTATCAGGGCGTTTTCTTGATTATGATTGATGTGTGAAGACTCAGCCTACTGTGGGTGGTGCCACCCCTGGGTAGGTGGTCCAGGGTTATATTTTAAAAAGCTGTAGAGAGCGAGCCAGTAAGCAGCACTCCTCTATGGTTCTGTCTCTGCTGCTGCTTGAGCGTTTGCCCCTGACTTCCCTCAGTGGTGCACTATGATCAGAGCACAGGCAGGTGATCCTAAACGGCATATGAAAGCAAGCCAAGTAAGCCATGAGAGCAAGACAGTAAGCAGCATTCTTCCATGGCCTCTGCATCACTGCCTGCCTCCAGGTTCCTGCCTTGAGTTCCTCCTCAATGGACTACCATCCTGGAATCCATATAAACCAAATAGACCCTTCCCTCCCCAAGACTTTTTGGTCATAGTCTTTATCACAGCAAAGAAAGCAAACTAAAATAGTGCTTAAGCCAATGTCTGGAGTTACTAATATCTAAGAGCCTGAGCTATCTGGGGCTGGTCAGAATGTCCATGGTGAGGAAGGCAGCATCTTTTTTTCTTTTCTCCTTCTAGTAGATTGTGGTGTACCACTATTCAGCACTGGGTTAGGAAAGCTAGTCTATCTAGTCACATTCTACTTAGCTAGACTAGGACCAAAATATTAGCTCTTGACCAAAGGGAAAGAATAGGAGACAGCTCCTGCTCCTGGTCCTCTCCTTGAGTTTTCAAAGCATCTCCACCAGAGGGGGTGTGTATATAAAAAACAGCCTTGGCATTCAGGCCAAGAGGAGGCAGGGTGAGAGCTCCAGCAAGGCAGGATGCATCTGACAGTAGCAAAGCTTAATTCTCAAGGCCTGTTGGAGGCTAGAGAGAGATGCTGAAACTCACAGAGTGCATTCCAAAGAAGGCCCGCTGGACAAAGACTTTTTTTGCTTTGGTCTTTGAGATAGGATCTTACTGTATAGTCCAGCTGGCCTTGAACTCGTGGCAATTTTCTTGCCTCTATCTCCCCTTAACATACTATAAAGAAGGAAGCTATCTGGGAATAGTTCACACCTCTTCCCACTCCCATCTCCACACAGCCTGTGTGTAAAGAAGCAGAGCTGTAGGTGTCCCCAAACTCTTCGAGATGGGTGGCCAAGGGGATCTCTCCACAACTTGTGGATGGAAAGAGGCCAGGAGGCCACTGGACTAGAGCAGGTTGCCCTGGACCAATCGCTGTGGGCTATCATATCTTCGCTTCAGGAGAAGCCCTCATTGGTGTCCCAGCCCCCAGTCTCCTCTTCTAGAAGTCTCTGTGGCTCTGTGGCTTCTATGAGCCACAAGGTAAGCCTGACATTGTTGATCTCCTCTTAGCTCATTTCATACACACACACACACACACACACACACACACACACACACACACATACAGAGACACACACACACATCAGAAAAGACATGAAACATGTATGTTTAATATCACTAGCTTGTCATAGAAAAATGGTTACCTTCTGGCCAGTGGACAGTGAAGAACCACCTATAAGAATAACAGCTAGTGCTGGGCAGTGGTGGTGCTCGCCTTTAATCCCAGCACTTGGGAGGCAGAAGCAGGCAGATTTCTGAGTTTGAGGCCAGCCTGGTCTACAGAGTGAGTTCCAGGACAGCCAGGGCTACACAGAGAAACCCTGTCTCAAAAAAACAAAAAACAAACAAACAAACAAACAAAGTATAACAGCTAGAATTTACTCCTCAGTCACCATGTGCCAGACTACTGACATCCGTGCTTATTTAACCTTCTTATCTACCCTCAGTCCTATGAGGTAAGTAACATCATTACCTCTAGTTTTCCAGATGGAGGAAATAATGTCAGCCCCAGATCCTTCCTAGTTCACTGGCCCCAGACACACTGCAGACCTGGTAAGGATCACCACTCACACTATTAGGTATGCCCACCCTCCACCTCAGAAACCCATCAGAACCAGCAAGCTCTAGTAGTCCCAGACAACAAGAGTGGATGTCAGTGCCTTTGTCCCCACTCCTGGTGGCCTCTTCTTATAGGAGAGTCTCTGACACTTCCTAAAAAGTTACACATCCCAAATGTAAAAATAAACAAGGGGACCAAGTATGATGGCACACGCCTTTGATTCAGTTCTCCAGGCAGAGGTAGGCAGATCTCAGAACATTCTAGGTAAACCTGGTCTCCATAGTGGAATTCTAGGACAGCCAGGCCTCCAGACCTAAGTAGAGAGACAGTGCCTTGTTTTTGTTTGTTTGTTTCTTTGTTTGTTTGTTTTGTTGTTGGTTTGGTTTGGGGTTTTGTTGTGTTTTTTTTTTTTTAAGAGAAAAAGCATGAAGATCATCAAGAAGAAAACACAGAAGGCCAGATATGAATGGTGCACACCTACAATGCTAGAAGATCAGGAGTTCAAGATAATACTTAACTATACAGTGAGTTCAAGGCCAGCTGGGGTGACTTAGGCCCTGTCTTGATAGATAGATAGATAGATAGATAGATAGATAGATAGATAGATAGATAGATAGATAGATAGGTAGATAGACAGACAGACAAATGGCGGTGGTTAAGGAGGGAACATGACTTTAAGATCAATATGCACTTTGACAGCCCAGGTCAGCACAGTGCCTGCAGCTGCCACTCATCTTTCCTATATATGTATATCAGGCCTGGAGTTGAGTGCTGTCTACCTGTGAGGCTATTGTTCTGTGGTATTCACAACAAATATTTCTTCTGCAGGTCACACTTGAGCTTATTTCTTGGAAGAGTCTGAGAAGACAGCCTGTCAGGCTCCTAACACCAAGGGCCATGTAACCTGTGAAACAGCCATTATATATGATTTGGTCTACACTTGCTGGAAAAAATCTACAAGAGGATCCGGAAGCTAGCCGAATTTTTTGGCTAGTACATAGCCAGGCAGCCATTGGAATCAGAGCTGCAGACAGATTAAGGCCAGCCTGGCCTACATTGAGAAACCTCATTTTGGAAAAGTGGAATACTCTGTCAATTAACATGCAGTTGGTTCAATAAAGACTTTTGGAAAGTAAAAAAAAAAAAAAAAAAAAAAAGATCAATATGCAGAGGAGGAAGGAGACAATTCAGGTGCTACGTGGCTGTCACTAAGCTGTTATGTTATTCAGAATAACTGCACTTCAGAATGTAGATATGAAGCTGCCATCTTTCTCCACATGAGCATTTAGAACTCACAGCCAGAGAACTGTGAGAGAGATGCTAGAGTTACGAGTGTGAAAAGCAAAGCATTCTTATAGGGCAGCATGCTGCCTGCACTGGCTTTAGGAGGCTTAAAGATGCACTCTGGGGACTGGAAAGAGATAGCTCATTGGTTAAAAAGCACTAGCTGCTCTTCCAGAGAACTAGGGCTCAATTCCCAACACCCACATGGTAGCTCACAACTATCTGTAACTCCAGGAACGGATGCTTCAATGCTTTTCTCTGACCTCTGTGGGCACTGCATGCATGTGGGGCACAGACACACACTGTATGCAGGCCACACACACACACACACTATTTTTAAAAATAAATAATAGCTGAAGAGATGACTCAGCAGTTAAAAGCACATTTTGCTCTCCCAGAGGACCTGGTTTTGATTCCCAGAACTCACACGGTTGCTCACAACAGTATGTGACTTAGTGGCAGGGGATATGCACTGGGGCTTCCTGCAGTGCCTGGCAAACATATAGTGTACACACACACCCATATGCAAGCAACACACCCATACACATAAAATAAATATCAATAATAAATCTTTAAAAATAAGTAAATATTAAAGGTGCACTCTCCAACGTGCCAGTAATGGGTCTTGTAGCCGTTGAAAAATTGGAATGTGAGTGATTCATATTTATACCAGCTGCAAGTATAAAATAAATCCTGCATTTTTCTTGTTGTTTATTTTTGAGACAGGGTCCCTGGCTTCCCTGGAACTCATTATGTAGACCTGTCTGACCACTAATAGATCACTCATAGAGATCTGCCTGCCTCTGCCTCCCATGTGTTGAGATCAAAGGCTTGTGTGACATTACCACTCCCAGAACACTCTGCTTTCAAACAAGTAGTATGAAAAAGAATTTAAACCATGTGTAGTGGCCCATGCTTGTGATCCCAGCACTCGGAAAGCTAAAGCAAGAGGATCTCAAGTTTAAGAGGAGTAAAAGTGAGGGAAGGAGAGAAGAGAGAAGAGAGAAGAGAGAAGAGAGAAGAGAGAAGAGAGAAGAGAGAAGAGAGAAGAGAGAAGAGAGGGGAGAGGGGAGAGGGTAAGGGAGAGGGGAGAGAGAGGAGAGAGAGGGGAGACAGGGGAGAGGAGAGAGAGGAGAGAGAGGAGGAGGAGAGGGGAGAGGGAAGAGAGGAGAGAGAGAGGGGAGAGAGAGGGGAGAGGAGAGAGAGGAGAAAGAGGAGGAGGAGAGGGAAGAGAGGAGAGAGAGGAGGAGGAGAGGGGAGAGGGAAGAGAGGAGAGGGAGAGAGGAGAGAGAGGGGAGAGAGAGGGGAGATCCTACCTCAAAAACCAAAAGAAGCAATGAGAAAAAGATAGGATAGAAATCCTCACAGTGCAAGTAAATAAATGTTTATAATTACTAAAGAGACCAATGAATTCTCAGAGTATTTTTGCATTGAACATTTACATCAACACATAAGAACATTGTTATTTGAATCATCTTAAAATTATCTTTAATCCCAGAACCCAGGAGGCAGACACAAATGATCTCTGAGAGATGAGAGACAACCTGATCGACACAGCAAGTTCCAAGACAGCACGGGCTACATAGTGATATCCTGTCTCCACAAAAAGTATATTAAATAAATAAGCAAATGGTGTGAAGGATCCAAATGCAGCCCCTCTGTGCCCTACAAGATCGTGCTTAACTTTCCCACTTTTTATTGTGCAGCTGCATTTTGTGGGTTGATTCCAAGGAGTGTCCCAATGGAAAATACAGACTTCCCAAGGGAGAAAATAGACAGACACCATTTCAACCAAGTAATCAAGGTTAATGTCCCCAGGGATAAATCATGTGAACATCATGATCAACATGATGATCGATACAACAGATCCTGCCCGGACAGGATGAGTCAAGAGACTTATTCGGTACAGAAGGGAAAGAAGAGAGAGACCATGGGAGACTTGATGCCATGGGGTGCGAAATGCACTTCATTTCTCTGATTTTTTTCTCACCAGAACCAGGACATGTCATATCACATAAACCCAAACAGATGGACTCATGGCTAAATGCCTGGCCAGTACTCATCAAAGACTCCCAGGTCATAAAAACAAAAGAAAAAAAAGCCTGAGAGACCATCCCAGATGGAAGGAGGCCAGGAGGCTTGGCTGCTTGGCGTGATTCTAGGCACAAGGTTGCCTTAGGTCAGTGAGAACGCTGGGAACTCTGGCGGAGCTTGGCATGTGGTCAATGTCACTGTACCAGTGTCACTTTCTGAGTGACAAGAAATAGACCATATGGAAGATGGTGGGTGAGCGATCTGCAGGAACCTGCAGCTAGAAAACACTAGTGTGGTAACTGGGAAGGAAGGCCTGAGGGAAAACGTGTGAAGGCATCTGAGCTCCTCCTCTCTTTTCTTGTCATGCTAGAGAGCAAACTCAAGGCTTAACCATTGTAGGCAAGCATCTACCGTGGAGCTACACCCTGTAGCTGTCTTTTGCTACTTTGTGGGTTCTTCTTTTTTTTTCCACGCTATTCCACCCTTTTTCTTCCAGCCTTCCAACCCCCTAACACTAGATATGAATGGGAAAAAAAGGCTAGAGGGGAAAGAAAAGAGCTCCCCAAATAAAGTCAGAGACCAGAAAGGGGTACATACTATCATTTGACAACTTCTTGCTAATTAAAGGTGTTGAGTTCCTTGGGGCAAGTTTGATCTTCACCGTGTGGATATCTAATTTCTTCTTGTTGTTTCTTCTTTTCCCACAACTACTTAACAAACTGTGGCCTATAGCAACCAACAACCCATCTCCGAGAAAAATCCCCCACATTCCAAATGTTACAGAATCAGAAACTTTCTGCAGCCGGCAAAATCACACCCCTGCCAGAGCACGAGGCAAATCATAGTCTGCTTTTGTGGACAACCTGAAGCAGTCCCATACCCCAACCCCAAGATTAAACAAAAGCATATTCCTGTGTGTGTGTGTGTTTTTAAGAAACTAAAATTCAAAAACTGTCACTATACCTTCCAGAAGGAACTTTTAGGAGAAGATGTTACATATGGGCCTGGTAGCACACAGCTGCAACACCAGCACTTGTGGGGCTAAGACAGGAATAGGGGAGTACTGTGGTCCAAGGCCAGCCTCTGCTGTATTTTCAGACCATATCTCACAACCACACAATAAAAAAGAGTATTAGCCAGATGTGGGGGCTCACACCTAGAAGAACCCCAGTACTTGGAAGGCAGGAGGAGGAGCAAGAGCTCATGGTTATGATAGATAGATAGATAGATAGATAGATAGATAGATAGATAGATAGATAGATAGAAGGTTAGCAGTCTGGGCTATATAAGCTCATGTTCAAAAGAAAGAAAGATTACAGATTTTAAATGTGGTTGTGGCTATATAGATGAGTGTATTTGTCTTTATTCATTAAACTGATCCCAGGGTGGTGGCAAATGTCCACAGTTCCCAGGCAGGGCTTTTTATGCCACCTTGTTGTTCTCTTTATCTACAATCCTCTACTGACAGCTATCTGTGAGCCAGGCCCTTACATATCAGTCAGGGCACATGTGGGTGTCTTCAGCGGAGAGGCCTGTATGCCCAGGCTCTTTCTCTCCCATCTCGTGCTGTGTCACGCTCAGCCTGAGGCATGGCCTACTGAACCCTTCATTGACACTTACAAACCAGATGGTATGGATTGCCCTGCTGAGCAGCAGGAGTAGTGCCTCTTGCTTTACTGTTTTGTTTTTGAGGTCAAGAGGTAAGAACAAGCTTAGAACTCCAGACAAAGAGTAAGTCAGAGCCTCGTGCAGTACAGGGCGTGTGTGAGGACCAGGAGGTTTTGCTTGGCTGGGTTGGGCATTTGAGTCAAGGTCTCTCTCTGTATCCCAGACTGATCTCAAACTCCCGGCAATTGTCCCCCTCTGTTTTTTGTTTTTTGTTTTTAAGATTTATTTATTTTATGTATGTAAGTGCTCTTTCTGCATGTACACCTGTAGGCCAGAAGAGGGCATCACATTTTAGATTGTGAGCCACCATGTGATTGCTGGAAACTGAACTCAGAACCTCTGGAAGAGCAGCCAGTCCTAACCACTGAGCCATCTCTCCAGCCCCCGGCTCTGCTTCTGGATTGTTGGGATTCTAGCTACTGGCCACATCTGGCCATACGTCAGGTGATGCTATTTAACACGTCCTCAGCTAGTCAGTGACTAGTGAGCTTAGAAAACGCCTTAGAAAAGTCAAAGAAAATAACTGACCTTCCAAGATTCAATATCTTAATGTCTTTGCCAAACAATTCACTCAAAGAAAACACTTTTTGAGGCCTTTTAAAAATGTTTTACTTAATTATTCATGTGTATGTGTATAATGTATGTGTTATAGGTGTATAGAGGTCAGAGTACAGCTTTTGGGAGTTGGTTCTCTTTTCATGGTGGGTGTTAGGACTGAACTTAGGTTTTCAGGCTGGTAATAGTTCTACTCACTGAGCTGTCTCACTGGCCCCACACAAGCCTGTTTGTTTGTTTGTTTGTTTGTTTGTTTGTTTTTCATTGACATTGTTCTCATTCTCCTTAGTAGTCTCTGGTTTTGGCCTAAGTTTCTGGTTTTTGAATGCATACATAGTTTTGATAAGTTGAGACTTTTTAAAAACATCCATGAACCCAGGCTCCTTAATCTTTTTGTTGGATCAGTGAAAAGCTGCCAAGAACACAGAAGTAGGTGGTACTGACAAGAGTGTGTGGCCATGCCCACACCGACAGTGACAAATCTGCTCTGCAGGGACAAGCAAAAGCTGAAGAGCATGGAGTGACTTTGTAGTTATACAAGGGCAAGGTGGGATCCTGTGAGTCCGGCACCACGAGGCCGAGGAACTAGCTTCTGGCTCCCCTTCCCAGCAGGTGCAGATCAAAGTAGACTGCTGGGATCCAGTCCAGTTTCCAAGGAGTGTGCTTCTGGGAGCCCCTGGAGCCATCCCTGGGTGTGACCAGCATCAGACGCTGGCTAAGGCCTGACTCAGCTTCAGTAACCACCCATTTGGTGGGGGAAGCCAACTCTTGGACACCTGTCAAGGAAGGCCCAAGTCGTCACGCACTGGTCTAAATTCATATAGCCTTGCAGATATGAGTGTCATATTTTCAGGAGACACAGGGGGATAAAACAAATGTGAAGTTCCATTCCTATACTTACACGATCCATAAGTAGAAGGGGCCAGAAAGCTACCTGCCCACGGCCTTGTGTCAATCCTTCCAGGGATGGAAGCTCACAGTTCTTTGAACTATAAATAGTTCTTAAGGCCCCTACTTATAGTGACCCACATACTGATCTCTTTATGGAAGTGGAGGGTTGACTCCAGCACTCCTCCATGTCAGCCCTTTGGGTATTAGAAACTGTATCACCTTAAGTATCGCCTGTGCTAGACAGCAGTGAGTGACCCCTTCAAGAGGTCCCAGGGAAATAGGGATCTAGTTTCTTTACTAAGGTGGCCACATGCTACCATGACTTCATTTTTAAAACTTTAAGATTATGTTCTGGTTTATTTGTGTGTGTGCATGTGTGTGTACATGTGCCAGGGCACATATGTGGCAGTTAGAAGATGACAACTGGCAGAAACCCGATTATTCCTTCCACCACATAAGTCCCAGGGTTTGAACTTAAATTGCCAAGCTTGCCAACAGGTGCCTCAACCTGCTATGCCACCTTACTGGCACCAACTTCTTTCTTTCTCTCTTTCCTCCTTTCTTTCTCTCTTTCCTCCTTTCTTTCTCTCTTTCCTCCTTTCTTTCTCTCTTTCCTCCTTCCTTCCTTTCTTCCTTCCTTTCTTTCTTCCTTTCTTTCTTTCTTTCCTTCTTTCTTTCTTTCTCTCTTTCTCTCTTTCTTTCTCTCTTTCTTGCTTCCTCTTCTTCCTTTTTCTTCCTCCTTTCTTCCTCTTCTTTTCTTCTTCTTCCTCCTCCTCCCCTTTCTCCTTCTTCATTTTTAAATTTTACTTTATGTGTATGAATGTTTTGTCTGAGTGTATATCTGAGCACAACATGGATGTCTTGTCCCTGCAGAGGCCAGAAGAAGATGTCAGATCTGCTACTGGAGTTATAGACAGTTGTGAGAAGCCATGTAGGCTCTGGGAATGGAACTCAGGACCCTTTCTTCCTAGGACAAGTGCTTTTAACCACTGAGTTACCTCTTCCATTCCCCATTGACCTGAACCAGCAGATCATTCTTCACGACAGGGTCCTGAGGAGGAAGGTCTCAGGTATTAAAGATGAAGACATTAGAAAAGATGGGCTCAGAAGTTCTAATACAGGCAAGGTTTATTAAGAACTACAGCATTGCTGGGGGGTGAGAGTGGTATGGGACAGTGTACTCGGAAGCCAATGGGATGAAGTTAACAGGAAGTTAATCAAGCAAGGAGAACACAGGGTATCTCAAGTGCGTCACAAACTGAGCAAGTCTACAGTGCCCTTGAGACCGATAACCATAGCTGCTTAGGGTGGAAGGAGTTGAGTTCTCAGAATCCGAAGCTCCCCCAAGACCCCAGTCCCAGTCCTTCACTGGCTCTGCCAAACATGTTCCTAACTTTAGAATTGGGACTATGGTAATTTCCAATACAACATGGGCTTAGAGAAAGCCTTGGGTTAGTCCAACCTCCACACCCAGTCTCTCTTCAAGGCTCTGTTCTCTAGGAACAGAACTCTAAAGCAGACTGGGCGTGTAGTGTCTCTCCACCACAAGGACCCACGAAGTTCCTTACTCCTTCCTCAAGTTTTCCAGGTGTAACTCAGAATGCAGCGAGAATTCCTCAATAGAAACACCAAGGAACAAGAGTTTATGCTTGTGTGTGTGTGTGTGTGTGTGTGTGTGTGTGTGTGTGTGTGAGTGTTTTGAGGTGTTGAGGATTACCTAGACGTGGGTACATAGTAGGTATCCCTCTTGGACTCATAGGGCACAATCACTTGGGATTGTGGAGCAGCCAAATAAAAGCTGAGACTTGGAAGACCAATAAGAGAGAGGAGGCCACAGTGGAAGCTGTGACCACTTGTTATGAACTGAGCAGTCTCCTCTATACCTCAAAAAAAGATGTGCTCACATCCTTAGCCCACGCCAGGCTCCTCCAGTATTTGCAGATAGAGTCTTTGAGTAGATAAATTAACAGAAGTCATTAGGTGACATAAACAAATCCTGGCATGACTGGCATCTTTACAAAAGAGAGAAGCGTGGACGCAAGCACAGACATGGGAGAGTGCCATGTGAAGATGAGGGCAGATCTGAGTGATGCCTCTGCAAGCCAAGGAGCACCCAGAACCACCAGCGAGCCACTGGAAGCCAGGGAGAGGCCTGGAACAGACTCTTTCTCACAGTCCCTAGAAGGAACCAACCCCACACACACTTTGATTTGGGTCTTACAGCCTCTACACCTTGGGGAGAGTAGGTCTCTGTTACTGAAGGGGCTCGGCTAGCGTGCTGTTTTGTTAGGATAGGTGCAGGCAGACCAAGCCTAAGCAAGGAGAGAAGGAACTCTATCTAGGGGCCTTGGACTGGGCCCCTGGATGAAGCTGTATTCATAAGATCTTGTCCACAGCTGGATGGGGTGGTCCCTAGCTGATAAAGCAGGAAGGAAGCTGTGGGACGCCCAAGCCAACCCTTTCCTTAGAAACCCAGTCCCAGGGAAGAATATGCGAAGTAAAACTAAGATTCAGCTCTCTTGCCTCAGGCGTGCTTCTGAGTGTCTGGGCATTGTCTTTCTTCTGTCACTGATCCACACTCACCCCTCTGACACAGGGCCTTCTGAAAATATATATATATATATATATATATATATATATATATATATATATATTTACTGTTTGAATGGATCATCCTTTGATGTGTTCAATGAAAAGGTAAAAAGGTAGAGCTGATGATGCAGGAAGGTTAGAATGGTTACGCTGCTGATGGTACTGCAAAGTGATATAGCAGCTGAAGAAAACAGTACAATCCTTGTCCAGAGTTTAAACAGACTGCACATGATCCAGAAGTTATACACACACACACACACACACACACACACACATCCCAAAGTCAAAAGCAGAGATATGGATCCATGCACCAGATCCAAAACAACATTGGTCACAATAGCCAAAAAAAAAAAAAAAAAAAAAAAGCAACAAGCCATGTCCACCAATAGATGGAGAAATAAACTTTTAAGCACACAATGCAATCTTCCGTGGCCATTAAAAGGAATGACATCCCATCATATGCTACAATATGTATGAATCTTGAGGACATTATGTTACCAGCAACAGAAAGGACAATCATGGTATGCTTCTTCTTTCATATGGTACCTTCTGCAATCAAATTCACGGAGGCAGAGATTAGAAAAGAGGTTCTCAATAGCTGGGGAATTGAGGACTAGAAAGTTATTGTTTGCTTGCTCTGCTTTTTGACACAGGACCTCATTTTATAGACCAGGTTAGCCCCCAAACTTGCAATCCTTCTGCCTTAGCCCTCCAAGATACATGCTTGACTTGGCTTGGTTGGTCTGTCTTTCACTTTCTGGTGTTAGGGATCAAATCTAGGGTCCTGTGCATGCTAAGCAAGGACTCTCTGCC
The DNA here is from genome assembly GCF_978045245.1 of Mus caroli. Taxonomy (NCBI): domain Eukaryota; kingdom Metazoa; phylum Chordata; class Mammalia; order Rodentia; family Muridae; genus Mus; species Mus caroli. Next base: position 35,394,883 of record NW_028227265.1, on the reverse strand, counting down.
ACTTGGCTATATCCCAGCCAGGGAGTTTATGTGTGATGGGTATGAGGTTTCTGTTTGAGACGATGAAAAAGTCCTGAGGACAGAGGTGACAATGGGTAGTGACACAAACTGTAAATTAATGTCATCAAACTGAGTCAAGGGGTTAAAAGGGCAAAATTAAAGCTACACATATCCTACCAAAATTAAATTAAATTTAAAAGCATGTCTTCTGAAAAGGTGTGTGCAATGAAAGGTGTCCTCTTTCTGTCCCACGTTACGCTGTGAACTGCCCTCTCCCTGTATACCTACCCTAGCCTTTGTGTGCTTTGTAGACAGGATCATGGCTTTTAAATTTGGCTTTGCAGAGCTTGGGCGAGCATCCACATCTTTCTTTCCTTCTATTGACTGATTGATTGATCAATAGATAGATAGATAGATAGATAGATAGATAGATAGTGGGGACAGGGCATTGGCCTTGCAATCCTCCTGCCTCTGCTACCAGAGAGAGCTGTGATTACAAGTGTACACCTGATCTGCCATCATCCTCATTACTTTCAAAGGGACATCCCTGAACTTTGCTCTCTATCCAGGAAATGTTAAGTAAACATTTGTAGACAGCAGCACTTGCATCTTAAGAAGGGTAGGGTCCTAACTTCAAAGAACAAAGCCTGCTAAATGGGTATCTGCCCAAGGAGAGAATGAGCTAGGCATTCTCCAGTGCTCTCCGTTGGGAGGATCAACTTTCATGGAAGCTCTACCTGGAAAAAGGTTTTCACCATATGTCATGTCCCGTATCTGTAATCTCAGGACTCGGTAGGCTGAGGCAGGAAGATTCTGAGTTTGAGGCCATCCTGGGCTGTACAGCAAGATCCTGTTGGGAGGTGGAGTGATGGGACAAGAGGCCTTTTCTAGATGCTGGTGAAATAGTAGCCAACAGTTCTTCTCCTGGGGCAGCTAGTGTCCCAAGCATGTTGGTATATTAACTGATTTAATCTTCACAACAACTCGATGATGGTAAGTGCTGTTATTAATTACCCACATTTTACAGGCCACAGCTCCTGGGCACATAGAGGCTATGCGCCTTACCTAAGATCTAATGAATGACAGACTGAGCTTAACCCCACATAGTGAGGCTCTAGGGCCCTTTGTTCTTGCTCACTATGCCTTTCTTATTTACTTGCCTCTGGGGTACACAAATATCTACTGAATTCATGCCAGCCAGGCCCTGAGCTTCCTACCCAGAGGGGTATAATGATGCCTTAGGCTTAAGTCCCAGGCTCATGGAGTCCACAGCTACCATGGGATCATGATTTACCTTAATACAAAGCAGAAAAGTTATCAGTGTTAAGGTACCAAGTGTTGATCTGCCACATGGAAGAAGTGGTATTCAAGTGTGTAGGAGACCATGACACCCATCTATCCATAACCAGCTACTTGAGGTATGTAATCTTTCCAACCACCCCTTTTCCCCTTTACCCCCACTTCATAGATTGACAAAATGAACTGAGGTTTCCCGAGATGCATCCTAGTAATGGGGCTGGGATTGTCTCCTTCCCTCTAACTCAGATCTGGGGCCCCACGAACGTGAGAGCTAGACAGATATCTAGCAGATGGGCCCAATGTGTCTTCTGTGTGCCATCCCTCATCTAGAATCTGGGCTCTAGTTGGCTAGGTGGGAGCACTGTCCTTGGCAGGACTGCCCAAGCCAATTAATAAGCCCGAAGCACTTTGAAGAGAAAATCGTCCATAAAAGGGTCTGGTTCCCACAGCTGCCAGCAGTGAGGCAGGGACAGCCTGGGAAGAGGGCTGTGCCAAGGATGGTGGAGCTTCTAAGCTGTAGAAACAGGTGGCAATTCCTGGGCAGGAATGCTGGAGGATGGAGGCTAAGCTCCACCCCTCTCCTCTGGTCCCAGAAGAGTCAACTTCAAGGCAAACTTTTACAAGTTCAGCATCAGTGGCTGCTGCTGCGGATGCTGGATGATGCAGATGATGCTGAAACTAGGAGTTCCCCGACTGTGCTAGGAGTCACTTGGTCTCTTCAGTAAGCTAACTCACTTTAAAATTTATTCTTCCATTGAAAGAAGATTCTTTTCTCATACAATATATCCTGATTATAGTTTCCCCTCCATCTACTCCTCCCAGTTCCTCCTTACCTCCCCTCCAGGTCCCCTCCCTTTCTGTCTCTCATTAAAATCTAGTTTCAATTAGCTAAGTAGTTAAGAGCACTTGAGGCTTTTAAAGAGGATCTGAGTTTGGTTCCCAGTGCCACATGGCAGCTCACACCATCTGTAACACCAGTTCCAGGAAACCTTCTGCCCTCCATGGGTACTACATTCACATGATGCACATATATATATGGTGCACATACATACATGGTATATATACATACATGGTGCATATACATACAAGCAGGCAAGACACTCACCACTCACTAAAACTATTCACCCTAGGCACTAACCTTTGTGAAGTGTGTATAATGCTCTCTTTCTTTTCTTTCCTGTATGCATTAAGACCAAAAAGGACTTCCTTTTTTGTAGAGAATCTAAAAGCTGTCTTTTGGGGGACCCCAGGCTAGAGTACCTGTCACTCTTGTGAGTAGAGGATGCTGGAATGCATCTTTTTAAAAAAAATTGATTGACTGATGATTGATTGATTGATTTCATGTATATGAGTACTCTGTCTTCATGTACACCAGAAGGCATCAGGTCCCATTACAGATGATCATGAGTCATCATGTGGTTGCTCGGAATTAAACTCAGGACCTGTGGAAAAGCAGCCAGTGCTCTTAACCACTGAGCCATCTCTCCAGTCCACATCTTTCCTTCTTGTTCTGTGTGCCTGGGCAACTCTCTGGGCTTCAGTTTCCCCACCACCAGGTTTCTTGCAGCTCTTATTCATTATGCCATTGATAAGCTGACCCAAGCCTGAGTGACACTGCTGCCTCTGCCTGTCCCTGCTCTTCCCATCTCTGCCTTATTTGCACTGCCTATGACTGCAGTCTCCTCCTCAATGCTGGGGAGGATTTTGTGTCCTCTCTCTGGAGCCTGCTCTGCCCACTCCACTGTATACAGCACACGAACCCCCACCCCTAGCACTTTTGTTTCAGACAGGGTCTTGCTGTGGAGCCCAGGCTTGCCTTGAATTCTCTGAACATTCCAGACTGGTCTTGAACTTGTAGCAGTCCTCTTGCCCCAGTCCCTGGAGTGCCTTCACCACCCTATTGTGCCTTTCCACCAACTGCTAAGTCCTCTTCTTATCCTACGCCCTTGTCTCTGTACTCTGTACCATGTATCACCCTCTCACAAACCTTACGGTCAGTTCAGTGATTGACTTCTTCATCCTGCCCTTCCTCTGAATGTGAATTCTACAAGAGCACAGGCACTCCTCACTTTTGCTCCTGACGATTCTCACCAGCGCATACTTTGCCTTTCCCCAGTTGATGCTACACCTTCTAGACCCTTCCATCTCCAGACATATAATACAACCTTGTGTTTTCAAGGACTGTCTAACATTCCATTGCAGCGACTTAATTCATTGAACCCCATTCCCATTGTCATGGTCATTTAGGCCTTTCCTAATCCCTTAAAAGCAAGATGGCACTGGGCAGCACCCATTTCCTTGTACAGGATGTGTAAATAAACTCACAGGCAGCTTGCGACAAGCAGAGTTACTTTGTGAATGTTCTGGTATGGTTCATATTTTGGGGAACCTGTGTCTAGACACATCTACTTCCCCGCAGCCTCCCCATGAGCCTGCCTTTAATTTTTGAATCTCTGCTTAGCATACAGACCATTGAAATGCTATCTGGCGGTCACTTTAATTTGCATTTCTATTATCATAATGGAGATGAGTATCTCACTGGTTCTAACTGATATTTGCATTATTTTTTCCTCCGTGATTTTTCTGGATAGTACACAAACTCACCTTTCCCCCTGGGGAACCCTTCAGTCCCTTGTCTCCGGCTGAGCCCTTTGGAGACCTGTACTTCTGCTGCATCTAGATCACTGTATGTCTTATCATGCCCAAAGCTTCCACTCTAATTTTTCAGTGTTGTGGACTGAACTCAGTGGCCCTCCCCACCCCCACATTTTAGGGAAGTGCTCTACCTTTGAGCTACATCCTTGACCCAGCTCAGCTCTTCTGGCTCCTCTAGCTATACAGCCAAAGGTGATTATTAACCCCAGCTGTTGCATCCAGGACTCCCTGTACCTCCTCCTGTCTGCCTGTCCCATCCCATGCTGGTCCTAAGACTCTGCAGCATGCCTGCCTGCCCACATCAGAGAAACAAAACTTCCTGGAGGCTCTGCATTTCTCTTTTTGTTAGGAACAGAACAGTTCGTTCACCAACAGGCCCTAAAACACCCTTTTGTGCTACATCCATTCCAGGAGCCTTTTCAGTGTTTCTCTGAAAGAGAAAAGCATTGCAGGATGCTGGCATCCTAAGAATCCTGGTTAATGAGCTGCAGGCGCCCTGGTCCCATTAGTAGGCTAGCCACATGCACAGCCAAGCTTCAGCTCCTCCCACCCAGTTGGCTGTGATACCCATGTGTACTGCAGAGATAGGATTTTACTTTTGCTCCTCTAGCATGCTCAAGGAAAGCTCCACAGAACACCTTTTCCTCCCTGGTATGTGGCTAGGGTATGTTTTGTTTTGTTTTTTGTTTTCGAGACATGATTTCTCTGTGTAGCCCTGGCTGTCCTGGAACTCACTCTGTAGAGCAGACTGGCCTCGAACTCAGAGATCCACCTGCCTCTGCCTCCCCAGTGCTGGGATTAAAGGCATGCACCACCACCAGGCTTCTCCTCTGAGGACAGAACACAAAGGAAATAACTGGGTGTGGTGGTGCATGTATGTAATCCCAAAATTTGGGAGGTAGAAGGGAAAGGATTTGGAGTTCAAGGATAGCCTCAGCTATATAGTGAGTTTGAGGCTAGCCTGGACTCCATGAAACCCTGCCCCCTCCAAAAAAGACTAAACTAACACACACACACAGAGAGAGAGAGAGAGAGAGAGAGAGAGAGAGAGAGAGAGAGAGAGAGAGAGAGAGAGAGGGAGGGAGGAGGGGGCAAACAGCCCCTTTCACAGTGAGTCAGGCATACCTGGCTGTTGCCAGGTAACTGTGGGGCGGAGCCTAGACGGACCCCTAACAAAAGGGGCCCACTGAGTATCTGGGTCGAGAAAGAGCACAGGCTGCTGTGGACACAACTGTTCTAACATGTTCCCTGTGACCCCATAGCATAAGGCAGCAAGCTTGTAACTCCCCTGGGCCAGGCCCCTGACTTGGAGTGGGCGGGGCATATGAATGGCAGAACTTTAATGAAAAGCCCTTTGAAATCTGCCTTCTGAGCATCTATGTGCTTAGATCTTTGGCCTGGGGAGTTTCTTTCTTTCTTACCTTCTTCCTTTCTTTTTAAAATTGAAAATAGATTCTTCTCTCATACAATGCATCCTGACCACAGTTTCCCTTCCTTGCACTTCCAGCTCCCCCCACCTCCCTTCTCCCCCCACATCCAATGACCCTCGTTTCCCTTCAGGAAGAAGCAGGCCTCCAGGAGACATCAACCAAACACCACAAAACAAGATATGATTAAGACAAGACAAAAGCGCTGGGCAGTGGTGGCACATGCCTTTAATCCCAGCACTCAGGAGGCAGAGGCAGGTGAATAGTTGAGTTCAAGGCCTTCTAGGTCTACAGAGAAACCCTGTCTCAAAAAACAAAAAACAAAACAAAATAAAAAAATAATAAAAACCTTATAACCAGTCGGTAGCAATGTATGCCTTTAATTAGGCCAATCTCTGTTTGAAGCCAACCTGGGGTACATAGTGAGCTCTAGAACAGCCAGGGAAACCTCAGCTCCTAAAGAAAAAAAAAAAAAAAAAGCCTGCGGGGCATGGTGGCGCACGCCTTTAATCCCAGCACTCGGGAGGCAGAGGCAGGCGGATTTCTGAGTTCGAGGCCAGCCTGGTCTACAGAGTGAGTTCCAGGACAGCCAGAGCTACACAGAGAAACCCTGTCTTGAAAAACCAAAAAAGAAAAAAAAAAGAAAGCCCACAAACCCAAGCTAAGAACCATAATGTATACACAGAGGACCCAATACAGGCCCATGCAGATCACATGCTTGCGGCTTCCATCTTCTGAGCCCATATGAGCCCTGCTTAGTTGACTCAATGGGCCATGTTCCTCTGGTGTCCTCCATTCCCTCTGGCTCCCGTAATCTTTCCTTCCAGTCTTCCCCGGAGTTCCGGCTTGAGTTTCAGAGTCACTTTCAACTCTAATTACTCTCCACACAGTATCCCCAGAGGCTGCACCACTCGGCTCCCAGACTTCCTGCTGCAGGGTAGGAAGCATCCCACAGTTAAAGTGTGACTGGGTACCCTGAGAAAATCAGCTCAAGGCCCTTCCTCCAAAATCACTGTGGGGTGCAAAGGCTTCGAGCTGAGAATGCTTCAGGCTGTGGTTTACCTATGAGGTACCCCATCTGCTGTGGCTACAAGCCACCACAAGCTGTTGTGAGGATGAGGGGAGGGGTGGAGAGGCAGGGCATTGTTCCTAGTTTTGCTGTACTCTGGAGCACTGAAGCTCTGCACGTGGCTAGCCTACTGATGGGACCAGGGCGCCTGCAGCTCATTAACCAGGTTCTTAGGATGGTATGCATCTCAGGATGCGCACGCATGTGTGCTGCGTGCATGCGTGTGTGTGTCTGTGTCTGTGTCTGTGTGTGTCTGTGTGTCTGTGTGTGCGTGCATGCATGTGTGTGTGCCCATGTCTCTGCCTTTGGAGGTCACAGGTTAATGTTATCTGAAGTACGCGTCCCAGAACCTGCACCTCATTGGCAAATGTTTGTGGAATGAGGGCATGGGTACTCATCTCACAAGATTGCCAGTCACCCTGCTGTCCTGTGAGTCTGGAAAGCAGATGTCAATTCCATTCTGTCAGAAATCCCTGAGGAAAAGTGACCAGAATAACCACATCCGCTCTCAAACATGGAACACTGTTCAGACAACCGTAGACAGCCACAGGGATGAAGGGCAGGTGAGGGGTCAGAACCATGAAGTGAGGCCTTCTGCTTGTGGAGAAATGGAGGCGTGGCTTGACCTAAATCTATAAAATTCCTAAGCAGACTGGGCTGGCACACCTAACCTCGACAAAAGAGGAAGTCCTCCTTGAACTTTCTAAGAGTTCAAAGCAAGAAACTTCCTCTAACCCACTTTATCCAAAAGAATCTTTTGGCTTGCTCTACCCCTAGAGATAAATTGGGCCACAACTAAAGATGAGGTTAAGAAAGCTTCGGGAGCCTGGAGGTGCTGGCTCTGGCTTTTAATCCTAGCACTAGGGAGGTAGGTGAGTTCGAAGCCAGCCTGGTCTACAGAGTGAGTTCCAGGACAGACAGGGCTACACAGAAACCCTGTCGGAGAATGAGGAGAAGGAAGAAGGGGGGGGGGGGGAGGAGGAGGAGGGGAAGAGGAAAAGGAAGGGAAGGAAGAGGAAGGGGAGGGGAGGGGAGGGGAGAGGAGGGGAGGGAAGGAAGAAAGAAAGAAAAATAAAGTTTTGGAATCCTAGGTAACAGATCTGAAGCCAGTGACAAAGGTAGGTCTGTGATTAGGATTTATGCTGGGCCATACCTTAGTTTGATGCTCTTGTATTTCCAAGTTATACCTGACTCAGACATTCTGCAGGGCTCCTCTTTCAGACTGTGGGGTCAGCAATGGAAAGCATGGTGAAGCTATGCTAGAAGTCAGTATTCAAGTTTGGCTTTTCACACTGCAGGATGGAGGGGTTGCATCCCACGGAGGGGTGGGGGGTGCTGAGAACATGCCTGCCAATGTGTGAGGTCCTAGATGTCATCTCCTGTGGCACAGAGATAAACCAAATGTTCAATAAACACCAAGAGGGAGTGGTAATTGTTTCTCAAACCTGGCTACACATTGGTTACCTGAGGAGTTTTAAAATTCTAAGAAAGGGGCTGGAGAGTTGACTCAGTGTGAAGGGCACTGGCTGCTCTTCCAGAGCATCTAGGTTCGACTCCCAGCACCCATGTGGTAGCTAACTGCCATCTGTAACTCTAGTTCTAGCCGGTCTGATGCCCTCTTCTGGCCTCTTCAGGCACCAGGCACATATGTGGCACACAGCCACTCATACAGACAAAATGTATTCTTATAAAGATCTTCATGAGTATTACCAATGTCCATAATCAGGGACCAGTCTGAAGTCTCTAGAAAATGCTGAGAGAATGAGAGAGAACCCAACTTGTACAGTGCCTTTTGATTCCCAGCGTCCAAGTGAAAGAGGCAGGAGCTGTGGCAAACTGGGAAGGAGAGAGAGGAAGACGCCTGGGACTCAGGAGCCAACTAGTCTAACCTGAACTAACAAGCTCCAGGTCCAGGGAAAACCCCTGAGTGAAGGCTGGAGAAGGGATTGGGTGCTGACCTTTGACCTCAACATCCTTCCGTCCTGTCTTCATGCCCACACAGAAAGAAAAAAAGAAAGGAAGAAAGGAAGGAGGGAGGGAGGGAGGAAGGGAAGGAGGGGAGAAAGGGGGAGGGAGAGAGGGACTAGTAACCAGAAACTGAAATGAAAAATATAACATCTAAACTTCTCGGGCTGGCGAGATGGCTCAGTGGGTAAGAGCATTGACTGCTCTTCCGAAGGTCCTGAGTTCAAATCCCAGCAACCACATGGTGGCTCACAACCACCCATAATGAGATCTGACGCCCTCTACTGGTGCATCTGAAGTCAGCTACAGTGTTCTTATGTAAAATAAATAAATAAATAAATAAATAAATAAATCTTTTGGGCTGGAGCGAGCAGTGAGCAAAGGTCCTAAATTCAATTCCCAACAACCACATGAAGGCTCACAACCATCTGTACAGCTACAGTGTACTCATATATACATAAAATAATAAATAAATCTTTTTTAAAAATCTAAACTTCTCAGGGAGAACTCATGAAATAGGGCTCTGTATGCAGCAGTGGCCAGGGCATATGCTTGCTTATGTGGCAAGTATTAAAGCATAATAAATAATAGCCGGGAGTGGTGATGTACATCGGTTATTCCAGCACTTGGGGGGCTGAGGCAGGAGAATGGGGTTGACTTATACAGCAAGTCCCCATTTTGCTGTGTAAATATATAAATAAATTACTTAAATCAGTGTTTCAGAATTGTAATTTCATCATCACATATAAGCCCCAAACATTTCATTGCTCTGTAAAATTAGCAGAGTTGGCAGCACAGCCCCTCAGAGACCATCTCCAACAGAACCTCAATTAGCTGTCCTCCCTACGCCCACGACCAGCCTGCCTGTCTTCACCCATTTCTGCTTTCAGTCTGGAGATCAAACCACACTCCTGTGGACCGACACTTCCAGGCCCCTCTGCCTCCTCTTCTATACCTAGCCTGAGGACATCCTGGTTTGACAACCCCAGTGAGAGTGTCCCCAGAAATTCACCAACTCAGGAGACGGTTTTCAGGTGACTCCTAAAGTGGGACAGGGATTGTCTGTTTCTGGCTGAGCTGCAAAGTAAGGGGCCTCAGTTTCCCAAGCTCCCCACCCCCCATCTCACCCTACCGACAACTAGGAGTCATCCTGTAACTCCAGCATCGAGCCAAGGACTTCAAAGTCAAAGGAGATCTGAACTGAATTGGCACTGCCTCCCCTTCCCCCCTTTGGGTTCTACCTGTTTTCTTCTGCCAAGCAGAACCTTCTGCTCACTTCCATTAAAATTAACAAGCGTTGCAGACAGGCATCAAAGGCATAGACATGCCTTTCATGATCTAGGCAGGCCTAGGCTGGGATGGCACCCCCACCCCCACCCCTCTCCAACTCCACCGGCAGGCAGGACTGGGCTGCCGGGGCCAGAATCAGAACATTGCCATCCTCTTCAGTTTAATATTTGCATCAAGGAACATTCCAGACCAGCAGAGCATCCTTGTTGGCAATTTGCTTCAAAGTGCCCTGCAAAAAAAAAAACCCAGCTAATTATCATTAAGAGACGCCCTTAGAGAGCTGTGTGATTAGCTCCAGTTTATTAGCAGGGAAACTGAGGTCAAGTGGCTTAACTGTGGAATGGGGGTGGGCAAGAGAGAGAGAGAGAGACAGACAGACAGAGAAGTCAAATCACTGGCAGCATAAACCTTCGTCACCTAGGGGCTCACTCCGACCTGGATCTGGCTGTCCTGGCCACCTTTCCCAGTTCTCAGGCTGGGATTCTGAGGTCAGTAACCCTGTGGGTACTGAGTGGGGTCATGAGCTATATGGGCAACCCTTTCTGTGGCAGGAAGCTAATACAGACATTAATTAGTATCATTCACTTATGGAACCGTCTGACTGTCTCTGGGTTTTCTGGGGTTTGTTTTTCTTCCTAACAATAACTGAAGATGATCTGATAACTTCTTAGAGCCAGCAATTTATACAAATAACCAGTCCAGAAAGGTTCAAGTCACCAATGACAGCCCTGAGAGGTGGTAGGCAAGGGCTCTGTGGCTCGAGCCTTGTTCTCTCTGCTGGCCAATTCTGAAACAGAAGCCTGTAGATCCCAGCTTTCAGAGCTAGGGCTTGTACCCTGGCAATCTGGTGAGCATGCTGCCAGGTCTGCGGGGCCTGAGCTGCCTGCCCCACTCTCCAGGTTCTCAGGCAGAGAACCTGCCTTCTATGCTCCATGAGGGTTCCCTCCGAAGTGGCTTGGGTCATCTTGCTACAGACAAATGCAAGCTTCCTAGGGGGGAGATGTTCCCTAAGGGATTCCCTCCTGGATAGTAACAGGCATCCTCTAGAAACAGTGTCTCCTGTTGTTGATGGGAAAATGAGGCAGGAAAATGAAGCTGAGGGTGAGGGATGGGGTGAAGGGAGCTCAGATGCTCAGGGTCCTGGGATGAGAGTAAAATTCAAGTAGAGGAAGGGAGAGGACTGAGTGAGAGGAGGGGATGGGGGAAAGGGGAGGGAGGAATTCTGAGACTGTGTGGCCAGACCCTGGCTCATTTCACCATGCAACACAGAGCATGTTCTGTGACGCTTGCCAATGGTAACTCAGCTCCCACATTACACCATAAAACCCTCTTTGTACCCTGGATGAGGCAGGTGGCACTGTGTGGGGTCCCCCTTCCCTGTAGTCTCAGAAGGTGATTCTGCACACTTCCCACAGCTCACAGATGCAGGGAGGTTTCAGAGGGCTGAACTCTTTCCCCCTGAACCATCAGCTCGCTAGGCAAAGACTGCAGACAGATGAGGGCACAGGTGGTTCCTGTCTCCAGGCCTCAGGCACCCCATCTCAATACCGGGTTGGAAGGAGAAGATCTCGGTGGCAGTGCCACCCTTGGAACTCAGGTGTTCTAGAATGTTCTCCCTTTTGAAGAGCTAGTCTGCACCGGCCAGTCCTCCTCAAGTAAGAGGCATTATAAAAGCCAGGTCTTCTTTACAGTGAGCCAAGCCTGATAGCACAGACCTGTAGTCCCAGCTACTCAGAAGAGAGAAGGATCAAAAGTTCAAGGCCAGCCTGGGCAACTTAGTCAGACCTTGTTGAAATAAGTAAAATAAATAAATGCATGACTAGAAATGTAGTTTAGTGGTAGAGCTCCTGCCCCATTTGTGCAAAGCCCTGGGTTCAATTTCCAGCATTATTTTTTTTAAAAGGCTTCCTGTTATGAATTAATTACTCATAGGAAGAAAGGGTTCTATGTGAACAGGACCAGGTACAGGAAGCCAAGATGTCCTTTGCCTGTTGACCATGCCCCTTGGCTTGGTGACTGCTTACATAAGACTTGATGGCTGAGGGTTCTGATCTGTACTGCCACCTTCTCTCCTCAACCTCTTTGATTGACCTTCTTAGAATACCAAGATGCCCATCTTCCTTATCTCTCAAGGTCAGCTCTGAGCCTCCTAAACTTACACGATGTCAGAAACAAGAATGTGTCAGGGCTGGAGATGGCTCAGTTAAGAGCACTGATGGCTCTTACAGAAGACCCAGGTTCTGTTCCTAGCATCCACGTGGTGGTTCACAATCATCCATAACGCTGGTTCCTGAAGATCCAATGCCCTCCTCTGACTTCTACAGGCTTTAGGTTTACACATTCTATACACACGCATACACACAGGCAAAACACTCACACTCATAAAATATAATAAATAAATCTTTAAAAAAAAAAAGAAAAGAAAAGAAGGTAAAGTATCTAAGAAATGACATGTGCACCAAATTATATGTCCCAGACGGCAACTGTAGAATACAGAATAAAGGATGGACTGCAATCTTATAAATGCAGCCTTGGTAGTCATCAGCAAATGAACAACCAAAGGGAAAGGACGACAACTACTATCTGTCATATATGTTCCGTTCACAGACTTACATACAACTTAGATGACAATCATGTAAAACTCTGGGCCAGTGAGATGGTTTGGGGGTGGAGGGTAAAGGCATCTATCTGCCACCAAGCCTGACAACCTTAGGTGGATCTCCCCAGATCCCATTTGGTAGAAGGTGACTCTTGCAAGTTGTACACACACACACACACACACACACACACACACACACACACTAAATATGTTTATAAACTATAGAAGTCTGGCAATCCCAGGTATTGCCAGGCTGTGTAAACAGATACTTGTATCCATTGCTCATGGATGTGTAGTCTCTTCAATAGATAACCTGGACATCTCGAAAGCCAAGTCAACATGCTTCCTCCAAAGGTGAAAGTCCCCTTGTAGAGAGGACCCCTAGAAAGACCCCAACAGAGTTCACACATGAAAAGATGTCTGTGTGAAGACACTGCAGCGAACAGTGGAAACATCTGAATATCCACCGATGAGGTGAAGACAAAGCAGGAAACGGTCAAACGACATGCTGTACAAGCAATTGAAAGCATGGAGTTTCAACATGCTGAGCAGTAAATACACTAAAATCAAAAGCAACAAAAATAATAAGGTCAACGAGAGAATGACGTCATTGAATGTGAGGTTTAGAAACCCATGAAGTCATCCAGATATGCCTCCTTTATAGGTATGCACACATGTAGTAAAGGTAGGGAAAGGTGTGTAATCAGGACAAATTGGAGCCCTGTCTTCGAACAAGACAAGGGTGATTGATCATAGAAGGCTCCTGTGCCTTCCTTCTCTGTTACTTCAAAGCACAGAAACAAATGGAACAAGTTGCTAAATAATTCCATATTTAACTATCTATTCTTCTCTGTTCTTTAAAAAAAAAACATCATTTTAAAAGTAATTTTTAAAAAGAAGAGAGCCAAGAAGAGCACTGGGCCATGCGCTCCATTCACTTGGCTCTGCAGGTGTAGATGGGCCACAAGTGCCCCAGAGGATGTCGCACATGGCCTTCAACCTTGCTAGGCAGCCTCCCATGGCAACTGCCTCCCATTCAAAACAGCAACAACGACAGACAGTGTGACCCTCCAGGGAACGTGCACAGTTGTAATGCCTGTGCTCAGAAGGCTGAGGCATGAGGATTGTAATTTGAGGCCAGCCTGGGCTAAGTTTCAAGATTCTATCTATCTGTCTGTCTGTCTATCATCTATCAATCTGTCTATCTATCCATCCACCCACAAATAAGTATTAACAGCCATACATGGTACACACTGGTAATCCTAGCACTCCAGAGGCTAGAGTGAGATTATAAAGTTGAGGCTACCTGGCTACATAGAATGAAGAAACCCAACAATAACAAGCTCCCCATGTGTGAGATGGCTATAATGGAACACACTGTCTACAACAGAGTTTTTAGAGGGAAAGTATGGACCTGACACCAGAAATGGCCACTCTGGCAGCTCCTGTACTGTGCCCCCAGGAACCCCCAGGGCTCTGAGCATTTACAATCTGAAAACATGCTTTTCCATCTCCCTACATTCCACGAAGAAGTCAGAGATGATCCTGATGGGGCAGATAGGATGAGGATGTTAAACAAGATGCTTGCTCGCTGACTGTTCAAGGGCACCCTGCCTTCCTGTGCCCCTCCCATGGTCCCTCTTCTCACCTTCTGGTAGCTGGGGAGCATGGTTCTGACCCTTCATAAGATGGTGGATCTGAGCCTAGGTCACTTGCCCAATCCAGGGGGCTACTCTAAAGCCCAGACAACGCCCTAAACATGCTTGCAAGGATTGATTAAAGAAGGATGGAAGAAGGAAGACAAAGAAATGAGAGGAAAGAAGAGGGGAGGGAGAGAGGGTGGGAGCCTTTTTTCACTAATGAGCTCTGGTTTGGGCTTAGAGCCAAGCTAGACCAACCATTTCACTGCTACAGGCAACGAGTGTGGGTAATTGTTGGCGTTAGCCTTACTCATCCTTTCTCAGGGCCGTGTGCAAAGTGGAGGGTTTCACCTGCCCAGCGGGTACTGAATTATAGCTCTGGAGTTGAGCTCTGTGTAATTAAGCAGAGCAGAGAGCCCTGGGGATCCTGTGTTGCTCAGGGTGCATAGGTACACGGGGCATGGAACAGGGTGCCTGCTAATTACCCTTGGCCTGATTTCCATAGTTCCCAGTGCTGGGCCACCCTCCTCCTTGGAGGGTTGGCTGTATACTGGCTGTGGGCTTTATTGACAGGGATCACTGGAGAGAACCTGGGACCAGAAAAGTAGAACTGAGGGCACTTTGAGTATGCATATAGTCTGGGAAGAGAAATCAGCTTCACCTCCCAGAGGGGCAGAGCTTTCCCAGACTCTGGCTCCATTTCTGTCTCTGTGCTTCTGTCATACATGGCCATAGACACAGACCAGGCTTCATCACAGATGAACCTCACATGACTACAGAGGAAAACAGGTGGAAGACAGTATCCACATCGTGCACATACCACTCTGTGCTTTGTTCGTTCGTTCATTCATTTGTCTGTTCATTTGTTTGTTTAAGATAGGGTGTCTATGTAGCCAGGGTGGCCTCAAATTCTTAATCACCCTGCTTCTGCCTTTGAGTGATGGGGTTGTAAGTATGTGCCACCACACCTGGCTTACACTTAAGTATGTTTTACAAATATATAAAGCAATACATGCACAGATTGTGTAATAAAAAGTATGAAAACTACACAGTGGCTAAGAAATGGCTCAACAGGTAAAGCTACTTGCCTCCAAGCCTGACAACCTGAGTTCATGCCCCCTGGGATGCACTTGGTGGAAGAAAGAGAACTAATTCCTGAAAGCTGTCCCCTGAACTTGACACATGTCCTATGGCACATATGCACACATGCATTCACACACATAACCACACACATAATTAAATCAATTTTAGAATTCTAAAACCTAAATGGGAGCCAGGTATGAAGGTATATACCTTTAATTCAAGAAGCTGGGAAGAGGAACTTATGGGTCACCACGTCTCCCAGAGCATCCTAGGCCAGTTAATGGTTGCTGGGTGAGACGAGTCCTTTTCTTCAGTGTTGTAGCTCTAGCAGCTGCCCATACTCCTGGAAATAGCCCTTCACCCATGCCTTGTTAGCAGCCCTAATTAAACTCATTGGGTTGGAAGCAAACAAACAGAAAGACATGAAAATAGAAGAGTGACCAACTGGAAAGTGGAGGGGACCAGAGTGAGTAATTGGGGTGAATATGTCAAAATGCATTATATACGTGTATGCAAATGCCACAACATATGCAAATGTCACTGTGCATATAAATGTCAGGGTGTATGCAAATGCCATACTGTATGCAAATGTCACCGTGTATGCAAATGTTATGATGTATGCAAATGTCTTGGTGTATGCAAATGTCACTGTTTATGCAAATGTCATAATGTATGCAAATGTCATAATGAAACCTGTTCTTATGTGTACTTACTATGTGTTCATGAAAGTTTAATGAAAAGCGGAGCATCTGCTTGGTGCACTGTCCTACTTTTGTAGACCACGTGATGGAATAAATACCTACCAACATGGACTCACTCTGGAAAAGGAGTGAGACAGCAAACAAGATGAATAAGCAAAGCACATAGAATATTTAATGGTAAGACATACCAAGGAAGAAACAGGAAACGGCTGGGGTATGGCTCATTGGCAGAATGCTTGCCTAACATTTATGGAGTCCTGGGTTCAGGCCCAGCACTGCAAGGAAACACACACACAACACACACACACACACATGTACACAGTGAGTGAGTGGATGGGGCATTGTTGAGAAACAAAGGCAGAGGGACAACAGAGGCTGGCTATTGGTAACCTAGCGCTTTGTTGCTTCTAAAGAGTTTTGACCAGGACCGTGACATGATGTGATTTTAGTTGGCTCACTCCAAGTGCTATGTAGCAGTTAGAACCAGTGAGACAGGTCAAGAGGGCAGCAACAAACAGGCACACAAACCAAGTACAGAACCTAGGCAGTAGATGATAGTTGCTCAAACCAGGTACCACCGTAAGGGTGAACCCTGTGGGAGGATGCATAGGCAAAAGCTCCCTGGGGATACTCCGGGTTTCAGATGGCATGTGCTACCCAGGCCAGCTTGTCAAGTGGCAGCCAAACACATGACACTGGTGTTCAGGTGAGTGGCCCTGGCTATAAGGATGCCGTGGGATTCACCAGCATATCACTGCTGTATAAAGGCACAAAATATGGCACTTCACCTCTTACAATTAAAGGATCTGACAGAAAGAGATGCCGTCGGCCTCTTGCTCATTCTGAGTGGTAACTAGAACAGTGTTAAAAAATGCTGTCCTTTTTAGTTTTTTTTAAAAGTGTGTTTATACTTTTTTTCTAATAAAAATGAATTAATAAACAGTTTGTAGTGTCATGCTGCACCAGATTGCTAATGTATTCTGTCACGGGTACTTCTGCTCTAAAGCGTGGGTGCTGGCAGTAAGTCCTGGGAGTCAAGTTCAGATTCCTCCTCCCACCAGTCTAGCCTCGGTGACTGGGTCGGCTGGTCTCACTGGGCTCCCATGTCCCCACTTGGCAACTAGGAGCTGGCCCTTGCTTTCTTGGGGTTCTTCTGGAGTGGGTGTGTAGGATCAGGTAGCAGGCACACAGCCCCTGCTTGCTTTGACTGAACTGAACCCCATACATCCCATACCTAGTCCTATACAGAAGGTCAGAAATATCTGCTAAGCAGGGCTCTCTACAGAAGGAGATCACAAGGTTGAAGCCTGCTTGGTTATATATTAAAAAGAAGAAGGGGGAGTAGGAGGAGGAGGAGGAGGAGAAGAAAAGAAAACAGAAGAGACTGGGACTGGGGAGATGGTTTTGTGGCAAGAGTGCTTGCTGGGCAAGTAAAGGAACACAAGTTCAAATCCTCAGCATCC